>NC_087492.1:5189166-5535000 GCF_036417665.1 Passer domesticus | reverse complement strand
GGAGATGTCCTGAGGGGATCTTGGGAATTTTTCCATCTTGCCTGCCTTGCTGTCAGTGCCTCCCTGTCCCAGTTCCTCTCCAGGTGGATGGGAAGAGCTGATCCCACAGACAACAGGGGATGAGACAAATCCACTTATTCTGGCGTGATCTCCCCTGGCTAAGCCCTTGTAATGTTGTTTGCTCACTTTCAATTAGCCCCGTGTTGGAATCCTCTACGAGATCAGATTAATGGGTTTGTGCCTCATGTTTAAACACAGCCCCCACGTGTGCTGTGCTCCAAACCAATAATACTTTATCTTGATGTAATAAAAATAATTGCAGGCAGAAATGCTCTCCCTCGTGCCTGTTCCTCACCACTCCAGGGAATTGCTGGCTCCTCTCTCCTGTTTCCCTGCTTCACCCTGGTTGAAATCCATGAAAAAACAGTGTTGGGATGTGCCCCAAGTTATCCTTTCATGTTTTCCCTGCTCGCCTCACCTCACACCCCTTGTTCTCTGAGCCACAGAGGTTCTGAGGCTCTGTTTGAGATCCATCAGCAGCTTTTTGCTCCAGTACCTTTTCTGCGAGGTTCAGCCCTGACTTGATGCAATTTGTTCAAAACTTGGTGGCCTCTGTGACCTCCCACCCGAGGGTTCCTCTCTCAGCCCGTGCAGGGTCCCTGCTTCTTCCCAACACCTTCCTTCAGGTGCCTGCTCAGCCCATTACCTCACAAGCTCTTCTTTGGGAGCTTTTATTTTTAGTTTCTCTTCCTCCTGCTTGGGATTTCTTGCAGCTCCAACACCCTTTCACTTGATGCCATTCCAGGTTTTCTGCACATTTGCTTCCTTGACCTCTCTCCAGCTGAATTCACTAAAAATTCCTTTTGTTTCTTGGTGTCCACTCTGCTTGAAATCAAGATCCACAGCTGCAGCCTTATTCCCTTTTGTTCCTTCCTCTAATTACTTGTGGATTTAGGTTGAAGTCTTTCATTCAGGGCTCAATTCTGCAATCAGCCCTTTCATAATATCCCCATTTCTCACCAAAATAATCTAAATAATCATTGCTTCATGGGTTCAGGTGAAATTCAGCTCGCCAGCTCTCACTGTGGCTCCAAGGCTTTTTCCAGACTCCCTGCAGACCAGAGTCACTGAATTGGTTTTCACAATGAAGAATTTGCCTCTCCAAGGAGCGTTTTGGTGCACAACGAGGTCGCAGCTTGGTTTTCACATTCCCAGTGATTCCTGTGAGCAGGATTTACCCAGCCTGGGTGTTCAAACCACTTTTTCCTTCCTCTCACTGCTTTGGGGTGCCCAGTGAGTGCTTGGAGAAGACCCAGAGCAACCTTGAGCATCCAACAAGGCCCATTCTGAGGCCTTGTCCTGAGCTGAGCTACCCCAGACAGGATGGTTTGGGTTGGAAGGGACCTTAAAGCTCATCTTGTTCCACCCCCTGCCACCTTCCCCTGGATCCCATCTCCCCATCACCCTTCCTGGTACTGCCAGAGCTGAGCCTGCCCTCGGGGAGGGAGGAAATGTTCATTCCTCAGCTGCCAGGGCAGTTTCTCTCAGGGGCAGGAGATCCTGGAATTTGCCAGAGCTCATTACTCCAGGCTGGACTCTGCAGTGGAGACCCCTCTCTGCTGGCTCAGAGGACACTTGATGATCTCCTGACATTGATTTTCTTTCCCCCCCAGCCCGAGGAAGCACTGGGATAATGGAATGCATATCTGAGGGAACTCATCCAGCAGGCTCTCCCTCACCATTGGCTGCCTGGCTCAATTTGACCTCCTGGGTCACCTGTACACGAGAGAAACTGCCAAAAGAGCAAAATCAAGCTGGGAAGGTTGTCAAGAAGACTAGGAAGGAAATCTCCTTGTGCCCAGCTTTTGGGCCCTTTGGAGATAAAGCTGAATTTCCAGCAGCTCAGGGCAACATTTAATTTTCTGGTTGGCTTTGCTTGCACTGCACCTGACTGCTCTTTGCCCCCTTGCTGCTCCATGGCCAAGCCACCCACGTCCTCCCTCCAGCTGCCATTCCAGACCTTTGGAGGAGCAGGCCTGAGCCTGACAAGCACCCCACTATCCCACTACCCACTATTCCAGCTGGGACTGAGCCCCCAGAGCCCCCAAAGCCCCCAGAGCCAGGCTGGGATGTGACAGGGTGCCAGGTGCAAAGGAGGGGTGAGGAAATCATGGCAAATAGGAGCTGACTGCCCAATAATTGTGGACAACCAGGCTTTTCAGCAGGGCCATAAATCAATGGCAGATGGAGCCACGCCGGGTGGTGCTTATTGATTTCTCTTTTTTTTGGTTTTTTTTATTGGTTCTTCTTCCCCCTGTTTGCTGCCCACCGGAGTGGAAAGGTTCCTCAGACAGCTCTGTGGGGTTTCTCTCTGCCTGGCAGCTTTCCCACCTTCCCTCTCCTCTCCATCCTGGCAGAGAAGGAGGGCAGCACTCCCAGCACCCATCCATGGAGCCAGGTGCTGGATCTGTGCCTGGCTTGGAGCCCAGCAGCAGCTTTTGGGGGAAAATCAAGGCTGGAGGCAGAGGTAAGATGGGGTTAAAAGAGGGAACACCTCTGCTCTGGCCAAAATCCCTTTTTAGCATCTCCAGGACCACCCTGCCCCACCCATCTCAGCCCCCATCCCTGACTCAGCCCCTTGTGCTCCTGCTTCTCCTCCTCTCTGCCACTTGCAGCTGCCAGCTGGGACTGAAAGGACCTGCCAGGTCCCTCTGTCCCCTCTGTGAGGGGACACCAGGGCTGTGTGGGGTCTGTTCTGAGGGACACCCTCCACCCTTGCAGTCCCACGAACAAGAATAACCCTGCTAAAGGAAATCCAGCCACAGGAATGGGCAAAATCACAGAGCTTTGTTTGGAGCAGTGCTAAAAAAATAGGCTTTTTCTCCTTGTTTATGCTTTTTTCAAGCCCTTTCCTCCACCTCCTCTGTTCTTGGGAGGCTCAGCCCTTCAAGGAGATGTCTGTGCAGGGTTTTGGCTAATGAGGGGCTGCATCCCCTGGCTCCCCATCCTCATTCCCCTGCATCCCCGGGTTCCTGCAGTGGCACTGAGGGGTGTTGCTGTCCACTGGCTGCTGAAGGCTCTGTTATCCATGTGGGATATTCCTTTAGGAATGCCTTTCTTTCCAGCATGAAAAGATCTGCTGTTACAGCTGGTCCAGCCTGGAGGGTTTGGGGTTTTTTTTTTTCCTTCTCTTTTGTTCAGGGCTGCACAGAACACTTATGGATTCATAAAGTGGTAATTTATTGAACAAGTCTTTGGAGAAGGGAAGTAATGAAAGCTGCTGGATAAATGACGGGAACGTTCGGGATCCGATTGCTGCCAGGAGCTTGGTGGCTCCAGGGGCTCTCATGGGGGAGCAGGAGCCTCACAAAGCCACACAGAAATGGGATTTGGGCCAAAATCAAAGCAGGAGCCACCTCCTTGGAGCGGGAGGGATGGAAGAGATGGGAGATTTGCTATCCCTGGAGTTCCAGCAGCCCCCGGCATGGAGAGGCTGGGAGGGCATTTTTAGCTGCCTGGAAATTCCAGTTATTGGAAATTCCTGTCTGCCCCAAGGGCTCCATGAGGATCAAGGACATCCTCAGGGAGAGGGAGCCAAAACATCAACACAGGATCATCGGGGTTTTCCTCGTGCTGTGCAAAGGGAAAAGCCAATTTTTGAGACTGGGTAGGAATCTGGATGGATGAGGTTTTTTCTCACTGTTGGCAGTGGTCAACACTGAGCCCCTTTTCCATCTCCAGATGTCTCTGCTCCTGGAAATCAGCAAGGTTTGGTCCAGCACTTCCAAGCCAGAGCTCCTGGAGAGTGCCCTGGAAAACTCTCCCAGGGAAATGCCCCCTCAGCTCCACATGGAAGCTGCTTTGGGATTAAAAACCACGTCTGGGTGAATCCTGCTGTGAGCTTCCTACCTGAGCAGCATCAATAAATGAATTAATGAATGGATGAAATGTAAATTGTGGCAGCTTTAAAATGAAAGTCAGAGTTTCCAAAAGTGCTTTTAACCAGCACTTATTTCTGCAGCAATATAACTGTCAGCAAGGGCTTAATTCATTAGCACCAGAACAAAATGAAGACCCTGTAAATTTGAAGTCCAATTTAATTTCTCAGAGAAAGAGCCTTTTTTTCATCTTCCTTTCCCTTTGCTCTCTCTCCCTGCCCAATGAAGGAGGATTTCCATCACTTAGAGTTGCTCTGGGCCTCCTACAAATGGGATTTTCTCAGCCTGGTGGGCTGGGGAGAGGAGGTGGCCCTGAGGAAGGCCAGCACTGCTTGGAGAGTTCAGGATGCAAATCCACTGGGATCAGCTGCATGGGGAGGGACACAAAGGCTCAGAGGGGACACACACCTTGCCCCAGGTTGGGTTCAGGCAAGGACCTGAGTGCTCAAACCCTCACCTGTGCCCAGCCCCAGGGCCATCAGTGATGTCCCAAAAGAGTTTGTAGGGCCTTTTGGTCACAGCTGAGTTAAAATCCCCCAGGTTTGGGGCTCTGCTGCCGGAAGATCATGGCTTGGGAGTGAGGGAGAGGACCCCAGGGAAGGCAGGTCCTGGCAGGGAGATGGAGGTGGCCACAGGTGGAGCTGGGGCTCCTGGGCACCCCCACCTTGGGGGTCTCTGCCTGTAAACCATCCCCTGAGTTCCTTGCCCCTCTCTCTGCCACCTGCTGCCCCTCACTTTGTCACCAAGGAGAGGGAACAGTGGCACAGCCCAGCCCTGGTGCCAGCACAGGAGCTTGGGGTGTGTGTGTGTGTGTGGGAACGTGCCTCTCCCAGAGCTACAGAAACCCAGCAACAGCATCTTCCTGCCCTAAAATGTGAGACAGAGAAATGGGGGAAGGGACCTGATGCAGCTGGAGGAGCCAAAACCCGTGGTCTCCATGGAGTCTTTGTTTATACTCCTCTCATTTCCCTGTCTTCATTATTTTCCCTTTTTATTTTTTCAAATTTTTTGTGTGTCTGTGGAGGTTTCTTTGTGGCTTTTTTTGTGTATGTGTGTGGTTTTCTTGTTGTTGGTTTTGGGGTTTTTTTGGTTGGTTTTTTTTTTTTTTTGAAAGAGAGTATTTTTAGCACGGAGGGAAGAGAGCAGTGCTGGTTCTCTGGATGCAGGGTGCTCAGGAGCAGATGATGCAGGAGCCTCTCACGCTGTGCTCCTTGGGAAAACACCTCTGTGCCTCTGTCTGGAGTCACCCCGCTGTCCTGGGCTCTCCATCCTCCTCCTCCTCCTCCTCAGCCCAGACCCTCCCTGGCTCTCCAGCCACATCCTCAACTCCTGGCGCCGCTCTCAGCAGGGAGAGGTGGAGGATGAGCCCTTGTCCAGGTGGGTCAGGTGCTAAAGGAAGCGCTGATGTGCAGTGGATGTGTCACCACGCTCCCCTGGCTTTTCTGTCCCCTCCCTGTGCTCAGGAATTTCATTCATTACACCAGGACACCCCGCAGATCACGCTGGGCATCACCTCAAAAGCTCCTCACTCAAAACCCCGGGAGCAAAGGGAACCCCTCCAGAGCAGCATCCCCAGCTCAGGTGCTCCTACACCATCCCCACATTTAATTAAAGACCCCAAACTCCTTTCAGGAATGACTCGCAGGGAGCTCCCGGAGTTCATCTGGAGCACGCAATTGCCGGCTGCTGTGACCTGCGGGTAATTAACGGGCGGCGCGTAATTAGCAGCGACAATTGGAGCGCTCCCCATGGAGCCTGGGCGTGGCGTTGGGGACCTTGTGCCGTGGAGGGGACAGGTGCGCAGGGCTTGTGGGATGGCCCAGAGAGCTCCCACCAGCCCTCTGCATGGAAATGTGGGAAAAATGTGAGGGGCTGCACTTTCTGACTGTGTTTGCTGGGATCTGCCCAGCCCAACCAAAACATCCCCTTCCACCTCCAGCTCTTCCACCCGGCAGTCAAACATTCACTAGAATATTTAGGTGTAATTAATTCATGTAATTTCAGCTTTTATACTCTAGTGAAATATTCATTTTCAGATCGCATAAAGGTTGAGACTACATCCATCAAGAATTAAGGGGGTGAAAAAAAGGATAAAGCCTGAAATAAAGTGTTTCCTTCCCTGTACGACTCTGGGTGGGGGAGAGGAGAAAGGAGGGAATTGTCACAGGGGAGGGAGGACCCTTGGGAAGCACCTGGGTATTCCCAGTGCCAGGAGAGAATGGGAACTCACTGGAGAGCTCCTTTTCCTTAAGCACGAGAAACTCGTGGGCAGGGGGAGCCAGAGCCAGCCCCGCTCTTCCAAAATAAACCAAGCTTCAAACAACACCCCTTGCAAACAGCCTGGAGGAGAAATTCCTCGTATTTCAGGACCTTGAGGCTGGGAAGTTCTCTGGCTGGATTTTGGGGTCCTTCTGGAGGAAGCAGAGTTCCCCAAGAGTCTGGGTCCCAGAAGAAGGGTTGGGTCTCCTTCCTACACAGTGGAGCCAGGGATGTTTGAGCCCAGATTTCTCCCACTTGCCAGGGGCTGGCTGCACTCTGGGATCCAGAATGTCCAGGAAAAGGCCACTCTGGATCTCTGCTGCCTTGCCTGGAACACACCACTGCTTCTCTTCCCCACCTCCAGCATGCCCAGTGCCACACTGGGGGTTACTGGGAGCACCTGGCCCATGGTCAGTGCAGGCTCCCAGGGGCTGGAGTGACCCCCAGACGTGTCCTGGAGCTGCCTCAGTGACCAGCCCCAGCTTGGACAGTGTTGTGGGTGACCTGGGGACCAGGGCCACCCTCTGGCCCTGGTGGAAAATTTTCATGGAGCAGAGTTCTCCAAAAATCACCTGGTGGAGAGCAGTGGAGAGGGAAGAGCAATGACTGCAGCTCTTAGGGCAATGCAGGACACCTCTGGGCTGAACCTGGGACAGTGAATTCCTCCAAGATGGGCTTAGTGGATCGTTGGGGATTTGGGTGTGGAATAGAATCAAAGCTGAGTGTTTGAGTGTTGTTCTAATTACAGCCAGGCTCCTTTGAAGGAACAGAGCCATCAATAACATCGCTAGAGGAGAAAATTGAAGGGATATCTGCCCAATTAAATAACCTACGGGGCTGGAATTGAGAATCAATGTGCCATGAACCATGAGGGATGGGCTGCAGGAGCCAAGCACTCTGCAGCCTCAGATCTCACCAAGGACAGGATGGCAATTCTGCCACTGTCACTTGTCCAGGAGATGGACAGAGAAGGGCCTGGCACTGTCCTGTGGGGTCTGGATCTTCAGAGCCTTGGGCTGCTCAGGTGGGGGACATGGGCACAGGTGGAGCAGGGATGGATCCGTGCTCCCAGGGAGCACCCAGGAGCTGCCTGTGGGTGCCAAACTCCTGGTGGTTTTCCGGATGTCTTCCTTTTTTGGGAGGCCTGGAGAAGTGGAAGGGAATTCGCTGAGTGTTTGAAGGGTTGGGCATGTTGAACATGAGAGGGATGGGGATGTGGTGGCTGCTGGGGACACAGGGCTGCAGCTGGAGAACAACAGATTTGCCATAGAAAGATGGGGAATTGGAGCAGGATTTTGGGGAAGAACTGTGGATCTGTTTTTCCCTCCTTGAAGAAAACCAAGGCTTGATCCCTGATGTCTGTGGGAGTTTTGCAGGACCCAAGGCAGAGCAGGCCCTCTGTCTCTGTGGAAGTGCTTTTCCATCATCTGGGCACTTTTCCAGCTGGGATTAAGGGTAAGAAACCTCTGCTCTGTGTTTCTCCTTCCTCCTCCTCCTCACCTTGCCCCAAGTGAGCCCCACTGTGGCACAGGGGCCACAAAGCCAAGCCCACCCTGTGTGGGACAGCAGGAGCCGGGCATGGCCAAATCCTGCTCTGCCACTTTAAATTTTTATAAAGGAGAAATTAATTTCATCTTTGCCTAAGTACCTGTCACGTTCAATTACTGAGGCTGATAGTGAAAATGACGAAGCAGCCAGGTCATTAGGCAAATTTTAATTAGAGACTCAGCTGCCCTTTACTAATAAGATGCTACAACTCTTTCCTGGTGTTCCTGCTCTCCATCCACGGGGTCTTTCCAAGCCTACCCAAGGATGTTGTTCCTCTTCTCAGCACCCTTGGGGGCTTCCCATGTTGAGGAAGAGCTTGGGATGAGATGAGGGATGCAGGGGATGGTGGCCAATGGCTCAGTGTCCAGGTGACAACCCGGACATCTGGGCTGGGATAAGTAATGTGTGATGTCCTCACCAGTGTCACAGATGGATTGAGGGCACCCTCAGCAGGTTTGGAGGTGGCACCAGGCCAAGCAGAGTGTTCCACATGCCTCAGGGGTGGGATGCCTTCCACAGGGACCTGGACAAGCCCAAAAAATGGGTCCTCATGAGGTCCAGCAGGGCCAAGAGAGGAGAAATCCAGGAGCTGCCCTGTGGAGAGGGGAAAACCAGGATGGAGGAGGAGAAGAACAGGCTCTTTCTTCCTCTCCTGGCTGGTGACAGGATCAAACCTCCTCATGATGTCCCCAAGCCTCTGTGCCCTGCAGGGACCTGGTTTTGTGTGGGCAATCTCACCAGGGATCCATCATCGAGCTGCCCATCCCAGTCACTGCCAAAGATCCCACAAATGCCATCCTGACCCATCTGTATTTGCTCTCCCTGTCCATGGAATGTGGCTGGAACTGGGCAGGGATGCAGGAAGGGAATCTGTGCCTGGATCCTGGTTTTTGGGGGGGTTGGGGACAGAGTCCTGTGGTCCAGTCTGTGTTACATGAGTAATGTGATGGTTGACTCTCACAATTAAAAGGTAAATATCATGTATACATGTTAAGAGAAGTTTTATAGATTTATAGTTATGTTTTACCCCCCTTGTGTTGTTTTTATGGGGTGCCCTGGGTTTGGGACATTTGGGAGGGTCACTCGTTACTATGGCAGCAGTAACTGATCTCCAATCAAGATTTAATGATTTCCACCACTGGACAGTGAAGAAGGAGTCGACGGACAGAACTTTGGGAGGGGCTAAAGGGTTAAAAGGTGAAACCTCTGTTGTGTGGGTGAGCACATGGTGGGGAAAATCCTCTGCTCCCAGCACCATAATATTTCCTTTATTCACTCTTCTGTTGTATTTTTATAAGATTTTAATAAACCTCTTAAATTTTTTGAAAGTGAATATAATTTCTCTCAAGCCTAAACTTTCTCTGTGGTGCCTTCACCACGCTGATTTTGTCATTCCCATCACTTGCCCATCCCCATGGATCTCCACACAGCTCGGGAATCCCCAGCAGGAGCAGCTTTATTGACAGGAAAGGCGGTTTTCTCATCATGAAAACTTCCTGCAGGAAAGTGCTGCCTTCAATCAAATCCCGCGCGGGAGGGCGAAGGGAAGGGAAAATTCTGTCACGGAGCTTTTTGGCAAAGTGAAAACATCCCTGTTTCCACACATCTGGAAGGGAAAGCTTCAATTTTGCACCACAAAGTGATTTTCACGCTGACATTTCTTTTATTCCATATAATCAGGCAGGTCTAAATATTAGAATTTCACCGCCAGAAGGAAACATTTTGAGTGGCATTTGCCTGCCTTTCCCACCTTCTCTTTTCCTTGCTTTTCCTCCCTTTAGGTGTTTGGGAAGAGTGAAGTTTTTCTCAGGCACTAAAAATTTTGCTGCCTCTTTGTCTGGGAGAATTTTAAGCCTCTTTGCCCCCCAAAAAGCTACAAAATCTCATCCTCTGCCTGATTCTTCCCATCTTTCTGCACTCCATAGCTGGAATTTCTCCAGTTTTTCCCTCTTTGGATGTTCAGCCTAAAACTCAGTGGTTTTGACCAGCAACCAGGAGAGAGGAGATTTAGAAAGAAGATTATGCAAAGAAGTAGTAGCCCTTTTTTTTCCCCCCTTTCTCCTCATCTTGTGCAAATTACCCTATTATTCTGCTCCCTTAGGATGCCTGAGTGTCCTTATTTCTTCTTTTGAGCTAAAGTCATCCATGCATTAAATTAGTTCTCTGCCTAGAAATAGCTTGATTACTTTCTCCAAGCCACACTTAATGGGAGGCTCCCAGAGAGTTTTAAAAATAAAAACCGGGCAAAAAAAGGGTAAAGGGGAGGGAAAAGGAAGAGCAGGGGTAGGATGCAGCCTCCTGGAGCAAATAGAGGAGAGATTTGCCTTGAGTGGGAGGTGTCCTGGAGGGATCCATCCCAGCACTCATGGAATGGCTGGGGCTGGATTTGGAGCTCAGTGAAGTCCTGGCTGTCATCCCTCCCACAGCTCTGGGTGAATAATGAGAGTTTTCCTCACGGTTTGCTTGAATTTTGCCTCAGATTTCTGATTTTTCCATGTGGTTGCTGTGATGGAAGGGAAAGAAGGGAGAGCTTGATGGGATATCCCATCCCAGAGCTGAGCATGGGACAACTGCAAACACTGACAGAGCTTGGGAAGGGCCAGAATCCCTCAGAATCCCTGATTTTCTTCCCTACAATCAGCCTGCCCCCCATGCAAGGCTACCAAGGTGCAGAAAGGAGGAGATTTGGATAATAAACCTCAATTCTCCCGGTGTTTTTGCTGTAATAACGCTACAGGAGCCAGGACAAATTTCATTCTGGGAAGGCTGTGGGACCACAAAACTCCCTTCAAGCCTCCCAAATTCCTCACCTCTTCCTGCAGCACCTTTGAGCCCATTCCCTCCTTTCTGGGGCAGCCAAGATCCTCATCCCTGCTCCACCCACAAACCTCAGCAGATCCCTCACATTCCTCATTTTTTCCCTCAGATCTCTCATTATCTCCCTCATACCCCTCAATATCTACTTCATACCCCTGATTATCTCCCTCATACCCCTCATTTTTTCCCTCACATTCCTCATTTTTTTTCCTCACATCCCTCATTATTTCCCTCAGATCACTCATTATCTCCCTCATACCCCTCATTGTTTCCCTCACACCACTCCTTATCTTGCTCCCATCCCTCTTTTTTTCCCTCATATCCCTCATTTTTTCCCTCATACCCCTTATTATCTCCCTCACACCCCTCATTATTTATTTCATACCTGTCATTATCTCCCTCATACCCCTCAAGATCTACTTCATACCCCTCATTATCTCCCTCATACCCCTCATTTTTTTCCTCACATCCCTCATTATTTCCCTCAGATCTCTCATTATCTCCCTCATACCCCTCATTGTTTCCCTCGCACCACTCATCTCGCTCTCATCCCTCTTTTTTCCCCTCACATCCTTCATTTTTTCCCTCATACCCCTTACTATCTCCCTCACACCCCTCATTATCTATTTCATACCCATCATTATCTCCCTCATACCCCTCACTTTTTCCCTCACATCCCTCCTTGTTTCCCTCAGATCCCTCACTTTTTCCCTCACATCCCTCCTTGTTTCCCTCATACCCCTCACTTTTTCCCTCACATCCCTCATTATTTCCCTCAGATCCCTCATTATTTCCCTCAGATCCCTCTCTATTTCCCTCATACCCCTCATTATTTCCCTCCCATCCCTCATTATTTCCCTCAGATGTCTCCTTATCTCCCTGACACCCCTCCTTATCTCTCTCCCGTCCCGCCGTTCACCTCGGGACCAGCAGGAGCGGTGAAGCTCAAGGTGAATCCCGCCATCCCGGGAGCCTCCAGCTCAATTCCAGCGGCTCTCCCCCACTCCAGTCTCCCTGCTGCCCATCGGGACCATCCCTGATTTCCCTCCCCCTGGAACTCTCCCTTTAACGGCGTTTTTTGCCTCACCCTCCCTTCCTGGGGCTCTTTTCCAAGCAGGCCGAGCCCATCTCCTGAGGGGGCAGCCAATATCAGATAACGCCTCAGAAATGTCCTGTGCCCATTCCTTTGTGCAGCCTTTGGGAGGGGGGTTGCTGATTTTTCCCCTTTATTTCCCTGCCCTGACATTTGCGCTGCCTTTGGGAGGGGGGATTGCTGATTTTTCCCCTTTATTTCCCTGCCCTGACATTTGCACTGCCTTTGGGAGCGGGGTTGCTGATTTTCCCCCCTTAATTCCCAGCCTGTTGGGCAAGGTGGCTGTTTCCAGCTGTTTGCAGGAGTGCCGGAGCTGTTCCTGCTCACTCAGGGCCAATTATCCCTCTTTTCCCGCTGTGTTTTGCTGTATCTGTCCCAGAACCGCATCTTCCCTCTCCTTCCCAGCTTTTCTTCCCACTGGCTTCTCCAAAATCCTCTCACCGAGTGCTGGAAGGAATTTGAGGAGCACCAGCAGATCTGCAGGGAAGGTGTGAGGCTGCCACCCTCTCCCAAGACATTCCCTGCATCCCAGTGTTATAGATATATATTATAATATTGGCTTTTTGCAAATATTAAAATAAATGCTGTGTGAATAATGTTTAATTAACTTTACTATAAAAGGATAGTTTTTATTTCTATTGTTAATTAAGCTTAGATATAGTAGTAAAATAGTTGATACAGTTATACTTGTGTTAATATACTTACTTAGTTGAAATAATATTAAAAAAATATATACTAAAGACCTTACCATTCATATAACTATCAGCACTTACCATCAGTAGAAAATATAGACCAAAGCCCATAACTAGAAGTGATGATAAGAATGGACTAAAACCACAACAAAAGAATACGCACACCCTAAAAAACCCAAAGAAGAGCCATACTAAACAGTTCTTAGAAGATGTAAACTAGTTTAAAGAATAGTTTAAATATGCAACAAGCTAATGCAATAAAAATAGTACATAAAGAGTGTTTTCAAAATACTTGTCTGAGTGCCAAGATGCACCCAGCTGTATATCTTTATTGTCTTTGTCTCCTATTGTCCTTTATTAAACTTTTTAAATTTTTACAAGAAAGTAAAACTTGCTTTTCACAGCAGTGATGCTCCTCCTCCTCTCTCGGATCAAACTAGCTGGAGCCATCCCTCCTTCCCACTGAAGGAACAATTTGTGATTTGGATCATCCAAGCAATCAATTCCTGTTCTGGAGAGTCCCTTCCCTGCTCCCACCATGACAAATGGAGCAGAGGCTGCCATGGAATTGTTATTCCAGAGGAATGAGAGAGGAGGTTTTCCTGCTGGGCAGGGCAGGGAGAGGGTCCTCACTGTATCCACAGGGGATCCTGGGGGAGATGGAGCAGCAAGGGATGATTTGGGTGTCCCCAAAACCAGGAAAAGTGTCCCCAGCCAGCAGTGGGGACAAAACAGGAATCTTGCTCTCCCTTCACTTCCAGGCTCTCCCTGCCTTTTCCAGGCCAGTGGGAAATGAAATCTATGAAGCTTTCCAGATGTTTAGAGGGGACCAGCTGAGGTTGAAGCCTTTTCCATGGGCTCTGTGGGAGAAGAGCCACATCTGGAGGGGGTTTTGCACCATCCAGGCTGCTTTTCCATGGGAATTCCTATTCTGAGCATCCCTCCTGGAGTTAAAGTTCCCCAGCTCACTTTTTCCAAGGCACAGAGGAGCTCTTGGCCATGGGTGGGGAGGTGGGAGGGTGACATCTCCAACCTGGGAAACACCAGCAGGGAAAATGTCCCCAGGCCCTTCCCAGCCCCTTCCCTGATTGCTGGAGGAGAGACAAAACTGATCCAGGAAAATCCTGTCCATGCTGAGAGAGGCTTTTCTTCCTTTAATTAAACAGAAAATGTCTCCCTCCAAAGTCATTAATTACTAATGACACAATTAGAGCCCTCAGTAAAGAGGGGAAGGAGGGATATGACAAAAAAGAAACAAAAAAGAGACAAAACAAACTCAACGCCCCTAAAAAAACCCACTGGCAATCAGAGACGTTTGAAGCTTGAGAGAAATTAAGGAAATAATTGTTTGATTTGGAGTTAATTCTCATTCCTGCTGGGCCCACACAGGATGGGATGGAAACCACTTTCCCAGTGCTTCCCAGAGCAGGGAGAGAGGTCTCTGTCTCATGGAATGAGATTTTCCTACTTGGAGCAGATCCTGAGGCATGCCAGGGTCCTGAAAACCTGGATTTAACTCCATAATACAAATACTCACCTTTTTCCACACCTCCCTTGCCGTCTCTCACAGCCTCAGCCCTGCTTTTCTCTCCCCAGCCATCCCATATTCCCAGCCAAGGAATCAGCTCTTCCCTCCTGCCCCATCCCGAGCTCTGCTGGTCCCAGGGATGGAGCAGAGCTGAGGACAAGCAGGGACAACTCATTCCTGAATTTGAATCTCCTTTTCTTCCAAAGGCCAACTTCAACTGTTTGAGGACTCTCTGAAAAACAGATTAAGGGTGTGGGAAGGAGGGAGCCCTGCAGAGCTTCTTATTCCTGCCAGCTTTAACTCCAGAATCTCACACTGGAATGGCTTTGGGAGCAGAGCGAGGAGAGGCTGGATTAGGCAAAAAGAGCAAATTCCAGCCTCTGGTTTGGGGGTGAAATCAATCTCTGAGCTTGAGGTGGGGTGGGAACAGCCCTGGGAGTGGCAGAGGAATGGGTGAAGGTCACCTGGTGGGGGATCTCCAGGTTTTCCACCTACTTTTCCATGCTGGACCTCCCTTGGGAAGTGAAGGTCCCAAAGCTGGGCTTTGCATGTCTAGAAGGGATGAGGACCTCGGCTGTCCCTCTCCTCTGGGTCTCACAGGGTTTCTGTAGGTCCTGCTTTAATTCCCCTGGCACTGATGATTTCATTGTATCCCAAAAGTGGGGTTTTCCAGGGGGATGGCTCCCATCCCCACAACGCCTCTGTCTCACCCCTCTCCCACTCCAAAACTTCCCAGCCCCAAGATCAGAAAATCAGGAAGGAGGAAGGTCCATCCTTGCTGTTCCTGCCCTTGAGGCCACCAAACCCTGCTGGGCACCACTCTCCTCCCATCAGGAGGCTACAAAGTCCTTGCAGAATTCCCAGGGCAAAGTCAAGGCCTTTTCCCTGTGCCACGGCACCCTCAGGCAGCAGAATTTGCTCAGCATCAGTCGTGGAGGGCCCAGTGAAGGTGTCTGGGTCCTGTCTTCTACTGCGATATCCTCTCACATCAATTTCCACCTACTTTTTATCAGGGATGTGCAAAAAAAAAGCAAGGAAAGGCAAAAAATTGGAAGAAAAATCCAAGATTTCTTGACTTGATTCAGTCTCCAGGGAAGTGGGGAGGGAGAAAAGCTCCTAATCCATGGTTTTGTCTTCAAGCAATTATGTGCAAATGAGTTAATCACAGGGTCACAGGAGCCAGAACCATTAATTAATCCCCAGCATGAGCAGGAAAGATGAATTCTTCGCTGCAGTAAACAAATGTGAGGAACGTGGCAAGGAATCAGCTCCCTCTGGATAATCCCAGAGCTCCCTGAAATGCTTGGTTTGCCCCCCCGCCAGACCACAGAGCAGCCCTTTGCATCCCTGCCAAATGTCAGGAACAGCTTTCCTGGAAAATCCCTGTGTTTGGGAAAGAGGAGCAGGGGAATGAGCGCAAATCCAGATGTTCAGTCACCCCTGGAAAAGGTCTCAGTGCTGCTTCCTCCTGGTGTTCCCAATGTTTGGAGCAGGGATAGGACACTGGATCCCATTAAATCCCAGATCAATCCAGCTCATCTCCAGTGAAAGGGCTCTGGAACCAGACCAGAAAGTTGTAAATCCTAGAAAAATATCCTATTTTCTCTTTTTTTATTTTTCCCCTCCCCCCTTTTTTTGGTACTTCCCCTCATTTTCCCACATGAAGCAGTTGGAAAGGGTAAGAAACCTCCTGAAATTCTTGTGGCAAATTCTTCCTCTAAACCTAAACCATCCCAATTCCAAAAAAATCCTGATTTGCTTTAGGCTGTGTGAGCTGACTGCAGACAATGAAATGAATTTAAACCCTCTATTTATTCAGCTAAATGGAAAGGGAATAATGGAAATCATCCCAAATTCCTCCTGGATTGGGCAAGGCAGGATGAAACTCCCCTGGCTGGGTCTCAGCACCTCCCTGTTCTGCATCCCTTTATCACCCCCCTGTTCTCCCTGGATCTGTGGGCTCATCCCAAGGGAGAGACCCCCAGACCCTCATGGAGATGCTCAGCATGAGGACTACAATCCCAAAAATACAATTGAGGGAACCTGGGAAGGACATTCCCTTCCAGATCAGTGGGAAAGGTGAGGAGTTTTACACACTTTCCCCAAAACCCCATAATTTTAGTGCTCATTCACTTTTTTTTTAAATCTCAGACAATTAAAACAAATAAATCCATTTAAAAGGAACTCAAAATTCTCACTTCAAAGCAATCCAAAGGGAGCTGAGTGTCCTGAAGTGAAACTTCTTGGTTTGAAAGCAGGAGAATGAAACATCCCAGCTCCTCCCAGACACATTCCTGGGCTGTCCCTTCGCTGGGTGTCACCAGTGATGGGGTCTGATATTGGAATAAGGGACTCTGCCACTGACACTGGTTAATTCCACAATTCCAAGTTGTTGCTGCTGTTGCATCCAGGATAAATCACCCAGTGATAAACATGGAGCCCAAAAACAACCCTGGCTGTTGCTCCAGGAGCTCAAGGTGTGACACTTAAATCCCCATCCACGTCTTCATCTTCAACCCAAACAAATTCCTTGGAACAGCAAAAATCCTTTTTAGGGATAGGGAGCAAAAATTAACTCCAGACACCAAGCAGTGGTGAGAGATCCATCCATTCATGTGCTCAACCCATTTCCAGGAGATATGGGGTGTTTTCCTGGGATTTCTCCTCTCATTTCTGGGATCCCTGACCTTTACAGACTTGGCCAAATCCCCCAAAGCCCGGCACTGTTTGTTCTCCCACTCCTGCCTCCCTGCTCCTACTGATCCCCCTCTTCCCAGCCCTGATAACCTTTGGGAAGAGCATTTTGGGAACCTTGTCAGCCACAGGGAAAAGTGTCCCATGGTCCTGGAGGTGAAGGGAGGGATCAGGATGAGGAATCTCCCTGTGAAATTGGATATTTTCCATCAGAGCCAGCTGTGCTGGGGGATCAGATGGGAAAAGCTGGGCTGGGAGAAGCAGGGAAGTGTGAGCTGGGAAGGAGCTGATGGTGACATTTTGGGGACAAGTGAATCGTGGCCCCTGTCCCAGTGGTCAGACAGCAAAAGCTGCTGGTGCCACAGGAAACAAAATTCCTACTTTGCTTAGGTGAGTATGGGAATGCCAAAATGCAGGGATGGAGGTGTCTCTTCCCCAGGACTCTTGGAGTGGTACCTGGAATCCAGCCCTGATTCACTTCAACAAAATCCTAAAAACCCCACAGATGATTCTGGGGCTGCAGCACCCGGGAACAGCAGGATGGAAAATTCCTTGGACCATGGGGAGACTGTGGGGCTGTAGGGAAATCAGCCAAACAAGCTGCCCACCCTGCACTGAGCCATAATCCCCTGCTGGAAAAGAGGAAAAAAGGTTGGGATATCTAAACTCTGCCAGCAGCAGAGCAGGAGGCCAGGCAGCTCCCTGTGTTAAAGGAGAGAGAGAAAATGAGTCCTTTTTGGTCTCCTCACCCATTTACACACATCAAACTTCCCAAATGCTAAGCCAAATAAAGTCTTCTTATCGGTGTATTACCACTTAAGGCTCTTTCAGGCAGATTTAGGATGAATTAGTGCTTTTTTTAACCACAAAAAAAGAGCAAAGTGAAATTTCTCACTCCATCAGCCCATGCAGCCTCTGCCTTAACCCTTGGAGGGGAAAGTGGGGTCAAGGCTGGGCCAAGGTCCCTCCTGGTGCCAAGTTTTGGTGTGGAAAGTGCTTCTTCCCAAGGATCCTGGAGATTCTGGGAGAGGTTTTGGATTGGCTCCAGAGCATCCTGATAACCCCTTGTTACGGTGAGTTATGCAGCTTTTGGGAGCACAGGGAGTGCTCCAAAGTCCCACCTCAGCTCCAGGAGTTGGGAAAAAGCCATTGTGGCTCATTAGGAAGGTAAATTGGCCACTTGGGATCCACAACAGATCCAGGTCTTGTCCTCCTTCCCTCCCAAGCTGGATTTGGGACACAGCAGGACAAGTACTGTTGTCTTCACATGTGCATGGAGGCAAAATTTATGAGGAACTTGAGCACAGAACCTCTCTCAGCTAGGAAAATGGGAATGGGGAGCCTGGAAGGGCTGGGTGATGCATCCCTCTCCCAGTGCCTGGTCACAGGAGAATATTTGCAGCTCCATGCCCAGGAGCACAAAAGATTCACTTGATGTGAGTTCACAGGGGTGGAACTGTCCTCCCAGAGGAGCCACCAAACCCATCAGAGAGCCACCACTCATTAGCAATTAACTGCTTGACTTAATTGCTCTCCATGCCTCCCACTGTTCGCTGTTTCAGGAAAGCTGATGCTTTCCAAAGCATTTTTTTTTCTCTGTGTGTGTTTAGCAGGGAGCAGCCGTTGGAGGCTTTGTGGCTAAAATTATTTCTGGGGATGAATGGCTGTGGCTTCTGGAGCCTCCAGGAATGGAGTCACCATCTGCTCGTGCTTTTCAGGGAGACACATCTTCAGCACACACCCACTCCCACCCAGCTCTGCTCCTCCTGGGCAGCCACAGAGGGCCCAGCCTGGCTGGGAAATTATTCCAGGGGGGAAAAGCAGCTCCAGAGGGGACCACAGCACTTGGGAAGCTGCCAGAAGGATAAGGGCTCTCCAAAGGATGCTCCAGCTGCTGGGGATCCAACCTGATCAAGGCTGGTGATTCCTGTTCTGGAGAGTGTTTGAGGAGGGGTGGTTGAGTCCCATCCACCATCCCGTCCTTCTCCATCCACCATTCCTTCTCCATCCACCATCCCTTCTCCAGCCACCATCCCTTCTCCATCCACCATTCCTTCTCCATCCACCATCCCTTCATCCACCATCCCTTCTCCATCCACCATCCCTTCATCCACCATCCCTTCTCCATCCACCATCCCTTCATCCACCATCCCTTCTCCATCCACCATCCCTTCTCCATCCACCATCCCTTCTCCATCCACCATTCCTTCTCCATCCACCATCCCTTCATCCACCATCCCTTCTCCAGCCACCATCCCTTCCTTCTCCAGCCACCATTCCTTCTTCTCCAGCCTCAGGAATGTGCTCCTACTCATGTTCCAAAAAAACCTCTGTGTCCCCAAAATTCCAGGCTGAACTGCCAGTGCTGGAGATGCAACACAAACCACCCTTTGGGAATAAAGCTGGGCTTTTTTAGGACTTGGCAATGTTTTTCCCTGTCCTCAGCTGCTCCAGGGCTGAGCCAGGATGGGAACTGGTCACTCCAGGGTGGCTTCCAACACCTCCTTCCCAATATTCACGGGGCTGCCACGGGCACAGCACTTTGGGCTTTTCAGTTGGGATCTTCCAGGGTCAGCCACAATCCAGAGCTTTGGGAATGGGGCTGTTGGCCGCTCTGTGGTGGTTCCTCTGTGCCCTATCCTGGACACAGCTCCCTTTGGGACCTACCACCAGGAATCGTAATTCCCTGTCTCCCAGAAGAAGAAGCTGTTGAGATGTTGCTCCTCTTGGAGACCGGCTTTCTGCAGGAAGCCCCAGGCTTTGGGGGGTGGCCACCCAGGACATGGAGACCCAAAAAACCTTGGGAATGACCCAGCCAGTGGCCACCAATCCCCACAAAGCCTCCCAGGCCATCCCTGGTGGTGTGGAGCTGATCTGGGCTGTTTGTGAAGACCCAAAGCTAAATCTTGGCAGGTTCACCTTCAAGAGGGACAGCTCTGGTGCCCTTCCCACATCCTGCTATGGATTAGGAGCCATCAGCAGAGCTGGGAAAAGCCTCCCAGGCAGAGCCAGACGGTGCAGGAGGGATGGTGGAGGAGCTCCATCGGCATCTCCTAGTGTAGGAGGCACCTCCTGCCACACGCCAGGGGCTGGATGGTGCCAGGAGCAGCTCCAGGTGCTCCCTTTCCTCGTGTCACTCCTGGAAATCTCTGTGCCCTAGGCTGGGGCCATGAGGCTCTGCCACACGTGGCTGCTCTGGTGGCTCCTGGGAAGTTGGCCGGAAAATGATCTGGGGTTTTCTGGTCGCTCCTGGGCTCCGTGGTGATCCCCCCACTCTTCAGCAGACTCCAGTTCCCAGCTCTGGCTGGAAAGTGAGTTTCTCCCTCAGTGAGGAATCAGCTCCTCTCTGATTCTTTTTCAGGCCCTGCCAGGATGAGAGGAAAAATCAAAATATGCTAAAGCTCCAGCTGGCTCTGAGAGACCTTCCTCGACCTTCTCTGCAGTCTGTTAGCACCAACTCCACTCTTATTCTCGCTGATTTTTGAGAGCTCCTGGGCCATCCTACTGAATTCTGAAGCTGTCCAGGCCTCTTTTTTTAATTTTTTTTTTTTTTTTTTTTTTTAAGAAAAGAACACTTTCTTCCCAAGGCAAAAGCCAACTCTTTGTGTCCTTTTCACATGCGGCAAGTGGAGCTCACTTTGAAAAAAACACCACAAAGGCAGGAGCGATCCCACATCCCCCCCATCCCAGCTCTCCTCCACTGCACCAAAGCAAATGAAAAGGGAATTTTCAAGTCCTCAATCACAATGGGGAAAGTGCAAGGGCTGAGTTTGGATTCAGGTGGGAGGAAGTGACGCCTTGATCCTTTCCTACAGCTGCTCCCAGCATCCCCATCCTAATATTAGATTAGATGTGGTTGTGGAGAACTGCCCCCAAAAAGCTCCATCTTCTCCCAGGAAAAACAAACTCCAAAAGAAAATTTTATGCAAAGATCCTTTCTCCCCCTCCCAGCTGCAGCCACAAAATTGTCATTTATTGGTGAATTTAGAGAGGCTTTTTTGGGGGAAAGACGTGCTTGGAGACCTTTGCTTGCCTCCCACTTCCAGCCCTGTTTTTCTGACTTTGGAAAAGAAAAAAATCCGGTCTCCATGAAAACCTCACATTGCTGCTGTGGGAAAATCCAGGGGGTTTTTTGTTTTGTTTTGCCCTGGGATGGCTTTGTGGGGGCAGTGTGGTGAGCAACAGGAGCTCCTGGGAAATGAGGAGTGAAGGTGGAAAACTGACAAATATCCAACCCCACTGAGTCCCTCCACTGCAGCTTGGACCTTCTGCGGGGGCAGCAAGACTTCCAAATGGGGCTGGAGCTGCCTTCCCAAGAGCTGGAAAACCCTGGATTGTGCAAATTAAGGGCATAATTAGGTGCATCAGTCATTAATGCAACCCACAGAGACTCATGGCTGCTCCCTCCATGGATGTGGGACGTGGCTTTGTTCATTTTCCCCCAAATTCCTGAGATCACTGAAGTCTGGGGAATGGACCCAGCTCCCAGATTCCAACGCCCCAGCCCATCTGCAGAGCCCAGATCCCAGTTCCCTCTAAGCTCCCAGAAAAGCTCTCAGCTGCTCCCAGTCCCCCAGCCTGGGGACACGGCGCTGCAGGGGACAATTCCCACCCTGCAGTGACACTTTCTCCATGGATCACCATCACATTCCCGCTCCCCTTCCCACCCCTGCCTGGCTCTGAGCCAGCAGAAGCATTTCTTTGCATTTCCTTTGCAGACCTGGAAGGCAAAAGGGATGAAGAGCCGTGGCTGTGCATCCCAAATGTTTGAGGGAAAAGCTCTGGCAGCCTGGAACCGTGAGGGGTGAGAAGCAGGGAAAGAACTGAGTTAATTAACAGGAGCAAAATGAGAATCTGGGGGAGATGATGGATCAAGGACTGCTCATAAACTCTCCAAATACCTCCTATGTGTCACAGGACTGCAGGAAATGTGACTTTATTGTCCAAACCTATGGCAGAGACAGCTTTTCTAGGGAAAAATAATCCTTTTTGTGCTGCTCAGAGAAAACAGGAGGTTCACGTCACTCTGACCTCCTGCTTTATTCCCATCTCCACTGTATTATTGCTCCTGAAAAGTCATCATTTTTCCACTTGATCCCCCAAGCTCTTGGGGAGGGAGATGGAACATCCAAGGGCCATTTACAACATTGCTCTGACCCCAGGGCTCCGTGTTTGGGGAGCTTTGGGAAGCTTTCCTGAGCTAAAAGCCTGCTCCACTCGGGTGGCTCCTCTCAACAGACACCACTGCCCTTGGTCTCTCCCTCTCACACTTCCAGGGCACTTCCAGCAAGTAAACGCCCAAAGTTTTTCCTTGGGATGAAGCTGGGCACCTTTTCCCTTGAACAAAACCCACACCAGTGTGAGAAATGCTACTCACTTCCAAAAAATTTAAAAGGTTTATTAAAACCTTATCAAAAATACAACAGAAGACTGAATAGAGAAAATATTACAGCGCCTGGAGCAAAGGATTCTTCCCACCATGTGCTCACCCACACAATGGAGGTTTCACCTTTTGACCCTTTAGCCCCTCCCAAAGTTCTGTCCATCAGCTCCTTCTGTGCTGCCCAGTGGTGGAGATCACTTCATTAAATCTTGATTGGAGATCAGGTGCTGCCAGAGTAACAAACTGACCCTCCCAAATGTCCCAAACCCAGGGCACCCCATAATAACAACACAAGGGGGGTAAAACACAACTATAAATCTATAGTTAAACTTCTTTTAACGTGTATACATGATATTTACCTTTTAATTGTGGGAATCAACCATCACATTGCTCATCTGTCACACCAGGAATTGGCTGAACCTCTGCACAGGTGGGGTGGTTGGAAGGGCAGCACGGAGCTGGGCTCTCCAAGGGCACTCGAGGGGGTTGGACAGGCAGACTTTGGATAATTCTGATTTATGGCTCTGCTCACCTGTGGAGTTTTCCCTCAGAGCTGCTCCCAGTATCCACATTCCCAGCAGCCAGCCCTGTCTCAGGGCCAGGTTTAAGCAGGAAGCATTTTTGGCTCCTTTGGGTGCCAAACCTTCAGCTCAGCATCTCCAAGTGAAGCTAAAACAGAGCAAATACTCTCCCAGGCCAATCCTCTTGTTGTGTCCTCTCAATTCCAACATTTTACTTGCAGAGCCCCTTCACTGTTGCTTTTTTTTAGCTAAATTTGGTCCTGTTCAACTTGAAGAGAAAGTTTTTCCTTCCTGGAGCAGTGGAATTTGGTGCCAGACACCCATCTGACTGCATGGCTCGGGGCCAGCAGCTCCCTGCCTCGCCAAGGATCCGAGGAATTTCAGAATTTCATCCCCAGACTCCGGATCCTGTTTGTTTCCCATAGCAGGGATTGGTGCTGGCACCGAGCTGGAATGGGAACAGCACCCCCAGAAGTTGTTCTGGGAGATGAAAAGGGGTTTGTTTTCCTCTTTGCATGGAGCTTGGAGCTGCAGATGGACCCAGCTCAGAGAAGGGATGGACTCAGCTCTGTGTCAGGACTAACCTGAGCCCAGACATTCCAGACACCCAGAAAATTTCCCTCTCCAAATTTTTGGCTTTCTGGAGCTGGCACAAGCAGGCTGTCCTTCCTGGGTCACCCTTCATATCTTCCCATGTCCTAATTCTGCACCCTCACATGACGGACGGGTGATCTCTTTCCATGTGCAGATCACTGAATCCTGGGAGCTGGATCCGGTGGGAGATCAGCACTTTCCTGGCCAAAACCCCACCAATCTCATAAATCTTTGCAGCAATGAGCCCCAGTTCACCTCCCTGATGGATTTTCAGGCCTGCTCAGCAGCAGCCTGAGGTCTCAGCTGGAGGCTGAACTCAGAATCCTCCTCTGCTTCCCTCCCATGCCCAGCCTTGGGGAGTGACTTTGCTTTTCCCACCTTGGAATGGGACTGGCAGGAATTGGTTGCTGCAGCTTGGAGCAGCCTCTTGCAGGAGCCTGGGGCAAGGGAACAAGACCACAGCAGGGGAGAGGGTGGGGGAAGGTCCCAGAGTGCATTCAGGAACTTTTTCTGCCTTTTCTCTCCCTAAACCCAGGCTGGAACATTGCAGGGTTTATCAGAGATCTCTGGTTTTTCAGGGCTGAGCAGGTGGGTGGAACTGGAGCAGCTGCTCGGGAGTTGGGGATGTTCCTGTCTCATCCCAGTGGTTTGGAGAGCCCTGCAGGAGCCCTTTCCCTGATTTATTGCCCCGTTGTCACCTCCTGTCCCCACTCCTCAGGGAGGGAATCAAAGCCTGGAGCTGGAGAAATCCCTCCTCTCTGAGCAGGGATTCATTTCCCCCAAACAAAGGAGGGTTTCTCGTCTCCCAAACCCGGTCTAAATCCAGGAATGCACCATAATTTAAAGCAAAATACAAAACATTTTATTTAAATCGCTGAATTCATGAGAAAAATCGATCCTTTAAGTGCGGGTTTGGGCCAAGCCCCACCTGTGTCCTCCCGGGGGATGGGCTGGGGCGGGATTGGAGCTCTTTGGGATTTTGGGGGAGTTTTGGCTGCTGGGTGGCGGCGGCTCCATTTGGCAGTGCAGCAGCAGGGACCTATTTCTGTCGTCCTTCTGGCGCTGGGAGGGCTCAGGCTTTTTTAGGGGCTGCGGGTGCTGTTGGCTCCCGTTTCCCACGGAGGGGGAGCTGCCAATTGCATGAGTCAGGGTGCTTTGAGGAAAAGCAGGATGAAAACACCAGGGCTGCTGGCTCCCACCTCCTGTCTCTCCCGCTGCCAGAGTTCATACAGCTGTTTCCTCCAGCTCAAAACCCGCTGCTAAAAATACTTTGGAAATCTCGAGGATGCTGGCATTCCAAATCGCCTTATTCCGAGGTTTTTCCATGTTTTTTTTTTTCCCTCTTAGTTGCTTTTCCCCGTGCAAAGGAGCTGCCCAGGTGCTCCCTGTGCTGTACCAGGGTTTGGGATGGGTCATGAGCAGGAGGAGGAGGAGGAGGAGGAGGATGGGGCTGGCAGGGACAGTGATGAGCTGAGCCCAGCTGAGTCAGAGCTGCGAATGTGACCCCTGGGAATGGCCAGATCTACACCAGCCCCAGGCTGATCTTGGTCCAGCAGGGAGATATTCCTGCTCTCCCACTCCCACCTCCTCCCTGCTGGCTGTGGCACCGGAGCTCTCCAGCCTGGAGCTGCCCACGAGGCAAGATCTGGGCAGGTGGAGCATCCCATATCCCTAAATTCCAGACCCTGGGAGCTGGGCAGAGCAACGGGATGTTTTCACACTTCATTTATCCTTCTTGCTGCTGGGCACAGTCACATTTTGGGGAAAGGCTGGATTTGGGGCTGTCCTGGGAGCGTAGTTTTGCTTTGCCAGCCTCTCCAGAGCAACAGGGAAGAGAAGCAGGAATGTGGTGGCTTTTTCTCCACATCATGCCTGGGGGATTGGATTCTGCCCCGTGTGATCCTGCCCCTCAATTCTCGCAGCATCCTGAATTATTTCCTGCTCCCAGCCTGCAAGGAGAGAGTCCAGGCATTGTAATTCCAAGAAAAACCAGGAAAACACGCTCTGCTTGATTTTTGCTCTCTTTTTTCCCCCTCTCTCTGGTGTCCCCCATTCCAGAGCCATTCTTGGGCAGGATGCAGCTCAAATTCCTGCCCCTCAGAGCAGGAATCCACAACGGGATTGGAATTCCCCCTGGATCCAGGTGCTCTCGGACTCTCTCTGCAATCCTTCTCGGGGCCACCGATCCCCAGCCGAGCAGGGAATTACCACAAGGAGCAGTTTCCTTTCAGATATTCAATTTTAACTCCCTCTTCCTTAATTTAATTCCATCGTTCCTCCCTTCCACCCCGGGGGAAGCGATAGCACATCCTGATATCCGGGGAGAATTCGCTTTGCTTGTCTTTCATTTGCCTCCGCGACCAAAAGAGGAGAAAAGAAGAGGCCACAATTTGTCTGATGGGATTTTCTGTTTCCCCCTCACCCCGTGCTTCCTAAATCCCTGAGTCCGTGCTGGCAGCACCTTTAGGAGCTGCTGGTGCTGTGGCAGGAGGATGCAGCTCTGTCCCAGTCCCTCCCAGTTGCTCCACCAGTTAATCCCTTAATGCTCTCCCGACACGCTCCCATTTCCTGAGTGTTTCTCTTCCCCCCTGAGCTATTTTTACGAGGCTTTTTGTTACTTCCTAATTGTCCAAACCACTTTTCCACATTTCTCTTGATAAAGGCAGATTTCTAAAAGCAGTTCGGTATCTCAGCCATTTTAGCCTCATCATCTGTCTCATCCCTTTTATTGTTTAGCAAATGCCCTACTTTTGCTGGAGCCTTTTTATTCCCCCCCAAGAGAGGGTTTATTCCCCCCCCCCTTTTTTTTAACAGCTTTTTCTTTCTCTTAAATAATTCCTCTTACACTGATTCCTCCTGCCTTTATTTCACTATTTTATTCCCAGCCATTCCTCTGCTGGGCCAGCCTCCATGGACTCTCCCAGTGCTTAGACTTGGGTTAATTTATTTTATTCCCTTTTCCTCACAAACATTTTGGGTTTTGGGGGGGTTCAGTGCTTTTATCAAAGGAGGGGAAGTGCTGGTGCTGGGTTCCACCCATCCACAGTGATATTCTCAGCAAAACGGAGCAGGTTATTGATGTTTTTGAATTTTCCAGCCTTTTCTTGGCCAAAAATTTTCACACTTCAATGCTTCTCTGGTGCTTCCAGTTGTTGGAGGGAAATCCCAACAGGCCCTTGGTCCCTCACCACAGTAAAGAGGAATTTGGTCCCTAAATGGAGTTTTTGGAGCTGCCTGGGGACCACTCGAGCAAATTATTTCCTCTCAGGAGGAAAGAAATGGAGAGGAGACAAAACATTGCTGCAAAAGGGTATTTTTTGTTTCCAAATACTGGAATAAGGGACGTGAAAGGAAAGGGAATCTCGGAGACAAACAAAGCTGACACAGGGGAGAGAAAAATTCCTCTGGGAGAGAATCCTGAATCCCACCCTGGATGGTTTGTGTAGGACTCACTTTGCTCTGAGTTCAGCAGAATCAGGAGCTTTTTGCCGTTTAAGTCATTTTTCTTACGAGGGAAACAAAAGATGTCAAGAAGATTCAAGTCCAGGTTTGAAACAATCCTTTCCATGAGCCCTCCAGAGGATCCAAACTGGTTTTTCCTCGGCTCACAACGGCCACATTCCGTGGAATTCTGAGGGAACAAGTGACATTTTGAGATGAAAGGGATGTAGAGCACATCCCTGTGGCTGAGTGGGAAGGGCAGGACAAGCACACGGGGATGGTGTCTGTGCCTGGGAAATTAGGGCAGCACAGCCTGAGGTGCCTTGGTGGAGGGTGAGGGTGGAGGGAAGGATCCAGACTGAGAACTGGGGTGTCCATGTGCTCCTGGGTCTGGTGAAGCTCCTGCTTCCTGCTGTGAATGTGGGATAGGAGGGGACAGGGAAGGTGAGGATGGAAGGAAAGATCCAGATTGTGAGGATTGGGGTGTCCATGGGTTCCATGGGTCTGGCTGAAGCTCCTTCTTCCTCCCATGAGTGCTGGGACAAGAGGGGAGGGAGGGATCCAGCCAGGGAGGATCCATGAATTCCTTAATTCTGGCTGCATCTCCTTGTTCCCCTCATGCCACAGGAGGGGACAGGGAGGGTGAGGTGGTTGCCAAGCAAAGGGAAAGGGAACTTTTCATCCTGGAGGCAAACAAAGCTTTTCCAAATGCACGGAGCAGACACCAGAGGATCCACACAGGACTGGGGTCTCAAATAGGAAACATCTCCCTGAGCCAGGACTGTCCCACAAACCACCCCAAAGGAGCCACAGCCAGCTGTGGTTTTCTTGCTGGTGCTGGATAATGCTCCGGGAATTTCCCCAGGGACTGCTCCTAATTGCCTGGAGAGTCCCTGATGGCTGGTGAAAAAAAGGATGACATTCCCAGCACGGCCCTTTCCTCAGCAGGGCCATTAATTATGTCCTTCACTCCTCTGGCAGGCTGGGGATCCTCACCAAGCCTGTCAGAACATAATTCTCCTCAGATTCCCATTATTGCTGTCAAATCCTGTTCCAATTGCTTCCTAAAGTGGAACATGAGGAGAGCAGACACTCCAGCTGCCTCAGGCACAGGGAGGGAGACCCCATAAACCTCCTTTCTTCTGGAAATCAGGCTTGCAGAAACCAAAATACTCCTTTTCTTTTTGTTTCTTTGGAGCTCAGCACATCCATCCTGGCACTGGTGTCCAGCCCTCAGCAGAATGCAGGGATCCTTCCCTCCAGGAATGTTGGGGCACTTCTGGAAAGCTGTCCCAGCAGGAATGACCTGTCCTGGAGTCACAGGAAAAGCTCCTGCAGCAAACCCAGCCCTGGAAGCAGCTGATGAGCACCACGGTGGGAGAAATCCCTCTGCCTTGGGATTTCACCCTGGGAATTTACATGGGGGATAATTCCCTTTTTTTCCTTCCCTCTGTGGGGTGCAGAGGTTGGTGCTTTCAGGGATTGGGAGCAGCTCTATTTTGAGGGCTCAAAAACCAGTCAATCCCCTCTCTGGGTTGCACCAATGTCCCTGCTCATGGACAGTTTGGCACTTGTCATCTGCAGGGAAAAAAATCAAATAAAAATATCTTTACAAGGTGGAATCGTGTCCATCCTTTGTCACCACTCTACAGGGAAAGCAGGAGCCAGCTGGGGCTGGGGGAGGGATCCTGAGATCCAGATCCATCTCAGCTCTGGAACAAACTAGAACAGAAATTCAATGTTTCTTTCCCTTTTTAGTGTGCCTGATGCCTTTTTTAGGACTCTCATGGGAGGCAGGGAGAGTGCAGGGATGTGGGGAGAGTAAAGCACTGGCTAAAGTTGAGGGAAAGGAATTCCAGGTGGGAATAACTCATTGCAGGGGGAGTGACACAGGGACAGGGACCTGTGCTGGGTGGGGACAACTGGGCTGGGAGCAAAACACAGCTCAGGAGTTGGAATATAAAAGGTGGGAAGAGAAAATCCAGCAGTGGATGAGGGTTGGGAACAGGACAGGGCAGGAGCCTGGGGGCAGCTGAGCCAGTGTCACCTTGGCCAGGCTGTGCTGGGACAAGGGTTTGGGCTGGGGTGTCCTGCAGGTACAGGGCACTCAGTGGGAAGGTGAAGGACCAGGATTGATCTTTCCTGTCTGGGCGGAGAATTTTTAGGGGCTGCTCTGCCCTATGTGACAAAGAAGCTGCAAGGAAAACTCTGCCTGGGTGCTTGGGGACTTTGTTCCCTCAGCCCATCCTCGCTGGCTGGGCTGCAAGCTGGGATTTGGGAGAAGGGATCTGGTTGGGATGAAGGTGCTGAGCTCCCCTCTGCCGCCTGAGGATCCAGCCCTGAGCACAGCCTGCAGCTCCCAGAACTCCAGAAGGAGAAACCAGGAGAGTGTCTCCCTTTCCCAGCACTTCACAGCTCACAGAAGTTGTTGGTGCTGCAAAAAGGAGCCCTCGCTTCCTCTGCTGGGAAGGAACCAGGCAAGGGAAGGAAGGAAATGAAATCATCCTCCTCCACAAGGCACCAGAACGCCAAAACCAGCCAGGCTCCAGCTCAGAACCACCTGCAGAGTGTTTGGGGGCTTGGTGTCAGGTGTGACAGCGTGGGGGCTCCGTGTGACCCGTGCTGGGTGTGCCACCACTGGGGAGTGCTGGCTTTGCCACAGACCCACGGCAAGGCACCTCCCTTCCCTTTAACATCCCAAGGAGCTGCAAATGCTGGGAATGCTGGAAGTGCTGGAAGTGCTGGAAGTGCTGGGAAATGCTGGAAATGCTGGGAATGCTGGAAATGCTGGGAATGTGACTGCCAAGGTGCAGAGCTCCGTGCCTCCGAGCAGATGTTGCTCCTCCTGCTACACCAGCGCTCGTCTGCTTCCCAGATGTCCCTGACTAATGAGCAGCTACTTCGTGCTCCTTCCCCTCGTTCCAGGGTCATCCCAGGTCTGAGGGATTTAAAAATATCCATGGACACTGCAGCTCAGCACAGCCGGGGTGGTTTGGGAAGTTCTGGTCCAGTGGCTGACCAGGAGGTGGATTTGGGGAGCATTTTAAACTCCTTTATAAACCTGGAATGAAGCAGAAGTGTTGATGCACGATACATGCCTCACTTTTCCTTCAGCAAACTCCATGGATGCTGCAGCCACAGCATTCACCCATTCTGGTGGAGGTGGGCTGAGTTTCTAAACCACCATCCCATGCAGGAGGTGGATGGAGGATCCCAAACCATCCCATGCAGGAGGTGGATGGAGAATCCCCAAACCATCCCATGCAGGAGGTGGATGAAGAATCCCCAAACCATCCCATGCAGGAGGTGGATGGAGGATCCCAAACCATCCCATGCAGGAGGTGGATGGAGAATCCCCAAACCATCCCATGCAGGAGGTGGATGAAGAATCCCAAACCATCCCATGCAGGAGGTGGATGAAGAATCCCAAACCATCCCATGCAGGAGGTGGATGGAGAATCCCCAAACCATCCCATGCAGGAGGTGGATGGAGAATCCCAAATCATCCCATGCAGGAGGTGGATATAGGATCCCAAACCATCCCATGCAGGATGCTCCATCTTGTCTTTTTCTGAGGGTTTTTGGAAGGGGATGAGCATCCTGCCCCTGACATCTCCACTGAGCCATGTTATTGGGCTGGGATTAAATAAAAACCCCTTTGCAGGTGCCAATGCTGTAAAAATAAATCGGTACCAGAGCTGGAGTGGTGAGAAGGAGGCAGGAGCCTGCAGCTCCTGCTGCACTCGTAATCCAGGGGGAATGAGTGTGTGAATAATGAATGGGCACTGGAAAAATAAAACACATTATTGTGGGGAAGATAAGTCTATTAAAGTCTTGCTGCAGAGCCTGCCTGATGGATTATGGAGTTCTCTGCCTCTGGCTGCAGCTCTTCGCTGTGCTGGGCTGGGTGAGATCCACCCAGAGCTTTCCATGGGCTGTGCCTGCATCCCAGCTCGCCTGGATGGACATTCCTGGCCTCTTTTCCTGCTTTCCATGGGCTATGCCTGCATCCCAGCTCGCCTGGATGGACATTCCTGGCCTCTCTTCCTGCTCCCCAGAAGTGCCCTGGAGTGGATTTTAGCAAGCTTAAGGGAATCCCCATGGGATGGTGGGGCTACCTAAAAGCAGAGGCCAGAGAGAATTAAGGCAATAAAAAGCAGTTTATTTATATTTATTGAAGGGCCTTCAGGTACAGTTAGGGCAGATTAAGTCCCCCAGGGGCTGTGCCCAAAATGGATGTGGGGTCACAGGTTTTTATACTTTCATAATTTTGGTCCATTTGCATATTGGGGGTTAATCTTCCAATTACAGCTTCAGATAATGAAGTCATTTACCCCAAGTTTGCTCCCACAACTCACTTTTGTTTACATTTCTCAGGACCTGAGGCAGTGAGGTGTCCTTGATTTCCAGGCCTGGAGAGGAATTTTTGTGTCTGACCAAATGGGAGAACAGCAGTGAGCACTGTATATGGAGCTTAGAGTTATGCACTAAAGAGCTGCAGGATTACAAATATATGAAAATATAACAGCTAAAACCCTAAGGGATCAGTGGGAGCTGGGTGAATTTGGAAGCACAGCACCCTCAGTCCCTGAGTCCTGGTGGGGTTTCCAGGCTCTGTCCCCACCCTCCATGGGGACAGTGTTGCACCAGGGTTATCCTGGTGGGAAAAGCCTCCTGCTTGCCAAATCCAGAGTTTCCATGCTCAGCTGCAGGAGGAGATGGGCTGCAAAGCTTGGCCATCATCCCAGCATCTCCAGGTGCTGACAATCTCTTCTTCCCTCTCCTTGCACCACCTGAACCACCCTGAGATGGCTGGAACCCAGCAAGAGGTGGTGATGAGGGGTCCTGTGGGGTCTTCAGGCCTTCATCACCCTCCTCTGCCAGCACTGGCCAGGGAATCCCCCACTCCTGTCCCTTGGGATGCCACCTCAGGTGCTGTGTCCTGCTCTTCTCCCAGAGGTGTTGGAAAATCCGGTCCTGCCCCATCACCCCTGGCTGTGCTGGCAAAGGGGGAAAACACCTCTGGCCATCCCTCCTGGCCGTGAGTTTTGCTGTCACTGTGGCTCCAGAGGATAAAGGCACCTCTCATTCACCATCTGGGCCATCCTCGAGCTCCAAAACAGCCCCAGCTGAGCACGTGGGCAGCAAAAGCTGCTTCTCCACTCCCTCAACCCCAAAGCAGCAGCAGCAGCCAAGGCCAGGTGCCAGGACCTTGTGGGACACACGTGTGGGCAGGGATGGGGTCACACTGCTGTCCCCAAGCTCAGCCCCACAGCACTGAGCCCGGCTGTGCTGCCCTAATTAGAAACACCCAAATTAATCAGGGCATCGCAGCTCTGAGAGGAGCCTGTGTTGTTCTGCACTGACCTGAAAGGATTTGTCAGTGCAGCCGTGGTGGGGGACGGTGTCTGCTCCCATTCCAGCTTTCCCTCTGCTCTGGGCTTGGGTTCCTTGGCTTTTTTCCTCAAAGAAAAAGGGGGGGGGGTTTTTGTGTTTCTCCTTCAGCAGCAAGAAATTTCCAAAGGAACAGTCACTTTCAGTCAAAGTCTATCCTTTCTGGATGGGCTGGTGAGGCTTGGGGAGGTTTTCCCCATTTTGAACTTGTCTGGGATGAGACTTGGGCAAGGTGGAAATGGGGTGTGGGGTCAGCACCCTCAGCCCTGTGCAGGGACAGATGTGAGGGGACAAACTGCTGAGTGATCACTGCCTGGCAGCCAGACCCCTGCCTTGTGACAGGTCCAGAGAAGGCTTCAGGGTCTTCCTCCCTCCACTTCAGCCCACTGGCAGCTCAGGCTGTGCTGGGTTTATCACCCAAACAGGGCAGGGAGGCTCTTTTTGTTTTCAGCTGAGCCTCAGTCCTGGGCTTTGATGGGGACACAGGGAGGACAGGTGGGGATCAGTCTTTTCTCCCAGGTAACAAGAGGAAATGGCCTCAAGTTGCTCCAGGGGAGGATTAGGTTGGACATTAGGGAAAATATCTTCATAAAAGTGTTGTCAGGCTCTGCTGCCCAGAGCAGTGGTGGAGTCACCATCCCTGCAGGGACTTCAAAGCAGCGTGGATGTGGCATTGGGGACATGTCAGTGGTGGCCTTGGCAGTGCTGACATTGAACTCAATGACCTTGGAGGGCTTTTCCAACCTAAATGACCCCAGAATTCCATTCCCACAGTGCCAATGCCCCACGAGGAAAAGCACCACAATCCATCCCTGTTTCTTCTTCCTGCCCTCCTCCAGACACACACCAACCCCTCAGTCCATCTGTCACTCCCTGGAAAAGGTGAGCAGGGCACAGACCAGCCCTGAGTAGAGGTGGAGCCTGGGATTGCCCCATCCTGCAGTGGGAAATTACCCCACTGTCACTGTCACTGCTGAAAGGCAGCAAAAAAGGAGGGATTTACTTTGGGATGGTTGTGGAACCTGCATCCACGGGCAAGGTGGCATTTTGGGGCATGGGAGAGCTGCTGGGCATCATTTCCTCCCTCAGATCTGCCCCAAAGGAGCTCAGGGAAGTTAATCCAAAGCAGTCTGAGGTGTCACACCCCATGCCAGGTTTGCTCTGTCCCAGAGCGGTGCTCAAGGTCTCAAGGGCAAAGCTGCAGCTTTTCCTCCTTCTCCTTCTCCTTCTCCTTCTCCTTCTCCTTCTCCTTCTCCTTCTCCTTCTCCTTCTCCTCCCTGGGCTCCCACCCTCGGGAAGGTTCCTGCAGCAGAGGCAGCCCCAGCCCAGGATTGGTGTTTGAAGAACGAGCTCGATGCCTGTTGTGTGATTTGGGAATTGCAGGGGGGAGCAGCAGCAGCAGCTGGGAATGTTGGGGGTAAAACAACATCAATAATGGAGAGAGCACGAAGGGAACCGGCCAGGGCTGCCCGACAGCTCGCTGATTTAGGATTCACTTTGAAAACAGATTTCCCTTCAGGGGAAACACGTGCGTGCCCTGCCGGCAGGAGGGAAGGGAAGGGAAGGGAAGGGAAGGGAAGGGAAGGGAAGGGAAGGGAAGGGAAGGGAAGGGAAGGGAAGGGAAGGGAAGGGAAGGGAAGGGAAGGGAAGGGAAGGGAAGGGAAGGGAAGGGAAGGGAAGGGAAGGGAAGGGAAGGGAAGGGAAGGGAAGGGAAGGGAAGGGAAGGGAAGGGAAGGGAAGGGAAGGGTTGCAGGAGCAAAGTGGAGTCAAATCCCTTCGGAATAGGAGCTGGGCCGGCAATTCCCACTCCATCAATGGAGTGTGAGTGACCAGGCTTTGGCTCCGGGAAGGGGAGGGGAGAGGCTCGTCCTCAGCACAGGAATCCAGGCACATCCCTCTGGGAAGAGCTTCAAAGGCTCTCCTGCCTCGAACACCTTTCCTGCTGGTAGCCTCTGCTTTGCCTTTTCATTTTTCAAACACCGCTCAATCACACTAATGAATACATTCTGGGATAATTCTTCCTGGCTTCCACCGAATTGAAATCAGCTTTTATCAGCATTTTGCCGTGGCTGTGGTGGTTGGTCTGGTCCTGGTGCCCCTTCCCCAGCTGCTTTCTCCTCCCCAAAGGTGACACCACGGGATGACACTGTTTGGAATTGCCCTTTACAGCCAAAACTGATCATTGTGCCCTTTAATCCTGCCCTCTTCTTGCCTCCCCTTCCCTTGTGCCAGCAGGAGCAATGAGGGCTGCTGGGGATGGTCAGGACAAGCACACAGGTGGGTTTTTCTCCCCCAAGCTATCTCCTGGAGCTCACACACCCTCCTGCTTCATCCTTGTGGAGGATGGGGGAGAGGAGGGGCTCAGGTCCATCCGACATGGGATGAGAGGCTGCATCCCTGCCCCTCATCTCCCACAGGGGAGAAGTGGGTGTTTAATCCCAGATTTCTATGGCTGCAGATCTGAGAAGGTTTGGGGGTAACTACAGGAATCCCTCCAGATTTTGGCCCTCATGTTTGGGGTCAAAATCCCCCCTCTGACACCACAGAGAAAGCAGAGGCGGTGATGGAAGAGGCTTCAGGACGTTTTTGGCACATTTGCTGATATTTCCCGGGGGAAATTCCTGCTGTAGAGCCGAGCCATCCCTCCCTCCCTGCTCTCCCCGCTGTCCCTTCGCTGCTGGCCGTGATCGATCCCCGCTGTCACCCCGGGCCAGGTCAGGGCTCCTCGCCCCCAGCGCCCGCCGGGCTGCGGGGGAAGAGTCACCCACAGCAGCGTCACGCTCATTAATCTTAATTAGACGTGCCAGGGCTCGGAGCCCATCAACCCCGGCTCGTCTCGGCTGTCAAAGCCGGGTCCCGCCGGGCTGAGCCCCTGCGTGCCCAGGGAGGGGCAGGAAGAAGGCGGAAAGGATGGAAATTTAGGGAGAGGAGGAGTGCAGACGCCTGGTTTTTAAAGAACACAGAACCTGGAGCGTGCCTTTGCTGTCACCCCTTCCCTTCCCGTCCCCATCTCCTCTTTCACAGCCTGATGCAGAAGCCCCCAAAAGGACCAGAAGGCAGCAGCACCACACCAGGATTAACACTATCCCGAATTTTTTTCCTGTCTTTTCCCTGCAATTTTTTGCATTGAAAATCTCAGAGATTTTTGCCTCTGGCTAACGCAGCCCCTCATCTCTGCACTTCTTCTGAAAGCATTCCCAAAATATTCGGGTGGGGGTTTCCCAGCTGTCTGGCCATTTAGAAGGGCAAAAAAAAATGATCAAATTCCAGCAGCTGCTCAGTGCAGGGGACTTTGCTGCTGCATTAGCTGGATCAGCTTGGAAAATGTATCCTTCAATCAGTTTAAGCCCCTAGGCTTGATGTAATTTTGCTGCTGCCTTCTCTCCGAGGTGCTTTTACGGCTGCTATCTCTGAGTATTTACAGCGAAGTGAGGAGAGACTTGGCTCGGTTTGTCCCCACCACGGGTGGCAGCCCCAGGGTTGGCACAGGGGGGGTTTTCCAGGGATTCATCCTGCTCTGACACCAGCAAGGAGCACCAGCAGAACCCCCAGCTTGGGCAGGAACTGCTCCTTAAACCCTCCCATCCCGGGTTTTTCCTCCTGGGAGCTGAATTTGCTGTGGGTGCAGCTCCTCCTGGATCTGCGAGGGTTCTCTCTGGTTTTTGCCACCCCTTCCATGCAGGTTTTCAGGAAGAAAAGCGTCCCTGGAGGTGAGGAAAGGTGTAAATCAAGCGGTGATGCTGCACATCCGAGAACTCCGCGCTTTCCGCCGGCCTGGAACCAGGCTCGGTTTTAAATCGGGCTCAGAACAAGAGCCAGGCTTGGGCGTGAGCTTAATCCCAACTCCGCCGGACTGAAGGACGCTGTTTAAAGTTCAGCACGAGTTTAAAGCTCTCTGCGAGCGAGGTGGAGCCAAATTCGCCGAATCCAGCCCCGCAGCGAGCGCTTTAAATGGAGCTAATTGCGCATTGTGTGCGATGGGCGAGCCCTGCCTCCAAAATCACCGCTCGTGAGTTCTTGGGAAGGCTCTGCAGCAGCTGCAGAACACTGTTCCCATCCCTTTTTCTATCCAGTGAGCAAAATTCCAGCATGCCACGCAAATCCAGCTGGAAGCACCGCTGGTGTCGACAGGGATTCATTAGAGCAGCCCGGGGCTGTGTTTTAGGTACCCGGGGTAAATCCGAGTGGGATTTACCAAAACCCACAGGAGACCAGAGCAGGGAGAGGAGAAATGATGGGAACCCTCACCGTGGCCTGCAGTGCTCCCTGCTTGTCCTGCACCCTGAAAATGGGGAGATTTCTGCATCATTTCTGCTGCCCTGGATCTTCCCTCCATCCCGGGGATCCCTGCTGTCCCTGCTCCTGGCAGGGGCACTGTCCTCGCTCTCCTCCATCCCTTCTGGTGCTCCTGGGCTGCTCAGGGTGGTGGCACCTCCCGTGGTGCCTCGTGTCCCAGTGCTGCAGGGTCACCCGGGGGTGCTGGGCAGGAGGGATGTGACAAAACCCAAGTGTCCCCAGCAGGGGCTGCAGTGACAGCCCAGGTTGGGACTCCTGGGGACATTCATCCCCACTGAACCCCTTGAAACAGATGATCCCAGATCCCAGGGCCTTCAACTCCATCCAGCTTCCCTTCCCTTGGGTGAAACCCATCCTAAACCCACCCTGTGACCATGCAGGACCCTGTAAATGGTTTTTTATCCCTTTTTTTTTTAAAATCCCACCTTGCAGATAATTCAAATTCACCCACATGGCCCCAGAACTACCACAACCTTCCCCAGCAGCTGCCTGTGGCCTTTGACATGTCCCTCCTGCAGTCATTTTGAAATAAAATAACCTGGATGGATGGGAATGCTCCAGATTTGGGTGGCAGGAACAAAAACTTGTCCTGGGATTTTGCATCTGCCCTTTCACCTCATCCATGGAAGGCACCACGAGGGATGCACCCAAACTGATTTTGGTTTTTTGGGACAGAGGCCATTTGTCCATCCCTCTGTCTGTCCCTCTGTCCTTCACATCTCAATTTAGCCAAGGCTGAGCCAGGGCCATTTGCTGCCTGGACCATGCAGATGAAGGTAAAGTTGTTAATGTGGTAAATGAAATTCATTAATCAAGGGGAAGAGAAGATCCTGAAGGGAAGGGCTCTCATCCATCCACTCCCTGCCACCTCTAATGGGGCTTTTGTTCACCTGCATCTCCATCTCACAGATACAGAAATTCCAGCACTGAGCCGAGTTGGAAATTCCAGCAGGAGGAAGCCCAAAATCCTTCTCCCCATCTCCCTTTGCATCCTCCAGGCTGGGGAGGTTGCTAAGTGACAGCGTTTCTGCTCTCACTAACTCACGGTGAGAACCTGAGTGTTTAAAAGCAAAATAAAAGGAGATTTAAGGACCTGATCACACCTGGGTTTGGGGGGCTGTGTTCTGGGAGGAATGGGGGCAATTCCACGCAGGAATTTGGAGGGGATGGCTGGGGATTCCACCTTGCCTGCACAGCTGGGGCTGCCCAGATCCACGGGCATCCCTGGGGGGGTTTCAGCCCGGTTTGAGCCTGAGGGATGCCGTGCCTCAGTTTCCCCATCTGTGTGAGGAAGCTCAGGTCTGTAGGGACAGCCAGGTGCCACACCTGGATGCCCAGGACCCCGGATCCTGTGTCAGGTGTGATGCTGAAGGGCTGATCCCAATTTTACTGCCTCTGACAAAGGAGCCTGCTCCACCCTTTGCAGCCTCACCTCTCTTTACCCAGGCGAATTCCCGAATGGACTGGGAGGATCCCGAGCCCCTGGACCCCCCCAGCAGCAGGGCTGGGTGCAACCAGCCCAGCCTTTCCCCTCTCCCGCCTGCCAGGCAGCTCCATTTGTATTTTTTATCCCGCTGTTGTTGGGATTGCTGTTCTGCGATCCCATTTAAAATCATTGATTTACCACTGAGTCCTCAATAAGCAATTTGGAGCAATTGGCGCTGTTATCTCGCTGTGGATCACGTGCTGCTGGCAGGGAGAGGGGGGAAAGGGGGAAAGGAGAGGGGAAAGAAGGAAGAGAAGCAGCTGGAGCTCCCCACAGCCAGCCTGGGTCCATCCCTCTCTCCATTGCACATCTCTGGAAGGCTGGAGGGAGTTTGGGTGCTGTGGTGCAGGAGCAGGGAGATGGTCCTGGCTCCTTTTATTGGATTAATCCTGGATTTGCCAGCACAAAGAGCCTGCAGGACAGGGAAGATCCAAGGAGGGCCCCGAGGGTCAGAATTTGGGAATAAACTGGATTTTTCCACCCCAGACTGGACAGGAGCACAATGACAGCCACAGCACTTGTGGGAAGTGTGGCAGCCCCAGCAGCAGTGCTGGGAGCTCTTTCACAGCCTGGCTTCCAAAGTTTGCCCTCTCTCTGCTCAGGTTTGCCACCTTCCCTCCAGGCTGTGTCTTCTTCTTCCTTGTAAAAAAACCTTTTTGGGGAGTGGGGGAAAGGAAAATGAAATGCCAACCTGCTTAGGGGGAAATATCTGCCTCAGTGAGCTCAGAAACAAAACCTCCCCCAGCTCCATCAGGCAAAACACAATTTCCAGGATCAAGGGGAAGGATAAAACATCCCAGCAATGTCATTTTTAGCAATAAATTTCTGGTACCTTCAGAGCCCACCTGGAAAAGAGTTCAGGTTGTCAGAGTGCCTCAAAAAGCACAATTCGGGGGGTTTGGGGGCATCTGTGTCTTTTCAATCACTACAATGAAATCACAGAGCCCTGGGAGGCTGGGCCAGAGAGGCTTTGCCTCCTTGCTGGTGGGTGGAGAATTCTCTCCTGGCCAAAACCTCCAAGACAAACCCCAAATCCAAAATCTGCTCGTGGAGAGAGTGAGAGGATCTGGTAAATGTGAGCGCTGCAGTGATTGAAAACCAATTGTGAACGTTCTTAGAGTGGAGAGGAAATAAATCAGCAGTAAAGCAGCAACCTGAGGGCTTTGAAAGCACCCGAATGAAGTGATCCAGCTGCTTTCCAGAGGGCTTGGGAGCTGCTTTTTGGGGTGTGCAGGGGGTGCCTGTGCCCTGCTTGCACTCACAGTGTGCAAAGTGCTGCTCTTTGGTGGCAGAGAAGCACCTCAGAAATGAAGGGTTTTGGTGCAATGACACTGAATTTGTTGCTGCTGCTCCCAGAAGTCCCTGGTTTGTGTTTCTCCCATCTCCAGTGCTTTCTGCTGGGATGGAGATCACCCTCAGTGTGGTTTTCATGTGCTCTCACCAGGTCCCAGTGTGGTGGTTTGGCATGGGGGGCATTCATGAAAATGATGCAAAGCTTCTGTGTAATTGACAGTTTGTTAAACCACTAAAAAGCTATACAAGCCTCTGTGAAAAATACACATTAAACACAAAAAAAACCCAGGAAATCTCAAAACCACTACACCTGGTTTTTGTGGGTACCACACACAGAACCTGGGGTGACCCCAGCCCCTGGAACCAGCAAAAACCACCCAAGAAAGCACCTCAGGAAAAAACAAAACAAAACAAAACAAAACAAAACAAAACAAAACAAAACAAAACAAAACAAACCCTTCCAAGCTGTAAAGGTGCCCAAATTCCCAGTTTCTCTGTGGGGCAGAGAAGGTTTTTATGTGATGAGTTGGAGCAGGAGGCTCTCCCACAGAGCAGGAGCCTGAGCTGCTCCCTCTGAGACCAAATCCTTCCCAGTGCCCCCAAAGGGATCATTTCCATGCTGGAGGGCTCATCCTGGTCCTGGGGGTGCTGGATTCCACCCCTGTGCACCCCACAGCTTCTTTCCAGAGGCATTTTGGCATCTCCAGCCCTGGCAGAGCAGAGCCAAGGCCATTCCTGCCAGAGACCTCCACAAACTCAACATCTCCTTCCCAGCTGTGCCAACAACAGATTTATTTGGGCTTTTTCTTTTTCCTGGTTCTGGAGTAGTTGAGGAAAAAAAACAGAAATCACCTTCCTGAGACATCATCTGTGCTCTGTCTCCGTTCCAGTCAAAATCAAAAGGGCTTGGGTTGATTTCCAGCTTTTTAAGGTAAAAAATAAATAAATGCAATCAAAGGATGTGTCAGGGGGGGAAGAAACTCCAGATCAAAAGATTGAGGCAGCTCACTGTGAGCCAAGGAAACATGTCAAGAGGAAATATTTTTATTTCTGAATGTGGTTTTTTCTGTCTTTTTCCTCTGGGAGTTTTCAGCCACAAACCATCAGGGATAAATCCAGCCTGGGCTAGTGGGAGGGGTTGAAGGTGTCCAGGAGGGGTGGAGTGAGGTGATTTTTAAGGTCTCTTCCAATCTAAACCATTCCATGATCCAGCAGGTCCCTGTGGGGATCTGGGGTGGGGAGAGGGAGCTTGGGGGATGCAGGATTCCCCACGGAGCTGCCTCTGGATCTGCTGCTTCCAGAGGGGCTGGGATGGGTCCAGAGGGGTTAGGATCACCTGCATGGGGGGTGAGAGGGTGGCACAGCCCTTTGTAGCTGCTAGAGATCAAAGGTGGGACTCAGAGGTGCTCATGGACCTCTCCCAGTGCTTCTCCCAGCTCATGTCCCCCCTCTGCAGCTCCATAAATCCCTCATTGGTTTACACAACCCAAAACAGCATTTTCCCCACCTCCACTGTGGATCCAACTCAGAGAATCCTCCCCTTCCTCTGGGTAATCCCAGAGCCATCTGAGCAGCAATTTTTCCTCATTTTTTACCAGTGGTAAAACCAGGACCTGTGGTACCTCCGTGTCCAGCCCCAAACCAGCACAGATTTATTAATCTGCTCACTGGGGTCCTGCCAGATAAAATGTGAGGACAGAAAGGGATGAGCTCCCAGGAAGCAGCAGGATCATTTCCATGGCATTGATCAGGGCAGAGCTGCTGCTGGCTCAGCAGTTTTGAATCCCTGGATTTCATCAGTGGAGTGCTCAGCCCTCAGCTAATTGGATTTGCATCGTTAGGGTGATCTATGCCTCCTCCAAGTATTCTGGGCACGGGCCTGGCTGGGATTTTAGCAGGGACAGGGAGCCAAAAAGGCCTGAACCTGCAAGGTCAGGCAGGCAAAGGCATCCTGGGGTTGGGACATCAAATATTGGGACATCAAATGTTGGGATATTACTTCCTGGTAAGGGCAGGGACAGAGCTGGAGCTGAAGTTCGGGCTGAGGGAGGATTTTATCTTTAACTGGCACCTTGTAAAGGACAGAACCAGACCCTGCAAATCCAGGGTCAGAGAGGGTGTGAAAACCAGCTGGGATTAATTACTGGGCAGTGATTCCTGTCATATTAATTAGGCTGCATCCCAGACTGCAGCTCTGAGCCTGCCACAAGGTAAACTGAGGCACGGGTGGGTGAAGCTTTGTCTCTGGGCCACCCAAGGGGGCTTTGAGGGGCTCTGCACCTTGTTCCTGTCACGCTGGACCATGACAAAATGCTGTTTCCATCCCCAGTTTGTTTTTTCCAGATGTGTCTCAGTTTAAGCTACTTTCTCCTCAGTCTGGTTTCTCCCTATCCTGTGGAGCAGCTCTTTAGATTTCCAATGAAGACGCAGAGCCACAACCAAAACCAGCTGTAAACTCACCTATTTGCAGGGAATTAAAATCCTTTTTTTTTTTTTTTTCCCTGGCCAATAGGTTTTGCTTTACCCAGGCTGGCAAAAAAAAAAAATAAAAAAAAATAAAATAAAAAAAAAAATATATATATATATATATATGTACTCAATTTTGGCTCCAAGCATGAGGAGAGCCCAGGAGCTCAGCTGTGCCTCAAAAATCAGATATTTGGGAGGTGTTTGCTCCCATGGGAAGAAGGAAATGCTCCAGCCCTGCCCAGCCCTCACAGCCTGGTTTTCAATCATGTCTGGATAATTGGGAGCTGTGTCATGGTGGGTCAGACAAGCTGCTCTTCCCTGACCTTTAAATCCAGGAACTCACCAAATTGGGGCTTTTCTGCAGCCAGGCAGCCGGGACAGCATCTGCTGCCTGCCCTGCCTGGCTGTGGATCCAGGAACAGCCGGGTTTATCCACGGATTTATCCCAACCATCCCTCCACGCCCACCCCAGCGCAGAGCCGGGAGCGGGGACAGGGAATCCTGGCATGGGACCCCCAGGGACAGCCGGGTGACCCCGGCAGTGCCGGGATGGTCCCGGCAGGGGCAGGAGAGAACTGCGGGAAGCGATTCCCGGCCGTGCTGGGGCGGGGGAATGGGAACGAGCCCGCTCCTGGACGGGAATCCGCGGAGCTCAGTGAAAATGCAGCCGTGGTTAAAGGGTCTGCCTCTCCCAAAGCCATCCTGGTGATGCCTCAGGTTCGGCTTTTCTATTTTTCACATTCTGTGCTGCTTCAGTGTGCAGTTCTGAGCTCCATATTCGGGGATGATGAGCTCTGTGCACAGAGCAGGGAGACAAAACAATTCCTGCTCCAGCTGGGCACCAAGGACAAATGATCCAAATCTCAGCCCAAGAGCATAAATAATGCTCTTAAATAGTGGTGATAATAATATAATAAATAATGGTGAAATGAAGAGAGAAAAACAAGCAGGATGGGACTGCATAACCTAAAGCTGTAATTGGATAATTAACCCCAATATGCAAATGGAGCAGAGCTGATCCCAGGGAGAGACCCTGTGGCTGATCGTGCATTTTGGGACCATTTTGGTTCATTTGGGTGCAGCCCTGGCTGGGCTCTTGTGCTGCCAAGGTGGATCCATTGAAATCCTTTTAATAAATCCCTGCTTTATTCTGTAATTCTGCCCAGCCTCTGCTCTGGGGCAGCCTTTCAAGGCATCACTGGTGATGATTCTTTATTGAAACGCTGGAAGGAAAGCCCAGAGGTTTGGAGGAGCAGCCTCTGTCCCAAAACAGAGAATTCCTGAATGATTCAATTTGGAAAGGACCTTAAAGCCCATTTAAGAGCAAAGACAACTTGCCCCACACCAAAGAAACCCAGAAAGGCCACAAAATTCCTGGCAAGCCCGAAGAGAGTCCTGGAGAGCAGCAAAAGCTCCCAGCAAGCCTGAAAAACATTTCAGCGGGGCTCCAGTCCTGCCGTCCTTGGAAAGTGCTGGGGGAGACAAAAAGGAGAGAATTTGAGGAGGCTTCGTGGTGCTCCAGGGGGATTTGGGAACCTGCAGCCAGGATATTTAGAAGGATCATCAGCTAGGAGGAAGGGAACAGCTCCCTCGTGCAGCGGAGGAGCCCCAAAATTCGGTGTCTGATGGGTTTTCCTGTTCCCTGGAGCCCCTCAGGAGCCGGTGCTCAGCTCCAGCTGGTGCACAGACAGGAGCATCCCTCCTCTCTCCCTGGGGAGGGCTCTTCGCTGAGCCAGGCACAAAAAAAAAACCCAAAAAAAAACCCAGCAGCGAGCCCCCAGAAATAACGGCGCAATTAGCAAAGTAATTAAATCGCGGCTGCCGCGCAAATCCTGCCCCGGTAATGTCAACAGCGGGGAGGGGGGACAGAGCCGGGTCCTGCCTTGATTAAACTTCCCCTGGACACGCAGGGATGGCTTTTCTTACCCTGGGAATGAACCTCCCTCCATCCCCCGGGCGTGGGGCAGCTCGGGATGCTGCAGCTCCAGCCCCGCAGCTTTTGGGGCTCCTGGACAAGTCCCAGCCTGGGGACACGGCTGAGGGTGGCTGGAGGCATCCCAAGGGGAGCACAAGGGGGAAAAAGGCTCTGAGTGGGGTTAGAGGGTGAGGAAATGACGGAGGAAAAGGGAAGGGGCTGACCTCAGCACAGCATAATCCCTCTTTTTCACTCTCCTTTGATCCCTCCTCTCTCTGAGCACGGAGACATTGATGCTGCGCGAGGTTTGTGGGGTTTTGTAAGAGTTGAAAGGATTTGTAAGGCACGGCTGGGGGCACAAGCCTCCCGTGGGGAGGAGGGGGACATCGGGGTGCAGGTGCCCAGCTCTACCTCCTCCTCACAGGTGGCTCCTGCAGCCTCGCAAGGCCAAATTAAAATGCAAATATGTCCCTGCCTGCTGGGAACAGATAGTGAACCACTGAGCAGGGAAAAGGCAGCAGGAATAAACACAGGGAGCACTGAGAGAGCTGCTTTTGCATTACTTTATCCTTTTTTTTTCCCTTTCTGTGGCACTTGGCTGTTTGGCTGGGGATGATTTAATGGGGTCTGAGGCAATCAAGGGGGAAGGTGCTGGGTTTGGGGTAGCACGGGTGGGTTTGGGGCTTGTCCCCTGGGTTGCTCAGCTGCAACCTCCATCTCCCCATCTCCAACAGCACACTGAGGTCTTTTTTTAAAAATAATTATGTCCCAACTGGATCATTCCTATGGGAAAAAAAAAATAAACTGGTAGTGGTGGGATGAAGAGGACCAAACACCATCAGAGCCTTCAGAGAATTCCCATTTTCCTGGGGTTTGTCCCTGGCTGTTTTGCATTTGCTGGTGAACTTCCAGGGCATAAGGACCTTGGAAATATTGGTGGGGAGCTGCTTTCCTGGTATTCTGAATTTCCAGAGGGACTGGGAGGGTGGGTGAGACTCAGGGGAGTGTATTTAGGGGTGTCTGTAAGTGCACCCCTGCCCCTGAGCAAAGCCTTGGTATATTATACAGCATTTATATATATAAATATATATATAAATATATATACATTAGAGATTCATATATATGTATGAAGTCTAAACACATCCATATGTATGAATTATAAATATCTCCATCTAAAGGTACCACTAAATAGATGGAGCTACACAGAAGGGTTTGCTCTCTTCACCCTGGGCAGGAAAATCAGCAGGAACAAACACAAAACCCTGAGCAGGGTTTTTCCCCTGGTTCCTCACCCAGGAATTTTGGAAGCAGGGATACTGGGAATTGCCTGGAGGAGATGCCAGGGGGTGCAGGGATGCTGCAGGACACAAACTGGGGGCACACAGCCCTGAGAGCTTCCAACAAACCCCGTGGGGCTGTGGGTGCTCAGTTCCCACATCCCTGGATGCTGGGCTGGATCCGTCAGCTGGGATGGGAAGTGATGGGCTGGAAAACCTCTGCTGGTGCTTGGTGTCAGAGCTTGGGCTGGGAGAGCAGCCAGGAGAGGTGGGGGAACCTGGCAGTGGGGACAGCCCCTGCCAAGCCTGGCCAAGCTCCCTGATTCCCACAGACCTGTTCCTGTTCTCTCCCTCTTCCACCTCCACACGGACCAGAGTCAGGCACTGCCAGCTCTTATTACAACTCTAAAATTGTATTCCACCCTTTTCCGACCTTTCCCCTCCCCCTCCATATTAATTTATGTTAATTGAGCGAGGAGGTTCGGCGGTTCCAGGCAGGGGAGGCACTGTGTTAATTGTCCTGCTCAGAGCCACAATCAGCTCCGTGGCTGGTTCAGACAAAACCAACTCCCTGCAGGCCCTGCCTGCACTCTGAGCACGTCTCAAGCACCTTGTATTTATATTTATATGTGTATATATGTATATAGAAAACCAGCATAGAGCTCTCAGGTAAACTTTGAAGCCACCCAGGGGAGAAATTTTCACAGACCCAAAATTGATAAACGTCTTAAAGAGGCTTTTGAAACACCACACACCACCCCAGACTATGGCTCACCTGCCAGGGAAACTGAGGCACGGGTGGGGCTGCTCTCTGCCCACTCAGGCTGCCCAAGAGGGGAGGATTTTGGAGAGGGAAACCCTCAAAACCACAGCTTTGACCCCAAAATGCTCAGTCAAAGCTGAGCCATCCCCCAGCAGACCCCACAGCCACCCCCAAACCCACTGGGAACCCCACCCTGGGCACCACAGCAGAGATAGGGCCCATGACAGTGCTGCCACTTGCTTTTTGTTTCATTTTTTTTCCTTTTCTGGTCTTTTATTTAAGAAAAAAAAATTAAAGAAAAAAAAGAAAAAAGAAAAAAAAAAAAAGAGACACAGTGGTGGGTAACTTTCGATCCAGAAATAATCCACTGCCAACCTCCACCGGGTGATGCTGGGGGGGTCCCTGTCCCCACATGCTCCATGGGGACAATTGCACAGCCCAGGGTACCCTGGTGTCCCCCCAAGGCTGGGGATGCTCCAGCTGGGCTGGGAGATGGGTGGCCCTGGGCTGGGGGGCCCCTTGGGTGAGCCAGAGGGGCTGGGAGGTGCCACCAGCACGGGGGGACCGGGAGGCATCGGGTTATGGCAGTCAGAAGGCACCAGACAGGCTGAGCCTGGCCCCGGGCATCCCTGCTGGGCTGGCACTGGGGGAGCTGGGCTGGCACTGGCACACACTGGCCAGGTCCCATCGAGGGTGTCCCGGGGGCACTGGGAAGCCCCCGCCCCACATTCCCATCCCGGAGCCACATTCCAGCACTGGGAGGGGGCACAAACCAGTGGCTGCCCCCAGAGGGCTGTGGGGTGGAGGGGGCACAGCACTGGCCCCATGGCTGGGACAGAGGGACAGGCAGGGTGGGCAGCAAATGGCCCAGCTGGTCACCCCCAAACTGGCCAAGCAGCCAGGGAGAGGGGCACAGCGGGAATTTGTGGTGGGGACAGCAGTGCCCTGGGCTCGTGGCCATTGTGCCCCCCACTCCTGCCTCCCCCAGCACCACCCAGCGCGGGCCAACACCCCAAAAACCACGGGGTGACCCAGCACTCACCTCCAAAATTGTGCAACTGAGCGCCGCAAAGGCTGGGGGCGGCTCTGGGGGAGCCCTCACCCTCCACCTCCCTGCCGGGCTCCGGGGGGAAACGGGATCTCTCCCTCTTCCCAGCCCCTGCCCGGCAGGACCCACAGCCTCCTCCTGCCTGGGCCACGCGCACGCCCTGAGCTGTGACCCCCTCCCCTCATCCCCCTGCCCCGGTGGCTGGGGGGCCACGCCAGCTGGTGCCTCCCCTGGCACACCCGGTGGGGAAAGGGCGAGAACTGAAAAAAGGCCCCCCCGAGGTGCCTTTGGACGGGGTGAGGACGTGAGATGTGCGGAAGAAGGAGCCGAGCGCGGGTGTCCGGCCCCGGGGAAGCGTGGTGGCGCGGCGTGGCACGGCGTGGCGTGGCGTGGCACAGCGTGGCAGCCCCTCCCTCCCGCCCCGTCCCCGCTGCCCCTGCGTTAAGCGATCTCCTTGATCCTGCGGATGTAGTTGTGGAGCTCCTCGGGGTCCTGCAGCCCCATGTCCTGGCACACCCATTCCAAGTCCTCCTCGTCGGCGATGGGGATGGAGTTGTAGGCCAGCTCGTCTGAGGGCATGGTGGCGAAGGTGGTGAACTTCACCCGCTTCCGTTTGGAGGTGGGTGAGTTGAGCGGGTCCTCGCTCTGGTCCCGCGTGGAGCCCCCCGAGGAGCCGTCCCCGCGCCCGTGCACCTGGCTCTGCACACTGGTCTGAGAGCTCCCGCTGCTGTGGTGGTCCCCGTGGCAGCACGTCTGCACGTTTTCCAGCGGGTTCCCCGGGCTCTCGGGCTGCGGGGAGAGGTCATTGTGAGCCCGCAAGGGCTGCCCGTTGCCCAGGAAGACCCAGTGGTGGGAGTGGTCCATGTTGGTCTGGCCTTCCGGCGGGATGCGCTTGTGCCGGTACTTCAGCACAAAGACGATGCAGTTGATGAGGAAGACCAAGATGGCCAGGCAGAAGACGCCCAGCAGGGCGTACATCCCGATCTCCAGGTCCGTCAGCCCCCGCGTCACCTGCACGAAGCCGGTGGGGATGGTGGGGAAGTCCTCGGTGGGGTGAGACGCGCTGGACATCCGGCTGTCCTGGCTCGGGTCCGCTTTCCTGTCCACCTCTGCCCGCAGGGTGGTGCTGGCCCCAGCCTCCCCCAGCCCCGGCCTGCTGGACACGTGGTCGTAGTCGTAGGTGGGGTCCTCCTCGGACCCGAAGTGGACGCGCACGGTGGCCAAGGCCGTGAAGAGGACGCTCTTGCGCTTGGTCTTCTGGCAGCTCTCGCAGATGACCAGCTCCGCCCGCAGCAGCTCCCCCGCGCCCTCGCTCTCCGCCACCACCAAGGGAAACGCCCGGTCCTGGGTCACCGACACCACCTTCTCGTCCAGGCTGCTCACCACCAGGTTGTAGTCCTTGGGGTCGTACAGGGACAGGGGGGCCGTGGTGCCGTCGCTGTAGGAAATCCACAGGCTCAGCAGCGCTTCCTGCGGGACCAACACAGGCACCGGTTGCCCAGCAGGAGGCCAGTCCCACCTGCACCCCTTTGTCCATCCCCCATCCACTTCTCCACCCAATTCACCCTTTATCCCTCCATAACCCATCTTGTTCCAACTATCCCCTGTTTTTACTCCTCAGCCTATTCTCTCCACATTTCCTGTGCTTGCCCAGGCCCTACCCAAATCCCAGATGTGGCTACCAGAGCTGGGCCAGGAGCTGTACAGGATTCCATCCCTCCTCTTTGTCCCCACAGTTGTGTCCTGTCCCCAGGCTTGGTTCACAGGTGTCCGTGAAGGTTTCTGGGGTTTTTTGGGATCACCAGGGTGTCACGAGGACAGGGGGTGCTGTGAGGGCTGGAGTGTGGGCAGGATTTGGGAGGAGGGGGTTTCACCCCAAGTTCCCCCCCAAGCCTGGTTGCCCCCCAGGCCTCACCTGCTTGAAGAAGCTCAGGGTTTGCTGCACGGACGTGCGGGCGATGATGGTGTGGCTGTTGCCAGGGCTGGGGTGGAGGGACAGCGAGAGGCTGGAGACCACCTGGGCCTTCAGGTCCGTGATGCTGACCTTCTCCTCCGCCACCGTCACCAGCGTCTCACCCAGCACCGCCTCCACCAGCGGGGACACCACCTGCAGGGGACCAGGTTCCTGTCACCACCTGCCAGCCAAGCCAGGCAGAGGGGGGAAAGGTGGCCAGGGGTACCTTGAAGAGGGTGGTCCCAGGCTCCCGCCCGGCCAGCGTGGAGCTGTCCACCATGTGGGCCACCCGCGGGTCGTCCACGCGCATGAAGTCGCTGACCAGGTCGGTGACCTCCACCAGCCAGTCCGGCCCCAGCATGGTGACCACCTGGCCCGTGCCCTCGGCCGCCGTGGTGTGGAACTGGGTGAAGACCTGCAGCGTGGAGTGCTGGTACTGCAGGGCACAGCCCCGGCTCTGCTTCCGCTCGTCCTCGTCCTCCTCGTGCTCGCTGTCCCGCACCGACCTGCGGGACAGACGGACGGATGGATGGATGGATGGATGGATGGATGGATGGATGGATGGACGGACGGACAGGGCAGTGGGTGGGAAGTTTTGTCAAGCTCCCCACACCGTGGATCCTCAGCCCCCCTCAGGAAAGGTGGCCAATTAGGGAAAAACGCGATGTGACCAAAAAATGGTGGCTCCTGGGCAAAAGATGACTGTTGTCCATGAGGGATTCAGGGAATTTAGCAGGATGTGCAGAGTCAACAGCAGAGTCACCAGCATTCAGTCCACTCAACAAATGAGAGGACAAGGTATCTCTGCTTGGGATGGACACTTGGAGGTCTCTAGACCTCAAAAAAAGGACTTGGGGTCTTGGCTGTTCACAGTTCCCAGAGAACATTTGACCACTGCCAAGGAGGGATGTTCTCCACCAGCCTCACTGTGCCATTTATTCCTTCCCCATAACCTGTGTCCATAACCTCTCCCCTTTCCACCAAAGACCCCTAAGATGCCTCTGTCCCCCACCACCTTTAAAACCTCCTCATGACGTAGCTGAGCAAGACAATTAACCCATGACCGCCACCTCCACCTTGCCTTCTCCAGGCTGGCCAGCGCAGCCCCTCAGCACCCACCTCCTGTCCGGCAGGATGGGCACCCTCCAGCCCTTGACCTGGCTCAGCCGGGCATCCGAGAGCTCGATGTGCAGGGGCAGTTTGGGCACCCACACCGTCATCTCCAGCGGGGCCGACAGGTGCTCGTAGGTGAAGGTGACCCGGGCGCTCATGGAGCCCCGCGACTCCTTCCCGCTGACGAAGACGTAGTCACAGCTGCTGGAAACCTGTGGGACAAGAGAGGATGGGAATGGTCCTGTAGGCATGGCGGAGATCCTGGCAGGAGGCTGGAAGAGCAGAATGGCACCTGGCATGAATCCAGTTCATGCCGGTCCCTGGAGCAGGGATGCTCCCTCCTCCTGGAGATCCTGCTCAGAGGGAGATCCAAACCCCATGTCCACCATGCAAAGTGTGCCCTGACCCAGATGCCCCTGAGATACAGATCCACACCCCGTGTCCACCATGCAAAGTGTGCCCTGACCCAGATGCCCCTGAGATATAGATCCACACCCCGTGTCCACCATGCAAAGTGTGCCCTGACCCACGTCCTCCTGAGGCACAGATCCACAGATCTGCATCCCCCATGCAAAATGTCCCTTGACCCAGGTCCTCCAGCCAGCCCTCACCCTCTCACCTCACCAAGAACCTCCACTTGGTGCCTCAGTTTCTCTTTGGCCTCCACACTGAATTGTCCCTGAGCTAGAGGCACCCATGGGTTCTTCAGAGAGGTTGCAAATTGCTCAACCTGGAAATTTGCCCCAAAATCTCCTCCAGAGGAGGCAGCAAGCACAGACCCCTCTCATGTCTGTCCCCACCAGTGCCTTGTTCCCATCCCTCCTGCTCACCCCACAGCAAGATTCCTGTGGTCTGAATGAATCCTCCATTCCTTTTCTCGCTCCTCCTCTATTAATTCCCATTTATTCAAATGCCATTAGTGAAATTCATTATAAAACAAATCCATCCTGTGGGGGGTCACTCATTACTGCCCGCCTGAGCCAATTAAAGAGCTCAGGGGACACCAGGCCAGCATCTCCCAGGGTTTGAGCTCAGCTCCTTCCCAGCCAGAGAGGCAGAAGACAACCAGAAGGGGTCTCCAACCTCTCATCTACAGCAGCCCCACGGCCCAACCCCGATCCCCTGGCAGGGATTGCATCTGATTTGTTGGATGCTGCAGAAGAACAGAACCCGTTTGCTCAGCCAGCAGCACTGAGCACCTCAACAGCACAGAAGAGCTGATTTCCAGCAGTCGGGAACCCCTGGATTCTCTGATGGCTGATAAAGGGCTGAGGCCAGGCTGCAGGTGGCTGACAGTGGAGGTGACAGCATCCCTGTCTACCTTCCAGCCTATTCCAGGAGCACCTCTGGGCAACCAGATGCAAGAACTCTGCATTTCTGAGCCCACAGCAGGGTTTGACTTCTACAACCGCTCCAGGAGCCCGATGCACGGTGCCCATGGTCCCCTGGGGCTGGTGGAGGAGGCAGAGCCCCGGACCTGGGCTCCTGGGGACACCCCTGAGCACAGGAGGGAAGGGCGATGCAGGAGGGTTTGTTCCTTGTCTTCCTATCAGAGGTACCAGCTCAGCAAGTCTGACAAGACAATCTCATCCGTGGCGAGGCAGCGCCTGAATAAAGATGAGCTCCCAGGTGAATCCTGCAGCAGAGGATCTCTGGATATTGTGCCATTTATCACAATAAACACGATGGGCTCTGCTTGCATTACCTTGGCTAATAAACCCCCCGGCACCTCCTTCTGGGCACCACTTGTTCTGCAGCGGGGAGGGGGCTGAAACTATGACAACAAAAAATCCCTGCACACCAGGCCTGTCCCGAAGATGGAGTGACTTCAGATTAGCTCGGAAATGAAGCTTGTTCGGGGAAACTTCCCGGATTTACGGCGAGGTGTCAGGAACAGAGAGGCTGAGGGCTGCCTGGGCTCCCAGCCAAGGCACCGCTGCCTCCGCTGCTGCGGCCAGGAGTTCCCAGCTTGGCACGGGTACAGGTGTGGGATCAAGGGGACACATGTTCTCCAGGGCTCCCAGGAGTGGGAGAGCCACCACGGTCCTGGTGGTGGCTGTGGGTGAGCAGGGTCCCTGAGGATTGGTCCCATTGAGCTCCTGGGGGAGTTCTCCAGGGGATGTGGAGTGTGGGGTTCTCAGAAGGGTCACACACAGGTGAGGCTGAGCATCTCCCACTCCCTGTGTGACCCTCCACAGCCCATAGGATCACCACCCATTTTAAAAATAAAGGGTGACTTCCATACTACCCTGAGTGGTGATGTCCTCCTGTACACCTTTGTCACCCTGCGTCACCACAGAAGGGGATGAGCATGACAACTCCCCCTCATGCTCTCCCACCACATCCTTCAGAGCCACATCCACACCGAGCCCAGGACAAATTCCACACTACACAAGAGAGCAACCACCAGGGAGCCACCCCAGAGCGGGGAGAGGCATCTCCCCAGCCCGCCCTCACGTTAAATTATTTACAGTAACAGATAGCACATCCCACTCCGTAAGCTGTGATTTATGGAGCAGGTTTAGAGCCCTGACACCGCAATCATACTCCCCGATCTCAGCAGGTAACTGAGAGCTCCCTCGGAAATGAAGCTCCAACACAAACACCAAATAACTCAGCGAGAAATTGCGCGGGGCTCCGAGCGGGATGAGAGCCGGGGCCGGAGGGCTGCTCCCTGCATTATTCATCCCAGCTCCCGGGCATGTGCCTGCTCCCCCCAGGTCTGGGGACAGAGTGTCAATAGATTTATGAGCAGAAAGGCAGCACATTAAACAGTTTAAGTGTCTTGGAGTCCATCCTGAAGTGTATTATTGCTCCAGTGTTTTATCACGCTGGGGAGGACTGGGCTCCATAAATTAGAGCCGGTCCTGTAAATCCCACGGATGTGAATTTTAGTCAAGAACTTGGGTAAGCACTTTGTGGCACTGGATGTCCCCCATGGTGGGTGACACGGCCCCATGGAGAGCAAATCCCAGCATGGACAGAGCTCTGCCATCACCCCTGTGGCAAAGAGGAGGAGGGACTACGGCCTCCCGGAGAATCCAGATCCCTTTCCTGCCTCTGCCCAACTCAGCAGACATGGAAAGGGAGAGCTGGCTGGGTGCATGCAGGGAGAGGGGTGGGAGGTGCTCAGGAGAAGGGAATGATGTCTGGGGGCGGATGGATAGATGGATGGATGGATGGAAATGGTGGCAGAGTGACACGGGCAGGTGGGCAGATGGATTTATTCAGGGATGGAAAAATGTATATGGATGAACAGGGCTGGTGATGGAAAATTGGAGGGTTCGAGGATCAGGGGTTGCCTCAGGGCTGGGGCAGGGAGACTTTGGTGTTGGCCCCATCAGCACCTATCCCACATGGATCTTCCCCCTCAGCTCCCATTTTCCCTCCATCATTCCCATCTCACCAGTCCCCTGATCCAATCAGGACATCAATGTCACTCAAGGCCCGAGTGCAGGTGCTGATGGGAACGTGCAGCACAGCCCACAGTGACAATGTTTCCCCTTATCAGCACTAACTGTTGTGATAACTCACAGTGACTGCTGCTGCCTGCTGCCAGCGTGGGAGCACCCCGTGGCCTCTCTGGGGACAGTGACAAAGTGTCTTATCCTTCTTCTAGCAGACCCCAGGGACAAGTTTGCAGAGACTGGAGCCACCGAGGGGTTGATGCTTGGTTTGGGTGGGGTTGTGAGCCACAACAACTCAGTCACCAATCCCAGCCCAGGGTGCTGTTGGGGCCAGCACTCCTGGAAGAACCCCAGCCACTCATGAGCGTCACAAGACCCCCTCCCCACACCCACCTTGATGATGTCCTCGTTGTTGGACTTGCACTCCACCATGGCCGAGACATCCACGATGACGCCGCTCAGCTCGATGGCAATCACCTTCACGGGAATGGCCACCGTGCGCCCCGTCAGGATGGCCGTGTTGATGATCTCTGTGTCCTGGGCATGGCATGGAAAGAGCACCATCGTGTTAGAGGGCACAGAAGGACCTGGGTATGGGTGGGATGGATGGATGGATGGATGGATGGATGGATGGATGGATGGATGGATGATGGATGGATGGATGATGGATGGATGATTGATGGATGGATGGATGATGGATGGATGGATGGATGGATGGATGGATGGATGGATGGATGGATGGATGGATGGATGGATGATGGATGGATGATGGATGGATGATGGATGGATGATGGATGGATGGATGGATGGATGATGGATGGATGATGGATGGATGGATGATGGATGGATGATGGATGGATGGATGGATGATGGATGGATGGATGATGGATGGATGGATGATGGATGGATGATGGATGGATGGATGATGGATGGATGGATGATGGATGGATGGATGATGGATGGATGGATGGATGGATGGATGGATGGATGGATGGATGACGGATGGATGGATTGGATGATGGATGGATGGATTGGATGATGGATGGATGACGGATGGATGGATGCATGCATGGATGGATGGATGATGGATGGATGACGGACGGACGGACGGACGGATGGATGATGGATGGATGGATGGATGGATGGATGGATGGATGGATGGATGGAGAGGTGCTATAGGGCAGGTGATCAAACCCTCAGGGGGTGCCAATCTCTCAAAGCCAGTAACAACTGAGGGCAGGAACCTGCTCACCATGGCCAGGGGCACGATGGCTCTGATGTCCCTCTGGATGACCGTCAGCTCCGTGACCACCTTCTCCAGGTCGGGCGGGGGGTTGCGGCCCCGGTAGTCGATGTGCCACATGATGCGGCGCGTCACCGACTGGCTCGTGAAGTTCTCCATCTCAAAATCCAGCTGCATGATCTCAGATGAGGAGTCCCCATCCCTGGGCAGGGGGACAGGAGGAGGGGACGCAGTGAGGTGGCTGTCCCAGGTCCCACAGACACCCTGGGATAAGCACCGGGCCATCAGAGTCCCCAGCAGGTCTTCTTGGTGTCCCCAGGCTGCCAAGGGGGACTGGCAGTGGGTGCCACCCAAACCCAGCAACCCTGACCCCACCTCTGCAGAGGCTGCTCCCATGCGATCCTGCAGATTCCCATAGGAATCTCCCAGTGGGAGAGAGAAATGTTTTTCACCACCGCCTCCAGCAGGACAAAGAAACCTCATCAGCTCTGCCAGGGCTGCTGGGTGACATCACGGGGTGGGCGTGTGGCCATGGCCTCTGAGGACAGTGGGTGGCTGCAGGTGCTGGCCTTGTCTCCCTGACTCCATCTTCCCAGCAGCGTGGATAGATTTACTGCTCCTGCCTGGACACTCATGTCCCACAGGTCAGATCCCAAGTGTCCCACACCGAGAGCACTCAGGAATGACAAACAAGTGTCAACACAGGAGCTCAGCCCAAGCTGTTGACTTTACAGGCCTTTCCAATGGGATTCCATAGGGAAACTGAGTCACAGGAGAGTTTCAAGCTCAGACTGCAGGTGGGACAGCACTGAGCTGGGACATGGGACAGGGCTGTCCCCAGCCTGTGAGGGAGGATGAGCTGGGGACAGGGAAGAACAGCCTGGGAGCATCAGCTCAGCAAGCACACACAAATTAATGCCAGGGCTGTGGACAGCAGGACATGGAGCTAAAGGACAGGGTGGACATCATCTCTGGGGTGTCCCCAAGGCACAACATCGTGGCTTGGACACAGCCCCACAGCTGCAGCATAAATTATTCCTACACCCCATGCCTACAATCCAACCTCACCAGACCTGATCCTGCCCTCCCAGCTCTGCAAATCCTTGGAGTGACTCAGGGTTCGACCCTGTCCCAAGTCAAACTTCACTGCTCCCCAAAAGCTGAACACCCCAGAGGAAATCCCAGAGCCCCCACAAACCACAACACTGGTAAGAGCCCCCCAGAGCCAACGAGGAGAGGAGGAGAAGTGAAATTCCAGTGGGAGGGAAGCCAGGACTGGCTCCACTTTCATCTCAGTGCGGCAGCAATTGAGAAGGTCCCATCGATCTGGGAATGCAGGGCACAGCCAGGTTTCTCTCTGATCAATATCTAATGAGTGACAGGGAGCAGGGAAAAAGGAGAGCAAGAAGCTGGAGCTGCTCCAGGCCACGGCAAGCCCTGATCCCACAGCAGCCGTGATGGGCTTTGCAGTGGAGCTGGTCCACAGGGGCTGCTGGGGTCTTGCTCTGCCCCAAGGCAGCTCTGTGGTTCAAGAGGAATCACCAAAGGCCACAGGGAATGAAAGGCAGATTTGGCTGCTCTTCCAATGCCAGGAGTATCAAACCCAGCTGGGAAGAGCAGGTGCAAAGGCAAAGCAGAGCCAGAGGTGGTGTGGAAATGGGATTCCTTGACGTGGGGTGCACCGAGGGGTCCCAGGAGCACTGCCAGGCTCAGCCACCGTCCTCTGCCCTCCCCCAGCATGACCTGCTCAGAACAGACAACAGCCAGGCTGCCAGCATTGGGGAACAATTAAGGATGCAGCTGCTGAGGTGTAAAACACCTCAAATTGGCCATTCTGACCCCAAAGATCAGGGCTCACAGCCACTACCTGCACAGCCAGTGCTGCAAAAGACCCCAGAGCCCCAGCAAAACAACTCCTCTGTTTGCACAGCCTGGAGGGCAACACGGTTTGGAGTCATTCATCCTCTCCACTCCGTTAATATTTCATGGAGTTGTTTATCTAAAAGGTGATTGTAATCACTTTAAATTCCTCCCCCGTCTCTAACCTTTGGAGGCAGATTGGAAGCGGGGCTGGCAGCAGGAGAGGGGGAAGGGAAAGAGGAACCCACGGCTGGCAGCTCAGCTCTCTGTGCTGTACAGGGCTGTGAAAGGGACAGGAGGCTGGTGGCACTGGGGACACTGCTAGAGCAGTCATGGGACCGTGGCTGCTCTTACTGCCAAAAGTTAGGGTTAGGGTTCTGAAAACCACAAAGCCCAGAGCTCCAGGCACACTGCAGCTGCAAAAGGCATCCCAAGGGGAACACAAAACTGCCACAACATGGCTTTCTCCATGGATTTTTCCTTGGAAAAAGCCTTAGCTGGTTTTTTTTTTTTTTTTCTGTGCCTTCATTTTGGAAGCAGTGGGCTGGGGTGATGTGAAATCTGCTGTCCTGGTGAGAAATGGTTCTGCAGGGCTTTGGAGGTCACACCCTAGCAGGCAGGGATGAGGTGATCTTTTTTTCAAGAGTCTGTCCCCAGAATTTCTCGGTTTTGGGGTGGAGGACAGAGATGTGTGGAGATTTCCATGGCAGAGGACAGGAATTGCTTGAGCACATCCAGTTGCTCCCAGGTACTGGAGACACTTGTGTCCCTTTTTCCAAGGCACAGTCACAGAGACATCACTGCTGTTTTCCAGCACTTCAGAATCTTTCCTGCTGCAGTTTTTGACCCCGAGTCCATCCCCTGCCCTCACATTCCATATCCTGCCAGTCTCACATCTCCCCTTCAGGCTGAGAACCCTCTGAGGTCTCAGCTTGGCTTTGTGAGTCCTTTGTCCTTGAGATCATTCTCAGTTCCATCTCCAGGGCTCTCCTCAGCTGCTCTTTCCCAGCCTTTCCCAGAGCCCCAGGAATGTGTGAGCAGGGCAGAACTGCCTGTCCCAGGTGCTGGCTTGGATCCTGCTCCCCATCCAACACTTATGCATCACTTTAGGGCTCGGATGGGACCTTGCCTTTCTCCCCTTCCTTCCCAGTGGAGACACCAGGATAGACAGCAAAGTGCTGCTGCTTCTCACAGCATTAAAACCTATTAAAAAATTAAAATTCTTCCACCCCAGACTAAGGAATCCTCCACAGCTTCACAACTCAGCCCTGAAATCCTGCCAGCACCCAGGTGGCACTGCAGGAACCCAGGGAAAGCTGCTCCAGACCCAAACCCAGCGCTCCCCTGGCATTCCCAGAGGTGCAGCTCTTACCTGGGCCCGGCCCCCTCCACCCTGGACACATCAACAGTGGCCGTGGAGTGTTTGCCACCCGTCAGCAGCTCCGAGCTCACCAGCCACTGCCCGCTCCTGGACTTGGTGCTGAGCAGGTTCACACCTTTCTTGGCCTTCACCCTGCAGAGAGCAAGTCAGGGATCAGGGATGGGTCCTCGCCCTCAGGCACTCCTGGATCCCCTGGGACACCCTGCCATGGCACAGTGGAGCTTTTCCCCTGATCCCCTCAGGCTGGCAGCAACAGCCCATTCCAGCTCCTCTTTCATGGCATTTTGTCCCTCCAATCACTGCTCCAGAAGGATTTTGGTGTGGGGGGATAGAATATAAGAAAATGTAGTGCAGAAAGTAATCTCATCCTTAAGGAGTGGTCCAATTACCAAAGACTAGGAGCAGGCCTGACTTTAACAGGCCACAGCTATGGCCAATAAGAAGAAGAGAGCTATAAAAGAGTGGGTTGGCTGGTTGAGAAGGGAACTGGAGTCTGTAGGCTGTTTTGTGTGGAAGAAAGAGTCAGTGATCTGAAGAGCTGCCCACCAGAAAACACCAAGAAAGTATGAAACTTTTGTGATAAGGAGATAACAGTATGGAACTTTTGTGATAAGATGACAACATTTTGGACCCCCAGCCCCAGTGCTGACCCCAGGCATTGGGATCCCTGGGGTGAAGGACAGGGGAGCCTGGAGCACCACATCTCCCATTCCAGAAGCTCCCTGCTGGTCCAGAGGCCACAGGGACACTTTCAAGTGCCCTTTGAAGAGGTGTGGCCAGGGCTTGTGTCCCCATCTTTAGGGACACGCTAAAGTGATGGGGGTCCCCCTGCACACCTGCCCACACTGGGGTTCCCAGCATCTCCTGCCCACCACCCCATTCTGCTCCCATCTGGTTCTGGGGCAGGAGGAGGGGATATGGGAACCCCCTTCACCCCACAGCAGCCCCAAGGTGGTACCACACCTTGTCCCTGAAGTAGCTGGGAATAAACCCAGAGCTGCTGGTAGGATCCCAGTGCAACTGGGAAAGCCAATGCAGCGGTGCACAGTGGCAGTGCAGAGATGTCCTGCGTGGACAGCCCTTCCCTTTCCTGCAGGAAGCTCCCACTGCAAACCAATATTCCAGACCTGCTCCAGCCTCCAGCAGATCCTACAAACCCCCCACCCCCTCCCTCCTTCCCACAGCTCCTTTTCCACACCCACCCCTTGCCGAAAGCAGCGGGAGCAGCCCCAGGGCCTCACCTGAGGGTGAAGTGCTCCACCGTGGAGTTGGACATCAGGTAGAGCAGGATGCTCAGCACCTCCCCGGGCTTCAGGGGCTTGTCGGGCAGGCGGATGAAGACGTTTCCATCCAGGTGGTGCTCCTGCAGGGCGGGCCTGGGCGGGGGCTGCAGGAGGCTGACGCTGCCGATGCGCAGCAGCGGGTGCTGCGTGGGACCCTCGGTGCGAGCGCCGCCGGCCCCGCGGCGAGCGCCCACGTCCCCAAGGCACTGCCCGGCTCCATCGGGGGCGTGCAGGGTGTAGTACAGCTCGGCCTGCTGGCTCTCCCCCGGCACCACCTCCAGGCCCTCGGGGGTCTTCCTCCTGCCCAGCGGCACGGCCGAGGGGCCGAACCAGGCGTGGGGCAGCTCGGCCTGCACCAGGCACATGGCCAGGCTGCCCCGCAGCCGGCACGAGCTCTTCAGCTCGCGGGCGTCGCGGAAGGCGTGGAGCCGCACGCAGGGCAGCCGCTCCGTCACGTCGAAGTCGTCCCAGTCGCGGCCGGCCACGTAGAAGAGCACTTGGACCACGGGCTGGCTGGCCACCAGCCGCGGCTGGACGATGAAGGCGCGCACCTTCCAGTTGACGGTGAGGCGGTCGGGCACCTCCAGGGTGCTGGAGGGCTGCAGGTGCTCCTTGGGCAGCACCAGCCCCGTGCTGAAGGGCCCCAGGGTGACGTTGAGGACGGGCAGCTCCTTGGTCTGGAAGACGACGAAGGGCTCGGAGCGCTGCAGAGGGGCGCTGCCGTTGCCCGCCGGGCTGGCTCCCAGCTCCTTGAGGAAGAAGGCCAGGCGGGTGTTGGACAGGCGGTAGCTCACGGGCAGCAGGATGGCACCAGCGGGCTCGGCGGGCTCGGGGCTGGGGCCTGGGCCCTTGGCGTGGGCTGCAGAGGGGAGGGAGAGTGCAGGTCAGCATGGGCATCCCCTCATGGCATCCCCTGAGCAGGGAATGCTGAGATAGGCACGAGTGGAGCAAGGAGGAGTTGGAGTTTCAGCCCCCAAAGCTCTGAGAAGGGCAGCAAGAGCCTGGCTGGGTTTCTGTCCCACAAACCAAAAATGCAGAAGACCCCGGGAGCTCAAGCAGGATTGTGCCTCCTGACGGGTGGCAGCAGCCTCACCAAAACCACCCTCATGGGGTGGGGTGTCCAGGGTGTGCTGAAGCCACATCCAGCCTGGTGTTGTCCCTGGGGAGCCTGAAGCACTGGTCACCCACCCCAGCACTGCCTGAACCAGCACAAACCCTTCTACAGAAACAGGCTGGCTTCATCCCAGCTCCATCCCTGCTTCCCAAGGCACAGATGCTGAGTTTCTCCAGAAGCTCATGACCAAAAGTTGCATCCAGGTTAATTTTTGGCTGGCAGATCCCACCATATATTTTTTATTATTATTATTATCAAGGCTTTCCTTCTGCTTCCAGCTCCCAGATCACCCAGGGAAGGTGGCCAGACCTGCTCTGTCCCCACACCTGCCTTAATGGCAGTGTCACAGCCAGTCTGTCACCTGCCATCCACCCAGGGGTGTCACCCACACTGTGCTGTCCCCACGTGATAAACCTGTCCCGGACCAAATTTTTCCAGACCTGGTGGAAAGGTGACACAGATGATGTTGGTGCCGCTTTGTGCAAACCCCAGCAGCGCCCAGGACCCTTCAAAACTCCCCTTTTGTCCTTCATTTTGATCAATTTTGCCTTAAAAAAATAACTCCAGGGCTGGCAGAGCAGGGAGCCCCTGCCAGCCGAGGGGCAGAGCCCCTCGGAAGGATCCAGTTACTGCAAGCAGAGGGAAAACCCATGGAAATCTTCCCGGGAAAGGCGGCCCGCGTTGTGCCGGCAGCTGCGGGAGCCTGGAAGACATCTCAAGGTCTTTGCCTTCTCCAGCGGCTGCCAGGAATTCCCAGGAGGGCTGGATCCCCCCGCTCCGCGCATCCCCCGCTCCCGGCGCTGATTGCAGCCGCTCCCAAGCGGCTCCCGAGCAGCCGAGCCCGAATTACCGGTGTCAAACGGCGAGCCAAGGTGTGATGTGACGGCTCCGCTCCCGCAACCACTCGGCCCCCTTCCCCACGGGGGCTCCGGAGCGTGCCAGGACCCGGAGGGTTTTTCCAGCCCTAAAAAAGTGGCCCCAGCCACTTTCCTCGGGGCTCGAGGGATGCAGGAACCCCCGGCCCGGGCGGGGAGGTCTCTGCTGCGGGGCACAGGGGAGGTAAGCAGCTTAGAGGGCTCATAAAAGGATTAGCACTGTGTAGGGGACAGGCAGGATCCGCATCCCGGGATGGGAGCTGTCCCGGAGCCAGGCACAGAATTCCCCGGGGCTGTGGGAATGCTGGGGATGTGCTGCCACAGCTCCAGGCTCTGCCACCCCATCCCTGTTTTTTCCATCTCCCGGAGAGGCAGGAGCTGCAGGAGAGGTGCCAAACCCTGGGGAGCACCCCTGGGTGCCCCTCTGCTCAGTGATACCAGCACTGAGGGGTTTTCTGCCCTCGTGATCCATGGGAGTTGTTTTCTGCTCTGAAAGGTGAAGGTTTGCATCCTCCTGCCATCCCCAACAAGTGGAAAAGGGGATTTTTTTTTTTTTTTCCAAGGCATGAGATTATTTGAGGGAAAGGATCCAGCAGCTGGAGCGACATGAGCTGGACACACTGGGGTACAGGGAAAGGGGCTTTGCTCAACCCACACTGAAACAGCATCAGACTTCAGACCTTCGAAACCTCCTGGGTTTGGAGCAGCATCAGGACTGCTGATTTCACAGGGAAAACCCCCCCAAATCCCACTCAGCTCACTGCCGAGCACAGCCCCAAGCAAAATCCAGCCTTGAGGTGCTGCAGAATCTGGTGTCACCCTTGAGTGGGGGACAGGGAAGCTCTGTGTCACCCTGGTGAGCACCCAGTGCCCGCAGTGAGGGGCACCCTCTGTCACCCACCCCCTCTCACAGGCTCTGGGTGCGATTTGGCCCCTCCAGCACCCAGCTCCTCCCTCCCTCCGAGGGGATTCTCTGCTGGATAGTGAGGGTTGGGTGTAGCAGGACGAGGAAAGCCCCTCCCAAACCCGTTTTGGTGCCGCAATGGGGACAGGCAGGGTGGCCCTGTCACCGAGCCGTGCCAGCCGGGGCGGGGACAGGGCCAGGCCGGGCTGGGCTGGAGATTAATGGCATGGCCATGATGAGCTGAGCGCCGGCGGGCTGGCGGCACCCAGGGAAGCGATTTCCTTCCCAGGCCAAATGCATTTAAATGATGCTCTAATCTGTAGCCGGCAGGGGACGAGAGCGGCGCCTGGCCCTCAACTAATCCCGACAGGAGAGGGTCTAACCCAGGCTGGAATCACAGGCACGGGGGCGGGAGAAGGGAGGCAGGAGGTGCCTGGAGCTGTGGGTGAGGGAAAGGGGGGATAGGGGTAAATAAAACAGGAGGGAGAATAAAGGATGGATGGATGGATGGATGGATGGATGGATGGATGGATGGATGGATGGATGGATGGATGGATGGATGGATGGATGGATGGATGGATGGATGGCAAGAGAACAGCTCCAGGATGAGAGGGAAGGGAAGGGAAGGGAAGGGAAGGGAAGGGAAGGGAAGGGAAGGGAAGGGAAGGGAAGGGAAGGGAAGGGAAGGGAAGGGAAGGGAAGGGAAGGGAAGGGAAGGGAAGGGAAGGGAAGGGAAGGGAAGGGAAGGGAAGGGAAGGGAAGGGAAGGGAAGGGAAGGGAAGGGAAGGGAAGGGAAGGGAAGGGAAGGGAAGGGAAGGGAAGGGAAGGGAAGGGAAGGGAAGGGAAGGGAAGGGAAGGGAAGGGAAGGGAAGGGAAGGGAAGGGAAGGGAAGGGAAGGGAAGGGAAGGGAAGGGAAGGGAAGGGAAGGGAAGGTCCCAACATCTCAAGAGATGGAAGAAGAGTACCTGGAAGGAGACAGGAAGGATGGACAGACAGCACAGCTCAGGAGACTGCAGTCCCCACTGTCCCCTGCCCTACTTCCTTGTAGGAGGGGAGGTGGCCTCATGTCCCCCTCTGGCCGGGCCTGGGGGACAGAAGGGTTAAGCCCTGCCGGCTGGCTCTGCTCTGCAGCCCCGCTGCCGCTGTGCTGAGCGGGATTTGCAGCACCTGACCTGCATTCCGGGTTTATTGGGCCGGCAGTGAGGGGCCCATATGGCCCTTGCAGCCCGGCAGCTCAGCACGGCACAGCTCTCCGTGCCTGGCCACGTCCCCACCGGCCCGGGGGCTTCCCGAGCCCCCCGGGCTGAGCAGCCCCCCCCCCCCAGCCCCGGGACTCCCGTGTGTCCCCTCGGGAAGCCGGGGGGACTGCCCAGGTGTAAACACACCTTTGTGTTTGTGACCCCTTTGTGGAGCCCCACATCTGCCCCGCCAGATGTGCCCCAGACACGGGGCCAGATGGGCCGAGCTGCTGTGCCCGCCCGGGAGGGCACGTGGGGACAGTGGCAGCGCCCTCCGGCCCTGCCTTGAACCCCAGACCTGGAAAAAACAGCACCCAAAGCCCCTGCACGTCCTCCCAGCATCGGGTTTAGGGTCACCATCATCATCATCTTCATCATCATCATCCCCAGTCCTGATGCAGGGGATGCCGGGCCCAGCCTGGTGGAGAGGAGCAGACTGCATGGAGCCACCAGCTCAAACACCTTCCTCTCCTGAATCCCCAGAAAACGGGGCACAGGCAGGGCCTCCCCATCCTGCTGCCTCCATCCCTGCTTCCACCTGCTCTCCCGAGGCTGGAGACCCTCCTCCTCCTCCTGTTCCCTGCTCCAGAGGCAGCAGCTTAGCCCAGCCCCAGCTGTCGGCCCTGGGGATCGCTGCAGCCACGCTCCAGGGGGGAATCCTGATCCTGGCTTATCCCCTGGGCCACAGCGGGGGCTCCCGGGGCTATAGCCCCACTTATGGGGGAGACACACAGGGAAAGCCCTGGAGAGGAGGGAGGGAGAGTCTGAGGACAGCCCAGGAGGGTTCAAAGCTCTCTGGATGTTAATGGTGGCACTGGGGATTCTGAGGATCGATGGATGAACGCAGCTCCAAGGAATGAGGGACTCCAGGCCCAGCTCTCACAGCTGCTGCCAGGCTCCCGTGGTGTCCTGGCTTGGAACAAGGCAGGAGAGCTGTCCCTAAAGCAGTGACTTGAGCTGCCATAGTGCTAAAGCCACCCCAATGCCCAGGGAGGGATGGAGAGGGTGTCACTGTCCCTGTCAGAGGGCTCCAGCCCAGCTCCCAGCCCAGCTCAGGGCTCCTGGGGAGGGGTTTTGGTGCCCAGCAGTCCCCAGGACCACCAGTGCTCCTTATTCCCAGTCCCAGTGCCATTCCAGGGTGACAACTTTAGCCCTGAGCAGGCTGATGATGGCAGGACATGCCCAGAGGAGGCAGTGGGGTGACAGATCCCCCCAAAACCCTGAGAACCAGGAGCCCCCAAAGAGGACACCCAGCCTGGCTATTCCCCACGGGACACCAGCATGGAACTCTCACTTCCCTTTGCTTCCACCCCATTCCCCTGAGCATTCCGTGTATCCCAGCTCAACCCCAAAATCTGCTGCTTCAGGCTTTGCCACCCCACCCATCAGGACCAAGCACAAAGGGGAAACAGGAGTGGCAGCAGCCCCAAATCCCTGGGATGTGCCACATCTGGAGCTTCTGGACATGCCCCACAGCTGGAGGTGGTCCAGGGAAGGGTCAGGCTCAGATATTTCCCTGCCTCTCCTGGGAATCCCTTCCCTCCTCATCCCACAGCACCAACCCTGCCACCCTGCACTCCCACCCCAGTGGGGTCAGCACCTCAAACACCCTAAAAACCAACAAAAAGGGAGAAAAGAATCCTCCAGGCCTCCACCCAAAACTCAGTCAGCCCCAGTATGTGGCCCTCTACACTCTCAAGGTAAAAAAAAAAAAAAAAAAAAAAAAAAAAAAACCAGAAATTAAATACTAACTAAAACCAGAAAATACAGACAGACCCCTCATGGAAACCTCCCAAACATTCCCTGCAGGCAGAGCCTTGGAAAGTGGTTTTGGTGACATAAATGACAACAAGCTTCCCCTTCCCTCTGATGCATCCAGAGCCTCCATCTCCAGTCCCAGCTAATTGGAACTCAATTAAGTGAATAATTGTTACAAATGTGGAATCACCTTCCCCTGGCACACAGCGGGGAGAGCGTGGGAAGAGCAGGATGCAGGGATGCTCTGGACCTGTCCAGGAGCCGTGGCAGGGATGAGCTGGGAATTCCCATGGCTCTGAGGCTGAACTGCTTCCCCAAATCAGCCTGGGGTAGGAACTGAGTGGGAGCTGGATGGGATTGGAGTCCTGGGATTGGAGTCCTGGGATTGGAGTCCTGGGAGCAGCAGGAGTGGATTCTCTAACACAAGGTTGTGCCTGGTGAGCTTTTCTTGTAGATCCCTAAGATTTCTCCCTCTCCCAAAAGTCCAACCTGGCTTTTCCATCAGCAGGAGCAATAAAATCCAGTAACATTGGTAGAACATATCCTGGGATTTTTTTTTGGGGGGGGAGAAGCAGCATGGAGCAAAAGGGAACCATTCCTGCAGTGCCCAGGGCTGTGCTTCCCCCAGGAAATTAATAAGAGGGAATAAACAAAACAGGGTTAAAAAACCAAACAAACAAACCAGAGACCTAAAGGAATAAATAAATATGGCCTAAATGGGATGTGCCGTGCAGAGGCACAGCCTGCCATAAATTCCTGGAGCCAGCAAGGCTTTTACACAGCAGCTACTTTAGAGCAATTTCCACAAATCACGCAAGGGACAGGCTGGGGGACAGGGAGGAGAAGGCCTTTCCAGGGGAGGGAGAAAAAAAGAAGAAATTAATTAAAAATGGGGGATAAAAAAAAGGACAGGGAAGTGGCTGATTATGAATGTCCAAAAAGGAATGGGAGGGGACAAACGAGGCAGGCCCTGAGGGTTCTGTGGGGCTGCTGGGCTGGGGGAGCCCCACGCTGGGAGCAGCCCAGGTGGCTTCTCCTGAAATCCCCCCTGGGGAGCCAGAAATGGGAGTCAGGGACAGGGACAGCAGCTCCTGAGGGACAAAACCCCAGTGTGGGGACAGAGGCAATGCAGGGACACCCCCGAGGCCACGTGTCCTGCTCGGATCATCACCCCATCCGCTCTCCATCCTGTGCCAGCAGGGCCAGGAGCATCCCCCAGCACCCTCTGAGCACCGAATGTGCCCCAGGCTGCCCTGCCCAGCCCTCCAGGCTGTGCCCACAGCACCTTCCAGAAGGATTCGGTGCCAGCTCTTTCCTTTCCCTCTGCTGGGGCGTGATGGAGCCGGATCCAATTCCAGAGGCACCCAAGGGAAATCCAGCCCCAGATCTCAGCTTTGGGGTCCAACGTCAGCCCCAGAGCCCCAAAAGCAGGGCTGGGAAGTGGTCCCAGCTCAAACCCAGCTGGAATTCGTGCCCTTGCCTCGCTCCAGGAGAGGAGCTGATCCCGCAGCCGCACCGAGCTGGCAGCAGCAGGGATTGCATTTCCAACCTGATTTATCCTCCAGAGCAAAACCACAGCTTTGCCTTAAAGGAAAATAAATGAAAAATGAATCCATTCGCATGTTTTGCCAGCCCTGGGGAAGAGCTCAGAGCAAACCCCAACTCCTGCAGGGGACGGGAGGTGACAGCACCACGTGAGGTGGCAAAGCCACCCCAGCAGCACCTGCTTGGGCTTTAGGGAAAATCCAGGGTGACAAATATATCCAGGTGGTGGGAAAATGCTCAGCAGAAGGTGACAGTGGCTTCAGAAGATTGAATTGGCCTTGGTGGTGGTGTCTCCCCCAAGGCCAGGGCAGAGGTGAGGGGGGACAAGGGACACGGGACAGGCCGGAGCAGCAACAGGTCAGGGAACAGCTCAAGGAAAAGGGAGAGGCACATCCTGAGGAACAACCTCTGCGTGCCAGCCCCGGGGTGCTGCTGGCACAGGTGACAGCCCAGAAATCCCCCAGCCCAGCTGGTGTCTCCCCAGGCTGGGGATGGCCAGGCCACCCCCAAACGTGGCTGGGGGAGCCCAGAGCTCCCAAATTCCTGTCAGGGGAGCTCCAGCCTCCTTTTCCCTGGGAAATGGGCAGCAGGACTGCCTCACTCCACTGAACCATTCCTCCTTGTGCCACCACAACTCCCAGGGGAGATCCCATCCCCAGAGCCACCCCTGGGGTCCCCAGCCCCATCCCAGCCTGTCCCACCCCAGGAGCAGCCACTTCCCTGCCTGCCTGCCCGGGGGGCTGCTCGTTAGCAGAGCCACGTATTTAATAAGAAAAGATTCTGATTAGATTAGCAAGAGTGACCTTTTCCAGACGGATGGGACGCTCCTGTGGTGGCAGTGACAGGCGCCACGCGGGAGGGGACACCCAGCAGCTCCCACACACCCTGCACTGCTTCGGCCAGGCTATGCAGGAACCCAAAATTCAGGTTGTGCTGTCTAAGCCCTTCCCTCACCCACCATCCCCCAGGTGATGCCACATCCTCCTGACTCCCTCCACAAGAGGGTCTGGAGCTGGGATGTGCCGATGGAACGCTGGGGATGCTCTGCAGGGATCCTCAGTTTTCCCTTTTTTGTCTTTTCTAGGATGCAGAGGAGCTGGGAGAGGGACCTCAGCAGCTGGAGTGGTTTAAATAGTAGCACTTAAAAAAAATTCTCAAGGAAATAGCCAGGTTTCCAAAAATTCCTGAGCAATCCCCAGCCATGGGGTGCTGCCACCCCATCCCCTGCCTCAGTTTCCCCCCAAAAGGAGAGGTCTGGATGAGGACCAAACCCTGTGGCTGGTGCTCCCCAAAATCAGTGCTCAGAGGATCTCCCTCAGCCTTTTCCCTTCCCTCAAAAACACCAAGAGGGCAAAAGGGGGAGAATAAAAGAATTTCCCAGGGGGGTGCCCAACTTCACAGCCCTAAATCCCAACATCGGGCTGGGATTTCAGGTATTGGGGTTTGGGGCAGCTGGAGCAGGCCTTGGGGTCACACATGGACACTCCAGAGCCAAAATCCAAAAGGAATATCCCTGCACATCTCCCTTTTCTGTAGCACCAAAGGCAAAACTTGTGCCAGCTTTAACCCTCCCCTCACCCATCCACCAAAAATGCAATTGCCCCTTCCCTGCTCCTGGGGATGCTCAGCTGCTCCCAGCCCATCCCGGGGCTGCTAACCCCGGAGGGTTCCCGGGGCACATTCCCGGTGCTCCGTGAGCAAAGGCGGGTGCAGGTTCCCGGTTCCCGGCAAGTTATGGCACATCTCCACCTGCTGGTGTGAAAACCCCGGAGCTGGAGCCGCTCACAGGGACGGGCGTGGGGCTTGGGGTGTGTCCCCCGCGGGGTTTGGGGTGTCCGGGCTGGAAACCCCGGCAGGGATGGAGCCTGGAGCATCATCATCCTCCTCCTCCAGTCCCTGGGGTGTGGGGGGAGGCAGGGATGGGACACACGGGGAGGGCAGCACAGCCCAGCAGTGGGATGGGGTGGGGTGGGATGGGATGGGATGGGATGGGATGGGATGGGATGGGATGGGATGGGATGGGATGGGATGGGATGGGATGGGATGGGATGGGATGGGATGGGATGGGATGGGATGGGATGGGATGGGATGGGAGGGGATGGGATGGGAGGGGATGGGATGGGAGGGGATGGGATGGGAGGGGATGGGATGGGATGGGATGGGATGGGATGGGGTGGGATGGGGTGGGATGGGATGGGATGGGATGGGATGGGATGGGATGGGATGGGATGGGATGGGATGGGGTGGGATGGGATGGGATGGGAGGGGATGGGATGGGAGGGGATGGGATGGGAGGGGATGGGATGGGAGGGGATGGGATGGGATGGGATGGGATGGGATGGGATGGGATGGGATGGGATGGGATGGGATGGGATGGGATGGGATGGGATGGGATGGGGTGGGATGGGGTGGGATGGGGTGGGATGGGATGGGATGGGATGGGATGGGATGGGATGGGATGGGATGGGATGGGATGGGATGGGATGGGATGGGATGGGATGGGATGGGATGGGATGGGATGGGATGGGGTGGGATGGGGTGGGATGGGATGGGATGGGATGGGATGGGATGGGATGGGATGGGATGGGATGGGATGGGATGTGGGATCCAGCACAGGACCCCAAACCTGCCCTCAATGCTGGGACAGGATCACCCCAGCAGAGCCTCCAGGCTCGTTTGGGAGCAGGGAAACTGAGGCACGCTGCAGGCAGCTGAGGGAAAATGCAGAGTCCAGGCTCAACCCTACAGGCAGCTGAAATCATCCCATAAACCCATCAATCCCCCGTGCTGCATCCCAACAGGTCCCAGCACAACTGCACCGAGCAGACACCACCAGCACCCATGCTCCACATGTCCATCTGTCCATCTGTCCATCCTGGGGCCATCCCACCCCAGAGGTGCCAAAACAAAACCCAAAAATCCCATTTCTGGGAGCAGCTGAGCTGGGGCCTCGGCCAAGCAGCTCCCGGGGAGCGCAGCAGGAGCGAGGCTGGCACGGAGGGCTGCTCTTAAATAAAAAACAAGGGAAAAGGGAAAAAGGGATGAAATCCTGCAAGCAGGAGAGCAGGGCACTGCTTCAGCACGGGCTGACCCCGCCGCCAGCCCGAGCTGCTCGGGAGGAGAGCTGGAGAACCAGGAGCTCTCCGCGGCTTTTTCCGCTCCCTCTGAGACCTTTATTTGTCCACGAAGGGCCAGAGAGGGCAGCTGAGCGTCCTGGAAGGGGAATAAAAACTCCTGGCAGAGCTTTCCCTTCTGTGGGCACTGGCAGCATGGACAGCCCTGGCACAGGCCACCCTCACCCACCCTGGTGGCACCGGGGACCCCCCAGTGACGGGGACATCACATCCCCCAGCCCGGGGAACAGACCCAGGCCTGACCCAGCGGGTTTGTGGGGTCCCAGCAGCAATGGGGGGTCAGAAACGCCCAGGAGGGGATGGGAGCAGGGGGCACATCCAACCCCTGCAGCAGAGGCCGTTCCCCATGGATCACATTCCCACAGGGGTGCTGCCCACAGCCCAGCCTGACAGCGGGGTGTGATCCGGGGAGATGGGGCAGGGGGAGATCCTGCTGCCCTCCAGGCTGCCAGACCCCTGAGCTGGTGCTCCCGATGAGCTCTGGCAGCAAAGCCTGCCCGGGGAGTGCCCCAGGAACAGTCTGGGGTGGGAACAGGGAGCTCTGCCCCCCCTGGGGATGCTACGGAAAGTTGTGGCTCCAGAGCCTGGAGCATCCCTGCTCCTGCACTGGGCTCCGAATTTCCAGGGTGGAAAACCCCTTCCAGCCCCCATCAACTCTCCCAATATCCCCCTCCTCCTTTTTGCACCCCTCCAAGACCCTGGGGTGCTGCAGATGCCGGGAGAGCCCTGCCTGAGCACCCAAAGTGCCTCGGCCGTGGGCTGTTGGTGTGGCACAGAGCCGGGCACAGTCCAGGGATCCCTGCAGCTCCCGGAGGGATCACTCGAGCTGGGCAGTGCCCCCAGGACACCCCAAGCCCGAGGCCAGAGCCAGGTGCCCCCCCAGGCTGCAAACAGCCCCCTCTTTCTGCTTGGCCAGGCCGGGGAAAGCAGCTTCGGCCGGGGCTCGATTTTAAATGGAAAGCATCCACAAAAATCATTCCTGGAAACCAGCCCCGTGTCCCCCGGGGTGCGTGACCCCTCGCTGGCCCATGACAGCCCCCAGCAGCAGGTGCTGCCACCGGGGCAGGCCGGGATGTCACCGCATGTCACCGCAGCCCGGCGGGGGCACGGCAGCGCTCACAACAAGGGGGTGCAGGGCCCCCAAACCCCACGGGTGGGAGAAATAAGGCGGGGGGGGATGCCAGGGGCTGCACCCCCACCCCAAAATGCCGCCACCTGGGCAGAGCTTGCCCAGCAACCCGGCGCAAGTGTCTGGGTGGGGGTCTGGGGGATCAGCGAGTGGATAATAGCGGATAAACCCCTGATCCTGCCGCTCAAGCAGCTCTGCATTAGGGAGACAAGAGTCGGGGGGGCCGGGGGACACCCCCTCGCCTCGCGTGCCCCCCTGCCACCCTGCTGGCAGCCCAGGCTCAGCCCAGCCCGCTGGCAGCGCTCACAAGCACAAGCTGTCATTTTATTAAGCCAGCAATGAACTCTAATCTTCACCCATTCGGCTTTGGGGGGGCACGGAGAGAGCCGGGGAGGGGGTGGCCGCGGGAGGGGGGACCCCCGGAGGGGCAGGGGGTGCCCCGGGTGGGGGGCAGGCGGTGCAAAGCCCCGTATTGCAGGCGTATAAAATATAGAGATGTGTTTATAAATATTGCCCCCCCGTCTCCCCCGGTGCCAGCACTTACCCGGGAGCAGCAGGGAGCAGAGGCAGCAGAGCAGCGCGGCCGGTCCGGGCAGCATCTTCTCCGGAGAGGCCATTGCAAGGTGGGGGACAGCCAGGAAAAGCGGGGGGAGGAAAAAAAAAAAAACAAAAAACCGAGGCACCCCAGCGGCGGAAAAAAAAAAATTAAAAATAATAATAATAATAAAAGGAATCCAAACCAAGCACCAAAAAAACCCGCAGAAATCCCCCTAAATCCAACCACGTGCGAGCCGGGAGCAGCAGCCAGCGGCGGAATTTGGGGAGGGGGGGGAACCGGGTCAGGTTAGGGGGGGCTCGGCTTTGCCCCCCCCGAGCTCAGCGAGCAGAGAAGCCCATCTCCGGTCCCCCACCCCTCCCCACCCCGCGCCCCAAAGCTGCCGCAACCCCCCCCAGTGCCTGCAGGGCGGCCGGGGGAGCGCCCAGCCGGCGGGGGAGGGTCCCCCTCCTCTTCCTCCTCCTCCTCTTCCTCCTCAGGAGCAGCGAGCGGGGGGGGCAGAGCACGTGGAACCCCCTCCCGGAGGCAAAAGCAGCCCCGATGTGCGGATGGAGGATGATGCTGCAGGGTGCGGGTCGCCAGCCCCCCCCCCCCCCGCTGCACGAAAAGAAAAATCAGAATTCCAAGCGCTGTTCTTCCAAAGCGGAAAAAAAAAAATGGAGAGGGGGGGAAGCAAAAAAAAAAGGCGGAATTAACGCGCTCCCCCCGAGGAAAAAGATAAACAGGCAAAAAAAAAAAAATTAAAAAAAACCAAGAAAACAAGAAGAACGTAACAGAAAAACCACAACCCAGAGCCGGGTGAATAATTAATCCCAGGCAGATGCGATTAATCGGCGGCAGGAGCAGCTTGGCGGCGGGGTCCCCGCATGCGAAGGCAAAGTTTGGGGGGGCTGGGGGGACACCCCGGGGCTCAGCCTGGCAGCGGGGGGACCCCGCCAGGAGCGCTCCAAGGAGGGGGTCCCCGCCTCCCCCGCGTTAAAGACGGGGTGTCCCCCCTGCTGCTGGCAGATGGAGGCAGGCAGGGAGTGCCGGGGGCTCGGGCAGTGGAGGGGGGCTCTGCCGCGGCCCCCCCGCCTGTGCCGGGCCGGGCTGGGCGCTCCGGTGCCCGCTCGCCCGGCCCGAGCCGCATCGGGCTCCGCTGGGTGCCAGCGAGGGGAGGGCGGCAGGGGGAGGCGCCTTCCTCCTCCTCCTCCTCCTCTCCCTCCTCCTTCTCCTCGCAGCCCCCACCGCCCGCTCCCCGAGCCCCCCCAACACCCCCGGGGGTGCCCGGCCCTGCCCCGGGGTGGTGAAAATTTTGGGGTTCCGAGCCCTCCTGGGCACGGTGAGCGCGGGGAGGGGCAGCCGGGTTTGGCCACTTGTGGCCACCCTGCAGGGTGTCCCCCCTGTGCCACCCTGCAGGGTGTCCCCTCTGTGCCACACCTGCAGGGTATCTCCCCTGTGCCACCCTGCAGCCTGTCCCCTCTGTGCCACCCTGCAGCGTGTCCCCCCTGTGCCACTCCTGCCGGGTGTCCCCTCTGTGCCACCCGGGGGCTCAGCCCTGTCACCCCCTCCTGGCTGAGCCCCCAGGCCGCGGGTATTGGGGACCCCCTGTGCCCCCCTGGGTCACCCGGTCCCTCCCCGGTGCCCTGCACATCCCGGCACATCCCGGATCGGCTCCTGCAGGGCCTGGAGATGCTCCCGGCACGGCTGGGGAGGGATTCCCTTATCCCGGCTTGCTGGAGCCGCGGGAGAGTTGGGTTTTTGGGAATGCCACGCTCCCCTCAACTGCCCAGCGGGAGTGTGAGAGCGTTTGGGGGCTGAGACCCCACTGCCAGCCATTGCCACCATTCCTGCCCACACCAGGGCCGGGTGCCTCCCCTCTCCCCGCTCCGCTCCCATGCATTCCCCCACCTCTCTTTCCCAGGAAACCTCGGCCAGCTCTCTCCTCCTGGCAGCCTCATTCCAGTGGAAGTGCACAAGACATCTCCATTAACGCCAAAATAATTCACGGCAATTAATGGGGCTGACCTTGAGCAGTGACAGGAGCTGGAGATGCCCCCGGGAAGAGCGCTGAGGAGGAGGAGGGATCCCCCCGAGGGTCCCCAGCACCTTTGGGTGCTGCTGGGAGAGCTCTGGGGACAACACCAGGGTGAGGAGGAGGAGGAGGGAGATGGGCTGTGCCTCAATCCCCGCCACCTGGAATTCCGCAGGAGCGGCCGGGCGCTGTTTTGGAGCGGCCCCGCCGCCTCCCAGGCGCTCGCCGCTCGTTTCCATAAAAATCCCATGATTTATAAACCAATCTCCCAATTGCTCCGGGAGGGGAGGGCTGAGTCCCGGCTGAGCCCCCCGGGGTGGCAGCGCCCAGCCCCTGATCCCCTCCCCAGCCTGCCCGGGTGGGACAAAGCCTCAGTTTCCCCACTCCAGAAGGAGCCCTGGGAGCCGGGGATGATGCCCAGGACGAGCCCTGGGAGCCTGGGATGATGCCCTGTCCTTCCCGGCCTCGGGATCCTTTCCACTGATGGATGAGGCTTTTAAAGAGGGATGTTTGGGTGCAATCCCTCCCGCGTTCCGCGGCGCCTCTGGCAGGTTCTTGGCAGCACCGCTGGGAGATTTTTTTTATTTTTTTTTCCCCAGCCGTTCCAGAAAGGAGTATTTTTACCCCAGCTGGATTTTATTTATGACTCCGGCGCTGGCGGGCGGAGGGGGCTGGAGTGGGCTGGGATCTCTCCCAGGGGGAGATGCCGCAGATAAATCCCCTGATTCCAGCAGGAGCTGAGGCAGGGAAGGGCAAAATGCGACCCCAGAACAATTTCCCACCCGAGCAACTCCTGGATGGATTTTCCAAGGAGTTATCCCAAAAGAAGAAAACCACTGAAGGATGTCCGGGCAGGACTGGACAAATTCCCAAATTCCCGAATCACCCCAGGGCACCTCGGGGGCAGCAGCTCCGTCGCTCTCACCCCATGGGCTGCACTCCCCAAAACACCACACACCCCACGGCCACAGGGCAGGGGCTGGGGGCACTCCCCGCGTGGATCAGCCCGTTCGTGGGGCCGATGCCGCGGGTGCGGTGCCAGGCCGGGCACAGAGCAGCCCCCGGTAATCCCCGGCCGGCGCCGCACCTGCCCTAATCCCGCAGCACTAATCGGGGGATTACAGGGCGCTAATCAGCCAGCCAGCCCTAATCCCTGTGGGAGCCGCTCTGGAGGTGTCGCCGCTGCCAGGGGACCCCCGGGGGTGGCACCGGCAGGGAGCCACTTCCCCTTTTCCCGGGGAAACTGAGGCACGGCCTCTCTCCAGCTCTGCTCTTTCCAAGGCTTTGCTGGGATGAATCCATGAGGAGCCAGGAGAGTTCCTGGCGTGCAAACCCCTCCTCTGGATGCATGAAAACACATCCCAAACCCCATTTTTGGGGGGCTTTACTGAAAAGCCAACAGCCAGCGCTGATCTCTGCACATGGAGTTGTTCTTTTTCACCTCCAGGACCCCCCAAAGAAGATAAATCCTCCATAAACCAGAAAGAATTAATCCAAACCAGCCCTGGGGACACATCGGGAGAGTGAAAGCCTCACTCCAAGCCTCTGTTTTTCCCATTATTTTCCAATAATGCACGCAGGGAAGTTCCTTGGTAGTGGCAGGAGCATCCCAGCCCTGCCCCAGAGCTAATCCTGGGTGGGAGCTGAGTGGCTGATCCTGAAACGTGATTAAAAATACATCTCAATTCCCTCCCTTCCAGAAATCCATTTGTATCCTCAGCCCTTCCTTCTATAGTTCTGATAATGACAGAAATAGAGAAATCCCGTAATTGCCATAAATTCATTTTATGTGATTATTTCTAAGGAGATGGGGAGGGGGGAAGAGCCTTTTATTTGAATTAATTGTCCAGCTGGATTAATGGTTCATTCTGTGGATCCATGGCTCTGTCACTGGTCCCAGAGGCCATCCCAAGGTTCTCCATCCTCCAAGAAAAATGGGTGGGAAAAGCAAAAAAAAAAAGCTGAAATATTTCACTCCCGAGCTGCTGCAGGTCCTGAGCACATCCCAGCAAATTGTTCTGACTTTTGGGTGCCCCAAAGAGTGCAAAGGCACATTAGGTATCGAATGCAATATTTATAATATTAAAATGAATATTTTAATAGCCCCATAAAAGGAGCGGAAGGAAGAAGCAAAGCAGTGGCGCCAAAGCCGCTCCTTCCTGCGAGATAAAAATGTTTCATTTCAGTTTTACTGCTCAGCTCCATCCCTGCCTCCACTTTTATATTCTATTAAAATATTAATTTCGGGGTAGAACGTAGGAATTTAATATTTTAGCTGATTTAAAAAGTCAATATTATCAAAGTTGGGGGTTGAGGGGGGTCTCAGAGGAGAACATCCCAACAGACCAGCAGTGACATTATTTCCCTTTTCCTTCCAAAAATTTTTATCCCGTGGGGAAATTTCTCAATTTCCGCTTTTACCTCTACTTTTGGGAGGAAAAAAACACCAAGGATTGGTTCCCTAACATTTAAATCACTGTTTTTGTGTGCACCCAGAACTCCCTGATGGAAACAGAGCATCCCAACATCCTCCAAATCCAGGGAATTGATGAGCACCCCCTTCCCCCAGCACCAGGGAATCAAAGCACCTAATTACAGCAGCTCGTTAGGAGGGTTGGTTATCTTGGCAGCCAGAGAAGCCAACAAGAGAGTTTCTTTCCTTGGCTTGCTGTTTGTTTTGGGTTTAAAAAAAATAAATTTAAAATGTGGAAGTTTGGAGTTGGATTTAAGCGCTGGGTGAGTTCAAAAGCAGCTCCTCTGAAATCAGGGCTGGGCTGGCCATGGGAATTTGGGGTTGGGAGCAGCGGGGTGAGGACCAGAACATCATTTTATCCTCATTTTGGAAGGGCTGAGGGAATTTACGGCACAGTGAGGGCCAGCCCATCATTTTATTCTCATTTTGGAAGGGTTGAGGTGGGGTTTGCAGCACAGTGAGGACAAGCCCATCATTTTATTCTCATTTTGGAAGGGTTGAGGGGGGGTTTGCAGCACAGTGAGGACAAGCCCATCATTTTATCCTCATTTTTGAGGGGCTGAGGGCATTTGCAGCCCCTACACCAGGCTCTTGAAGTGAGCAAGGCCCAGCAGTTGCTGATAAAACCCAAAAGCAAGAGGTTTTGCCTTAAACAAAGCCCATTTTGCCTCCTGACCCTGAGTTTTCGCGAGGGCAGGACCACAAATACACAAACACATAAAAATTGAAGAATTCTTTCTTTTCCAGCCCTGTGCAGGTTGGGAGCTTGCAGGAGAGCACCTGCAGGTGTCCCCAGCAGCATCAAGGGACACCTTGGGGACTGTCCCCACTCCATCCCCACCCTTCCCTGGCCCAGATGGGAACACTCAGAGTTTCAGAGGAGCCTCCATCTGCTTTGCTTTCCCAGCTGCCCCCTCCCTTGGCTTTTCCAGGCAGATATTCCAGAGGTTTTTTAGGATCAAGGGCATTTAATGGTGTTTTGGGGACGAGGTCACCACAAGGCACAGCCCTGGTGGCCCCTCAGGACCCCAAAGAGTTCCTGGCCAGTCCCAGTGACAGCTCCAAGCCCCTATCTCCACCCCTCTCCCATCTGGGATGCTCCAGGCTTGAGCAGATTCCAGGGAATTCTGGGCAGTGGAGAGGTCGAGCTGGAGACGGGCAGGGTGAGGGGAAGGACACAGGAATGTTCTGGCAAGGTGGGCTCAGCACCAAGCTCAGCATCCTGGAGCTCCTTCCCAGAGAAGGGCTGGGCACCTCCAGGAGGGATTCACCTGGGAATTGCATAAAAAATCCAGTTTGGCTGCTGGCTCTGTGCTCACTGCATCCCAGTCCATCCATCCATCCATCTATCCATCCATCCATCCATCATCCATCCATCCATCCATCCCTCATCCATCCATCCATCATCCATCCATCATCCATCCATCCATCCATCCGTGTGTCCATCCATCCACCAATCCATCCATCCATCCATCATCCATCCATCCATCCATCCATCCATCATCCATCCATCCATCCATCCATCCATCCATCCATCCATCATCCATCCATCCATCCATCCCTCATCCATCCATCCATCATCCATCCATCCATCCATCCCTCATCCATCCATCCATCATCCATCCATCCATCCATCCATCCATCCATCCATCATCCATCCATCCATCCATCCATCCATCCCTCATCCATCCATCCATCATCCATCCATCCATCCATCCCTCATCCATCCATCCATCATCCATCCATCCATCCATCCATCCATCCATCCATCCATCCATCCATCATCCATCCATCCATCCATCCATCCCTCATCCATCCATCATCCATCCATCCATCCATCCATCCATCCATCCATCGAGTCCATCCATCATCCATCCATCCATCCATCCATCACCCCTCCTCTCCTGTCCCTTTTCCCCATTACCTTTCCAGCTGGGTTTTCCCATTCCAGGGCTTCCAGAGTCCCTTTTCCCCCTTCCCTGGCTCCTCCTGGCCAGGGCTGAGTCCATCCCCAAGAGCCTCCTCCCTTCCCTGGGCCTGTCCCAACAGGGCTTTTCCATCTGGGACAGAGACAGCTGAGCATCCCACAGCCTGGTTTGGTTTTTGGGACTCCTTGGGATGAGTTTGCTCCATCCCAGTGCCTGATTTGGCTTTTGGGGTGCCTTGGGATCAGTTTGCTCCATCCCACAGCCTGATTTCTTTTTAGGGTGCCTTGGGATGAGTTTGCTCCATCCCACAGCCTGATTTGGTTTGTTGGGTGCCTTGGGATCAGTTTGCTCCATCCCACACCCTGGTTTGGTTTTTTGGGGTGCCTTGGGATCAGTTTGTGCCTGCCCACGGGGTGGTGGCAGCTCTGGGGTCCCACCACCCCCTGAGTGTCACCTGTGGCCCCAGCCGGGCACTCCTCTGCACCCCAAACCCACCCGAGCACCTCCAAAACCCCAAACCCCAACACCAGCAGCAGGAGCGGGGTTCCCATTCTCCCTCCTTGCCTTCCTCCAGGGAATTTCAACACTTCCCGAGGGAATCTCCCCGAGCAAGGAGGGATCCAGCCCACCCCAAGCTCCCCCGGAGCAGCCCGGAGCCCTCCCGAGGCGAAAGCGGAGCCTGCCTTCGATCCCAAGCCCGGAGCTCGCTCCCGGCTGCCGTGTCCAGCGGGATAACGATGGAGCAGCTGCGAGACCAGCTGGGTCAGCCTAATGGGCATCCCATAATGGCCAGGGGCTCCTGGGGCTGCGGGATCCCAGCTGGAACGGGAACGGGATCCAGTAAAACCCTTCCCTTGGGGCCATTAGCAATCCCAGCTGGGGCTGGGGCTGCTCCCGTCCCGCCTGGGAGGGCAGAACCCCCCTGCAAAAAGCGTTTAGGGCCATGAATTTTTCAGGAGCTCGTTTAGCAGCGAACATCTTCCCAGCTGGTTCTGGGCAAAGAGGATTAACCCCTTGGGGTGGGATCCCCGGTGTGGATGGGGCTGCTGGGATTTGGGGGTGGGAAAAGCAGAGTTAGGAGCAGGGGATGCGTTTTCCTCCTTGTTTTCCTCTCCGGGACTAGGGAATAGCAGCAGGAATTTGGTCCAAAATATCCCTGAAACAAGCAGGAAAATCCCTCGGGGTGCACCTGAGGAGGCAAAACCTGCCGGGAAATCCACGCAGAGGGTTTTGCCCGCATCCCCCATCAGCGGCTCGGAGCCTCCGGGATCCGACGGGAAGGAGCCACCGGCAGGACTGGGAGGCGTCGGGGAAAATTGCATTTGAAGCACAGCCAGTGCTGGAGTCTGGAATAATTATAGCAGCAGGGTCAAAAGAGCCTCCTGCAACATCGTTTCCCTGCTCAATAGGCAGCAGCTGTTCAAAATAAAATAAAAAACCCCCCAGAAAGTCCACACAAGGGAAGGGTGGAGAACAGCCAGGAGAGAGGGGGGATTCTCCAGTGGGATAATGGCTGGGCTGTCTTGGGGGAAAAATCAGGATTTTCTGGCCAACTCTGCTGTTGAAGGTTTCTAGCAATGATTTCTCTCAGAGGTTTTTCAACAAAACTCCCCTGCCCTTGGTGGTGTCTGGCCAAAAACGATTCGGGGTTTGGGTACAGGTGGGCACAGCTCAGTTAAAGCCCCCAGGGCCTCTGGGGAGTGTCTGATCGATCCTTCACATCGACCTGCTAATGGGGCTGCTGTGGGGAGGCATTTTCTGGTGTCTCCAACCCTTCCAGACCCCCTGGGAGTGAGGGGAGCATCTGCTGGGTTACCCCATCCTTCCTCAGCCTCATCTTCCTCCCCCGGAGCTGCATTTCTCCAGTCTGGGATTGGGATTTGTAAAATCCAACAGCCTTTGAGGGCTCTGCAAAAGGACTGAGGTGCTGTCACCAACGTCCAGGGTGTCCTTTGTCACCTCCCTTCACTCGAAAAAAAATTCAAAACCAAACACCCTGGGATTTTGGACCAAAATCCCACAAATTCGAAGCCAAACCCCCTGGAATGGCCAAACCATCTGATCCCAGAGCATCTGCCCAGTGGGGGATGGCAGAGAAGAGCCTGGATCCACACAGGGAGCAATTCCTGGGAGGAATATTGCACTTCATAACTGATGGATGGGAGTTTCACCAGCAGCTTTTGATGGCAGCAGAATTTGGTAATATCCCAGCTTTATTGCTGGGGAAAATGTGAGGATTCCAAGTGGATTTTAGGGTCATTAAAAGCATTTTTCAGTCACTTCTCCCATTGCTGCTGTTTCATCCAGGGATACTGAAGGATCTGGGAAAGGGGTGGGAAGGTGGAGAATCCCAGAAAAAAACAGTGAGCAGGTGAATGGGATGCACAGATTTGGGATGGGTTCATCCTACCAGGGCAGTTGTGATTATCCTGAGAAAAATCCCTGAATTCCCTTTCCTCCAGACAGAGTTCCTGGTTCTGTGCCTGACAGGGGATATTTGTTCCTCTTTTCAGGAGTAAAATTCCCCGAGGGATCCTCAGCCCCTCCTCATCCTGGTGATGGAGGGAGGAATGGGAGCATGGAGAGTGAGGAAATGGCCAAAATGCTGGGAAAAGGGGTTGGAAAATCCAGGAGAAGGTTGTGGAAATCAGGGAGTGAGGGGTGGCAGCTCCTCCGTGACTGCAGCTGAATTCTGGCCCTGGCTTTGGGCAGAGCCAGGAAAGAAAATCCCCCTCTGGGACTGCGGGCTGGGATGCTCTGGATCACCCAAATGGGGTTATTTTCCTGCTTTTTGGCCAAAGCTGCTGGAGCTTGACCTTGAACCAGTGTCTGGTTCCCTCCTGCCAGCCCTGAACTGCAGGGTTTCCAGCAAAATGAAACCAGGAGCTGGGTGAGAGCTGTTCTGCCCAGCCCCGGGTCCAGGAGCTTGGCTGGCACCCCAAATATCCCAAATGACCTCGGGGTGGCTGCCAGGCTCCAGGGGGGCTTGCAGGTGGATTTTGGGGGCTCCCAGCAGCAGGGAAAGGGGAGCCTGGGCAGGGAGGGGAAGCAGACAGCCCCTCCCATCCCCAAATCTCCCAATTAATGCTCCCAATTCCCTGCTTGCAGCCTAATGACGGTGCTGATGGAATCAAGGATCCCTCTGGAGGCTCCCTGCCCCACGGGGAGCCACGGGCCCAGCCTGACTCCGCCACGGCGGCATCGCAGGAAGGATATTGAATTATTCCCCTGCCTTTTTCTGGGAATTGCCAGTTAAGGCTCTCAGGCAGGGCTCACTCCCAGCCCCTAATCTCATTCACCTGCCATTTACCCCGGGAGCAGAGCACGAGGCAGCCCTGCCTTCCCAGGATGCACAGATATGGGGGAGCACGTTGCTAATTAGAGGGAATAATCAATATTTACCAGTGGGATCGCATTGCTCAGGAGAGGGAATAATCAATATTTACCAGGGGTGCTGCAGGGCAATTCCAAGTGTGTGGAGTTGGGGTGCAGCAAAGGGAAAAATGGGACCTGGCACTCCAAAATTCCTCAGGAAAGGAAATGGAAAAGCACAAATTGGGGTTTATTGTGCATGTGGATTAATCACATTAATTAAAAAATCAAAATAATTTCTGAATTATTTTAATTTAAAAATCGTTAATTTAATTCCCTAAGCACCCAAAACTCCAGCCTGGCACCTGGGAGTCTCCAGGGAATGTTCTCCCAGTCCCCAGGATTTCTGGGCCCTAAAACCAGATTTGGGGACACCAAAACCATTTCCAAGCTCGATCCAACTTGGCCAAGTTGCTCATGAAATAAGGAGAGAAGAAATCTGACAGTTTGGGTTTCACACTGACAGAGGGAGAGGCTTTGTCCTGAAATCCCTTCTCCCCTTCCAAGTTGCCTTCGGGGATGCTGGAAATACCCTGAAATCCAAGCAGCCCCCCTCAAATCCCTTCCTTTCAGCCCTCAAAGTTATCACTTAATTAAATACAACCCAAAATGCTTTGATTAGGGCCCAAGACTGATATGTCTCTTTTTTTCAAACCTATTAAAGAATAAAAAACCCCGAAAGCCCTAAGGGGGTGGAAGTTCCCCTCAGTTTTGAAGCAGAACAGGGACAAAGCAGCATCAGGAATAGATGTGGTGTCACAGAGGCAGATGGAGGAGAGCTCTGGATGAGAAATCCTCTTTACCCCACCTATATTTTGCTAAATTTTGATTATTTCTTGGCCGTAAAGTTTTAAAAAATCCCTGTTTTTTAACACCTTCCCGGAGGGCTGCAGCTCCCTGCTGAAAATAGGGAGGCTGACACCCACTCCACGACTCCTCCCGTCCTCAGTTCCACTTTTTTGTGCTATTGATATGAATTTTTTTCTTTCTCCTGGCTCATTTCAAGCCTGAGCTCCCCAGACTCCGGCTGACATCTGTTAATATCCTGAAACCCGAGCCCCAAGGGTTTGGAACCACGACTGCTGCTATTTTCGGGCCGTGCCAGGATCAGGAGGGGTTTTCCCCACCCTGGGCTCGCTGGCAGCCCCGGGCGATGCAGGACATCATCCCGCTGAGTTTTCCATTGGATTTCTGCTCCAGGGGCTGCACAGGCTCCAGAAAAGGTGGAGAAGCTGCTGGGAGAGGGTGAAACCAAAATTGTCCCCAAAAGTGGGGACAGAGGGGACCTGGGAAAGACAAAGCACATCCCGCCGTGCCCAGCCCACCTTCCAGCCTCGCCTCCTCGTCCTGCTAATTCCAGTCAAGGAAAACTCCATCTGGGGAGAAGAGAAAAACAATAATTTAATTTTTTTTTAATTTTTGTTTTGTGCATATTGAGTGTGCCGCGCTCTCTGCCGGAGCCCAGCCTCTGTTTTACCGTACTAATGACTTTTTACACTCCAGGTAAAATCAGAACAAGACGAGAAGGCTTTGGAAAGCTCGTTCTGACAAATTCCTCACTGTAATTACTGGAGCAGAAAGAACTCATCAGCAGAACACGCCGTTGCTCGGGGCGCTAAAAGTCTCGAGTGGTGGTGAATGGCCCAGATCTGGAGCCGGGCAGGGCTCGGCAGGTCCCGCACGCCCAGCCCCGCTCCCTCCCCGGCCCAGGAGCGATTTTATAGCCCAGTGATCCCGAGAAATGCCCGTCCCCCCGGGGCGCTGCGGGGGCTGGGCTGGGTTGGGTGGTTAAAGGAGATTTGGGCTTGGTTTGATTCACTGTGAAGGGTGAGGGTCCCCCGGGATCGTCCCCACTGCTCGCCCAGGTCTGGGTGCTGTGGTGGGGGGAAAAAAATCAATTTCCATCAAAATCAAAATGAAATCCATGGAAAGCAAGAGGGAGAAATAAAGCCCAGCCTGGGCTGGTGGCAAAGCAGCTGGTGCAGTGGTTTCAGCAGCCAGCTGAATATCCTGTGCAATATCCCTTGCAATATCTCTTGGAGTATCCCTTGAATATCCCTTGGAAGATGCCTTGCAATATCCCTTGGAATATCTCTTAGATTATCCCTTGGAATATCCCTTGGAACATCCCTTGAATGTCCCTTGGAACATCCCTTGAATATCCCTTGGGACATCCCTTGAATATCTCTTGGAACATGCCTTGGGACATCCTTGGAACATCCCTTGAATATCCCTTGGGACATCCCTTGAATATCTCTTGGAACATGCCTTGGGACATCCTTGGAACATCCCTTGAATATCCCTTGGGACATCCCTTGAATATCTCTTGGAACATGCCTTGGGACATCCTTGGAACATCCCTTGAATATCCCTTGGGATATCCCTTGGAACATCCCTTGAATATCCCTTGGGACACTCCTTGGAACATGCCTTGGGACATCCTTGGAACATCCATTGAATATCTCTTGGGACATCCCTTGAATATCCCTTGAATATCCCTTGGAACAATCCTTGAATATCTCTTGGGACACCCCTTGGAACATCCCTTGAATATGCCTTGAACATCCCTTGAGACATCCCTTGGAGCACCCCTTGGAACACCCTTGAACATCCCTTTTGGGCTGCGTCCACAGCTCAGGGATGCTGGGGAACAGCCCAGGAGGGGAAAGCCACCGGGGTGTCCCCAGGTGCAGGGGGAGGTGGCAGCAGGCAGGCACGGGCTGGGGAGGAGGGGACAGGGCAGGGGTCCCCAGGACCATCCCAGCCCCACATCCTCCCCCCCAAACCCGGGCCAGGCACCCTCATGGTCGCACCCACAAAATGTTTCTCTTCCACGCGCGATGGCCTGGCCGGGAAGGGGTTTGGGAAGAGCTTTTGAGGGAACTGCAGGCGTGTTGTGACATTCCTGGCCTTCATCCCTCATGTCCTGCCTCCAGCACAGGGAAAACCCATCCTGGCTTGGCTCTCACTGCCCTCTCCAGCCCCGCTCCATCCAGGGCAGCTCCCAAAGAGGGAATTCCCCATAAAATACGGGAGAGGGGGTTCTAAATTCAGTCTGGAGGAGAGGAGAAATCCCTCCATCCCTGGTCCTCGGCCCCTCTCAGCACAGAGGGATGTCCCCCGGGACAGGGGACAGTGAGGACACACAGCCCAGGAGGCCCCAGCGGCACAGGAATGTCCCTCCTGCCTGCCTCCCTCCCACCTCAGAGGATTTGTCACTGGGGATTCCTGGTGGATTAGACACTGCCCCACACGGTCCAGCACCGCGGGAAAAGCATTAGCGGGATAGCGGGGATAGCGGGAATAGCGGGAATAGCGGGGATAGCGGGAATAACAGGAATAGCGGGAACAGCGGGGATAGCGGAAATAACAGGAATAGTGGGAATAGCGGGGATAGAGGGAATAGTGGGAATAGCGGGGATAACGGGAATAGCGGAATAGCGGGGATAGCGGAATAGCGGAATAGCGGGGATAGGGGGAATAGCGGGGATAGCGGGAATAACAGGAATAGCGGGGATAGCGGAATGACGGGAATAGCGGGAACAACAGGAATAGCGGGAATAACAGGAATAGTGGGAATAGCAGGATAGCGGGAGTAACAGGAATAGTGGGAATAACAGGGATAGCGGGGATAGCGGGAATGGCGGGAGTAGCGGGAATAGAGGGAATAGCGGGAATAGTGGGAATAGAGGGAATAGCGGAATAGCGGGAATAACGGGAATAGCGGGAATAACAGGAATAGCGGGGATAGCGGGAATAGCGGGAATAACGGGAATAGCGGGGATAATGGGAACAGCGGGGATAGCAGAAATAACAGGAATAGTGGGAATGACGGGAATAACGGGAATAGTGGAATAGTGGGAAGCTCCCCGGGGAAGGACGGGCTGGGACAGCCGGGGGACACCTGGGGACAGGCAGGCACCTCCCTGTCCCCGTGGCTGTGGCCGAGAGCTGGAGGGGTCCCCAGGCACCGGGGCAGGAGGGGGATTGAAGCACAAAAAGGGACAAACGTGGACCTGGATGGATCCAGAGAGGATGGATACAGAGCAAGATGGATCCATGATGGACCTGGATGGATCCAGAGAGGATGGATACAGAGCAAGATGGATCCATGATGGACCTGGATGGATCCAGAGCAGAATGAACCCAGGATGATCCTGGATGGATCCAGAGCATGGATGGATCCATGGACTTGGATGGATCCATGGACCTGGATGGATCCAGAGTATGGATGGATCCATGGACCTGGATAGATCCAGAGTATGGATGGATCTATGATGGACCTGGAAAGACCCACGATTGACCTGGATGGATTCAGAGCAAGAGGAGAAGTCACCTCCAGCTCACCCCCACCAAGGTCAGCCCCACAGAGCATCCCAAACTGAGCACTTCCAGCAGCACCACCATCCCACAAAGCTTTCCCTGCCCCCTGGAAAAGCTGGATCCTGACCCACGCTCTGCACTCTCTAGCTGTGTTTGCTGCCATCAGCAGCCAATCCATTGATGGGCAAAGCTTCCCTTTTGGAGCATCCTAAATCTCCAAAAAGACTTTTAATTGTTTCCTTGGATGGCTGGTTTGGATTTAGAACACCCAGGTCATGCCAGAGCTCTCTCTGCCCTCTCCCAGAGTGAGGCTGGGGAAACAAAACCTTCCCTTTTGGGGATCTTCCCTTCCTTTGCGGTTCCTGCACCCCAATTCTGGCACTGAGTGTGACCCCAAGAGTTCCCCAGCACCCCGAGAGCGGGGCTGGAGCAAACAGGGAGAATGGATCCCTCTGCTCTTAATCTCCCTCTATCTGCTAATTAAATATTGATGGTAGTTAAATATTCATAGAACATTTGGCTCGGAGTTTTTATCTGTCTTCAGGCGGACGTGGGGTCTTTGATGTGTTATTTTCCTGGTCACCCCGGGTCCCAGAAGCCTCCAGACTTGTCAACACTCTTTTGAGGGAGTTTTTTCCTCCCTTTTGCCACGTGGTGCTGGGAGAGGGTTTGGGTTCTTTCATCCCCAGCTTCTTTTCCCTCGGTGTCTTTCCTCCTGGATCTCTCCCCAGGTGATTCTTTTGGTTCTGGAGGTGTCTGGGAGCCTCCAAAGGGGAGGTTGAGCATCACCCGCTGCTCTGGGAGCCTCTCCATCAGCGGGGAGCGGCCCCGCTGGGTCCCCGCGGGTACAGGGGGGCACGTCCGGAGCCCGGGGTGCTGCACCCCGCTTTGGGCACCCCCAAGGAGCACCGTGACCCGGCCAGGCCGTGCGGAGGAGCAGCACCGAGAGCCGTTCGTGGGGCAGCACTGACATCTTGTGCCAAACGCCGGGAAAACAACTCCCAGGGATTGTTGGGATGCAGGAGCTCCTGCACCGCTGCTGCGCCCCAAACCCTGCTCGTGCCCAGCCGGGGCTGGCACCTCGCCCAGCTCAGGGCTTGGCTGCTGCCATGAACCCCGAGCAAGCCCTGAGGAGCCAAAAATGCCAGAGGGAGCCAGGCCCCAGCCCAGCCCTGCACAGCTGGGGCTCATCCCCAGCTTCGTCCTCATCTTCATCCTCATCTTCATCCTCAACTTCATCCTCATCTTCATCCCCAACTTCATCCTCATCTTCATCCCCAGCTTCACCCCCATCATCCCCAGCTTCATCCCTACCTTCATCTCCATCATCATCTCCATCATCATCTCCATCATCTTCATCCCCATCTTCATCTCCATCATCATCACCAGTTTCATCTCTTTCATTAGCTCCATCTTTGCCCTTATCTTAATTCCCTTCATCATCCCTATCTTCACCTCCTTCATCATCCCTATCTTCACCTCCATCGTCATCCCCAGCTTCATCCCCACCTTCATCCTCTTCATCGTCTTCATCCCCATCATTATCCCTATCATCCCCATCTTCACCCTCATCTTCATCCCCATCTTCACCCTCATCTTCATCCCCATCTTCACTCCCATCATCCCCATCTTCATCCCCATCATTATCCCCATCTTCACCCCACATTTTCATCCCCATCTTCATCCCCATCTTCATCCCATTCATCATTCCCTTCACCATCTCCATCATCATTCCCATCATCTTCATCTTCACCCCCATCATCCCCAACTTCATCCCCATCATTCTCATCCTCATCCCCATCTTCACCCCCACCATCTCCCCCATCCCCTTTGAGCTGTCCCATTCCAACCCTTCCCACCTGGAATTTTCCCTGCAGCAAACTCCTCGGGACACCAGGAAGGTCCTTCCCCACACCCAGCCCAGGAAATATTTCCGGAAGGATTTTAGGGGAATTTCCAAAACGGGGGAAGGGGAGTCCACACCGAGCTCCACCCACCCCACCTGCTCACCTGGAGTGATGCCAGGGGAAGATTCTCAAGGAAAATACCCCGGGGTGAGCCTGGAGGAAATGAATTCATCTCCCCTGGGGTGTCTTTTCCTCCTTGGTCAGGCGGTGGCAGAAAATACGTGTGAAAAAGGTCACCGAGGCCACAAAGGGCAGATCGGAGCTGCTGATAGCTGGGAAAACACCGCGGGAAGCCGGGGCCAGCTCGGGGAGGGGGATTCGGGTGGGCTGAAACAGAATTCCCCAAACCTGGTGATGCTGATCCCGTCACCCATCACCACCTCCCTGCATCCCAGGGACACTGTCCGGGGGAAACCCAGAGAGCCCAGCAGTCCCCAGCGTGGATTGTTGGGATGAGTTTTGATCCCAGCACCTGGGTGCAGAGGATTTTACCAGCATCTTCCTTGCTGGTTCGGGATTTATCCTTCTTTTTCTTGTTTTGTGCCTTTCGGGTCACTGGGAAATCGTGAGGAGAGTGGGAACTGCAGGAATGGGGGTGCAGATCAGGAACGGGGGTTCAGATCAGGAACGGGGGTTCAGATCAGGAACAGGGGTTCAGATCAGGAACGGGGGTGCAGATCAGGAGTGGGGGTTCAGATCAGGAACGGGGGTGCAGATCAGGAATGGGGGTTCAGATCAGGAACAGGGGTTCAGATCAGGAACGGGGGTGCAGATCAGGAGTGGGGGTTCAGATCAGGAACGGGGGTGCAGATCAGGAGTGGGGGTGCAGATCAGGAATGGGGGTGCAGATCAGGAGTGGGGGTGCAGATCAGGAACGGGGGTGCAGATCAGGAATGGGGGTTCAGATCAGGAGTGGGGGTTCAGATCAGGAACGGGGGTGCAGATCAGGAATGGGGGTTCAGATCAGGAATGGGGGTTCAGATCAGGAACGGGGGTGCAGATCAGGAATGGGGGTGCAGATCAGGAGTGGGGGTGCAGATCAGGCATGGGGGTGCAGATCAGGAAAGGGAGAGCAGACCAGGAGTCAAGAGGAGGCTTTGGGTGTATTTGAGCTCTGAACTCGGGGTTTTCAAAGGCCAGGGTTGGGAAGGGCTCGCTCAGCTCGAGCAGCCCAGCCCTGATCGCAATCTCGGGCAGAGGAGTTCGGTGTGAAATCAGCGTTTGAGCCGGGGCCGTCCCCTGCGGGGGCAGCCAGGATGCCGGGGCCAAAGGACACGGGAAATGAGTCAGTGAGCACCCGGAGATGTGGCGGGGAAGGGGGAGAGTTCAGCTGGGGACAGCTGAGAGGGGATGAAATGCCCAGGGACAATGGGGCAAATGTAAAACCCCTTTCCTGTGCCCAGGGACAACGGGACAACCACAAAACCTTTCCTTGTGCCCGGGGACAATGGGGCAACCACAAAACCCCTGCCCTGTGCCCAGGGACAATGGGGCAACCACAAAACCCCTGCCTTGTGCCCAGGGACAATGGGACAAGCACAAAACCCCTGCCCTCAGGAGCTGGGGACAGGGATTGTCATCCCAAATGGGAACTTTTCACCTCTCTGAGGTCTCCAGCACTGCTCTGGGCTCAAACCCCTTCTCTTTGGGGCTGCTCTCCCTCTGGGCCAGCGGGATGTGGGGACACAGCTCCAAAGTCAAGAGAGGAGCCCAAACCCCCAGAGATTTACACCACAGCCACACAATGCCATGTTTTTCACGGTGTTTCCACTTCCCACAGGTGGGAACATTGCTCCCAACTTTCCCTGAGCCTGAATCAGGGAGGTGAGGGCAACATGTGCTGGTCCAAGCCTGGACCAGCTTCTTCCAGCAGCACCTGTGGCATGCTCAGCATTCCTCCCACAGGACTGACATGTCTGAAATTGGATTTAGCTGTGGTTTTCCTGGTGAAATCTCCCCTGGAAAAGGATGGCAGCACTCATCCCATCTTAATTCCATAGGAGGAAGGAGTCTCAGGGCAGCTGGGTGTCAGGCAATGCCCTGGACAAAGAAACCCCCAAAACATCTCCCCTGCTTTCTGGGAGCAGAATCCAGCCGGGCTCTGCAGGGATGTGGGTGGCAAAGGGGACACCTTTTTTTGGGGACCTTTTTTTGGTGACCCAATCTGATAGAAACCATCTCTGCAGCAGCTGGGGAAGTCCTGGGTGGCTGGGGCCGGACAAGGACTTTAAAAAAAAGGAAATGGCACGAACGAGGTGTGAATTCAGTGGTTCCTCCGCGTCAGATGGAAAAGCTGACCCGACCACGCTTCAAAAGGGAGAAGAAGAAATCAAACAGGGGGAGAAGAAGAAATCAAACAAATCCTTGTTAGAAACAGCCCTGACCTGACAAAGCAGCTCCGCTCTCGGGCTGACTTTGGCCGCCCCAGCCGCAGCAGCCGCCCCGGGGGTATTGATCGGCTGAGAGGGAAATGCAGCATCGATAAAGCATCGGCTGGAAAAGCAGCTCTGCCCCGGGGCGAGCGGCATTCCCGGGCTGTCCCGGTGTGTCCCAGGCTGTCCCAGACTGTCTCGGGGTGTCCCGGAGTGTCCCGGGGTGTTCTTGTGTGTCCCGGGCTGTCCCAGGCTGTCCCTGTGTATCCTGGGCTCTCTCTGTGTCCCTATGTGTCCCGGGCTGTCCCGGTTTGTCCCGCAGCCAGAGCTGGGAGTGCAGGCACAGAGCCCCCAAGAAACAGGGGAAGAAAGGGAGGAAAAAGATGTTTTCCAGCCCAGATAATTTCTGGGATCAGGGGATTTTTGGAGCCACCCCAGAGCAGAGACTCTGCCCACGTCCCGAGTCCTTCTCTGCATCAAACACTGATGAGCTGGGAATGTCATTCCCGGCCTTCTTTGCCTGCTGCATCCCGGAATTGTACCTCGGAGTCATTAAAAGGGATTTTCCCAGCCCAATAAACCCTGTTTTGTTTTCCTGTCTTCTGTTTTCCAGGGAACATTTTCTACCCTTAGAGGGCCGTGTTTGCCCCAGCTGCAGCAGGAGCTCTGTGGTGCGTGGGGGTAGGAAGAGGGATGAGGGAAAAGATGGATCCAGTCAGGGAAAGGTGAGCCAAGGGCTGGGCCAGAGCAGAGCCAGAGACATCTCTGCTCCCCCAGGAGGGATGAATTGGGAATTTGGGTGATGACAAAAGGCGCTCAGCTCTGCCAGACAAACACAAACCCCAATTATCTGCTCCCACCACCCCTGGGGCGTCACCTGGCACCTCGCTGTCATCCCAAACAAGCTGAGGCTGATTTCTGGGAAGTGGCTTTGAGAAGAGCAAATTTCCGTTCCCATTCCCTTTCCAGGACTGACCCCAAGGCAGTCCAGGACACAGTCTCAAGCTGCACTAAGGGAAATATAGGCTGGATATTAGGAAGAAGTTTATTACAGAAAGGTGATAAACTTCTGGAATGGCTGCCCGGGGAGGTGGTGGATTCCCCATCCCTGGGTGTGTTTAACAAAGCCTGGATGTGGCACTGGGTGCCAGGGCTTAGCTGAGGTGTTGGGGCTGGGCTGGACTCCATGATCTGGAAGGTCTTCCAAACTGGTTATTCTGTGATTCTGTGCAGGGCCGTGTCCCCAGCGCCCCAGGATCCCTGGCATTCCCAGCGCAGCCTCCGCCTCTCCCCGCTCTCCCATCCTCCGCCAGCTGCCGGCAGCTGGAAGCGCCCTGGGACCTGCGGGGCTGGGGGGAGAAGGGGCTTTTTCGACAGCTGCAGCCAGGCAAAATCCACCAGGAATTCCCTCGCTGGCCTCTGCCTTTCCCAGCCCAGCACGGCCAAGAACATGAGCTGCTGCTTTGGCAGCGGAGCAGGGAAGTGGAGCCACCTGCCTGTCCTCCCCCCGGCCCCCTGGGCCCCAAACACCCCCAAAAACTGCACAGAGGAGTTTGTGTCCCTCATGCAACGAGGCAGAAGCTGTTTCTCTATGTTTCAGGGGTTTTCTCTATAGTTTTATTTTCTCTATGGCTGGTTTCTTTTGGAGGGGAGAGGTAAAAGGGTTTTTGGCTGGCGGTCCCCAGGGCCAGGACACAAAACTGCAGAGCAGGGGGAGGACAGGGACCATGGGAGACCCGGCAGGATGCTCTGCCCGTCCCTTGACCCATCCAAAGGACATCCCCAAACCTTCTCACCTCCCCTGGGGCTCCCTCCACGAGGCCTGGACACAGCCTGCCCAGGGACCCAGGGTGCAGAGCCAAGCTCTGGGAACAGCCTGTCCATCAGCCCCAACGCTGGAGCTCAGGAAAATCCCAAGCCCATCGGTGCCAGAAGCACCGCCTGGGAGCACATTTTTCCTTTCCCAGGGCTGGGGAGGGGATGAGGGGATGAGTTTCACTTACCCTCTGTGCTTTGGGACGTGGCAGGGGCCAGGCCCTCCCCCTGGCCCTGGGGGAAGATCCCCCATAAAAGCAGCCGGGGCAGGCTGGCCCCAGCACAGGCGGCTCAGCCACTGACACAGCCCGCCATGGGGACAGCCACCAGGATGCTCTGTGCCCTCCTCATCCTCTCCACGCTGTGCTGGCACAGCCTGGCTCAGAGTGAGCATTGCCAGGGGCTGGGGGACGGGGACAGAACCCGGGGATGGGGACAGGGACAGAACCCAGGGATGGGGACAGGGACAGAACCCAAGGTTTGGGTACGGGGACAGAACCCAGGGCTAGGGGACAGGGACAGAATCCAGGGCTGGGGGAGAGGGACAGAACCCCAGGCTGTGGGGTCAGGGTCAGAACCCAGGGCTGTGGGGTCAGGGACAGAATCCTGGGCTGTGGGGTTGCATTTTCTTCACGCACATGGTGCAGGGGGATCCCCCCAAAGAGCTGCCGTTGCCATGGCAGGAGGGCTGAGGAGGGGCTGGGGGGTCTCCAGGCTGAGCCAGGCTTGTGCTGTCCCCCAGGAGCTCCAGCCATGCCGGACAAGTGCTGCTTCAACTTCCAGACCAGAAGGATCAAGAGGGACAACGTGGTGGCCTGCTACCCCACCAGCCCCGAGTGCCCGCACCAGGCTGTGATGTGAGTAGCCCAAAGCTCCCGACCCCCTGTGCCCCTGAGCCCCTCAGCACTCAGTGTTGGGGTCCCCACTGAGCCCAGCCCCTCTGTGCCCCAGCTTCAAGGTGAGGAACGGGAAGGAGATCTGCACCCAGGCCAGCAGGGCGTGGGTCAAGAGGTACCAGCAGAGCTTCCAGGTCAGCTCCTTCTCCATCCCCAGCTAGTGGGGTGGCTGGGGACGGCGGGGACTGCTCCTCGTGGGGGACACCACCGAGGCAGAGGGGACATTTCTGGATGGAGCAGCTCACAAGGGACATCCTCCTTGTCACGATGACCCTCACCACCTCCCTGAAGGCAAAGGGCCTTTGCCAGCCCAGCAGGATGGACTGCCCTGACCCTCTGTGGCCCGTGGAGAGGCTGCAGCAGGCGGGGGGTGGAGGGGGAGCAGCTCCACAGTTGTTTTTTGTCAACTCTGACCAGAATTAAAGGCGATTCCCACATGCAAACATCTGTCTGTGCGAGTCTCTCGGGCCTGGGCAGATCCTGCTCCGGCTTTCCTGCCCAGGTGTTGGGATCAGCGAGGAGCCAGGAGGAGCTGGAGCCTCGGCCAGGTCTCTGTGAGGGTGTCCAGGGGTGAGTGGGGCCAAACCAAACCCATGAGGGCTTTGGGGAGGGACAACATGCTGGGAGGAGGGGGCTTCCTGTGCTCCTCATCCACCATCCTAATTAACAGCCCAAATTCCATTAGAGGGGGATCTCAGGGATGCCTGAGCCAGCCCCAAACCCCAGGATGCCACCAGGAAATGTGATGGGTGCTGTGACAGTGGCAGAGGCACCACGATGAGCAGCCAGCAATGGGTGCTGGAGAAACAAACCAGCCACCACCCCAGAGCAAGCAGAGGCCCCAGAGCCAAAGGCAAGGAGTGGTTTTTTGCACAGGAACTCACAAGTGTGAGCATCATCCTGTGCTGTTTGCTGGTGGCCACAACCCAACCCAAAATAGACTCCCAGCCCAGCATCAGTGGCTGCTCCCACACCTCTGAGCAGCCCTCGGGTGTCACGGTGGCCAAAGTGGCTGCCAGAAGGAATTTCCCCTCACCTCTCACCCCTCATGGAGAGATCCAAGCGGTTCTTTCCACGGGGAGGGTCCAAGCTGTCATGGAAAGCCTGGCAGGGGCTGTTATAAATCACCCAGGGCTGCAGGCAGGAGGGCAGGCAGCTCCTGCTGGCCTGGGGAGAACCAGAGCTGCTGGTGCTGACAGAACCTCGGGCTGGACATGAAGATCTCCTTGGCCCTGCTCGTCCTGCTGCTGGCAGCTGCCTGGACTGGGAGCCAGGGGATGTCCTGTAAGTACCAGCAGGGAGATTTTCCCTTCTGAGCTGTCCCAGCTCCTCCTCTGACGGGATTTGGGGCTGGGGAAAAGGAGGGGAACTCAGCTCCTGATGGGGCTGTGGAGCATCAGCAGCTGCCTGAGCATGGGGCTGGCCTGGATTTGTTCAAAATGAGTAAAAATGGGGTTGGTTCAGCCCCAGAGTGCCAGCTGGGGAGCTCTACGGGCAGGGTGCTCCTACCCTGGGGCAGAGCGTCACCCCTGGGGCAGGGCATCGCCCCTGGGGCAGGGCATCACCCCTGGGGCAGGGCATCGCCCCTGGGGCAGAGCATCGCCCCTGGGGCAGAGTATCACCCCTGGGGCTGCAAGATGCTCCCTTTGTGGGATGAGGGAGCAAGGGCAGGACCCACACCCCTCGTGCCAGGAGGGGAGAGCACTGAACCCTCCCTCCTGCTCTCAGTCCGCAGGTCCAGCCCCAGCTGCTGCTCCAAGGGAATGTTCTCCCGTCGGAAAATCCCCGAGTTCAAGATCCTGGGCTACCTGGAAACAGCCTCCAGCTGCACCCACAGGGCTGTTCTGTGAGTAACCCCAGCTCCCAGCCAGCCTTCCTCCCCTCCACCCCACCCTCGCCTCGCCCACCCTCCTTCCCCAGCAGCTGCTCTGCTTTTGGGGACTCCCCAAAAACGAGGCACCCGCACAGGTGCTGCAGGTGGGGCTGTCCTCGCCTGGCTCTTCACCCTCACCTCCCTCCCTGCTTAACCCAAACAGTCCCAGATGGCCCCATTTGTGCTGCCAGCAGGCCAAGAGTCAGCCCTGGCAGGGAAAGGGGGGGCAGGATGCTGCAGGAACCCCTGGGGGATCCTCCACTCCCAGGCTGACTCGGGATGTTCTTTCCCCCCAAGTGTGAAGCTGGCAAAGGGGATGGTCTGCGTGGACCCAGAGGAGAAATGGTTCCAGGAGTACCTGAGGAAGCAGAAGAAGCCAAACAGCACCTTGACGTGAAGCTGCCTTCCCCACATCTCTATTTAATTGTACCCCATAATCCTCTGTGTGTTTTTGTGTCACTCATTAATTTAACAGAGCTGGCTCTGTCCCCTCCCCTGCACTCAATAAACCCTCCTGTGGTCACCTGTGGCTGGAGTGAGATGTCAGTCCTGGGCAGAAAACGGGTCACACCCAGGCTCAGCCTTGCCAGGAAGAGTCCAGGAATCCCGAAGGGCCCAGCTCCCTCCAAGGTGGAGCAGCCCTGCCTGGGAGTGGGGCTCAGGGATGCCCTGGGCAGCTGCCCATGGGGTGGGGAAATGGGAGAAGGGTTCCCTCTGGGGTCTTTGAGGGTGTTTAGGGGTTGGGTTGGCTCAGTCCCTGGGGAGCAGCCCTGGTGACAGCCCCAGCTGGGTGTCACTGCCTTCCCCACCACCCCTGGGACACCAGCCAGCTTGTCACCCAAACAGGGCACCCGTCCAAGCCACGGGCAGGCAGTTTCTCCAGAAAAAAAGCTGCATTGTTCACTTCCCTCTTAGTTTGTGACTCACTTGAATCATCTTTTTGACGAGCTAGGACATGCCTCACTCTTAAATATACCTTTATACACATTGCCAGATTTGTTGCCATTTGTCTGCCCCCATTTAGGGAATTTTTTTGTACAAATCAATGACTAATTTTGTACAATCAATGACCAATGGACAATTAATCTGCTACAATGCCCACAGGACTACATCACCTGGAACTGGTCTGGAATTAGAAGGAATATTCTTGCCTAGGACTGTGAAACTGCAATTCTCAATTTTTGCAGAAAATGAGAGTTAACCAGACTTTTCTAGTTGCTCTTTGGTGCTGGAAATCCCAGGATCCAGCAGAATATTGGGGATGTGTGAAGGATAGGGCAGGAATTGGTTCTCTAAACCACAGAAGCATTAAGGAAAAGACCTTTAAGGTCAAGTCCGAGCATTAACCCAGCACCAAACCACATCCCCAGGTGACACATCTCTGGAACACCCCCAGGGTGGGGATCCCACCCAAGTGCCACATTCACCCCGAGAATCTGACTCAGAGATGGAGCCCACACAGAGGGGCCAGATGATGAAGCACTGAACCACTTGGGGATGAAAGATTGCCAAGGTGGGGCTGAGAGCCACCAGCTCGGTGTCCCTGTGGCCCTGGTGGTGCTGGGTGGCAGGAGGGTGGCAGGCATGGTAACTCAGGTTTCGTTTTTATATTTTTCAGGTTCTGTGCTGCTTCAGTGTGTGGCTCTGGGCTTCACATGAGGGGATGGTGAGCTCTGTGCACAGAGCAGGGAGACAAAACAATTCCTGCTCCAGCTGGGGACCAAGGACAAATGATCCAAATCTCAGCCCAAGAGTATAAATAACGGTGAATCGAAGAGAGAAAAACAGGAGGGATGGGAGTGCATGAGCTAAAGCTGGAATTGGACAATGAACTGCAATGTGCAAATGGAGTAGAGCTGATCCCAGGGAGAGACCCCGTGACCATCGTGCATTTTGGGACCATTTTGGCTCATTAGGGTGCAGCCCTGGCTGGGCTCTTGTGCTGCCCAAGGTGCATCCACTGAGGAGATCCTTTTCATAAATCCCTGCTTTATTCTTTAACTCCATCTAGACTGTTCTAGCTCAGCCTTCCCAAGGCATCAGGCACATGTGGCTGCTGTGCCAAATCACCCCCCCTGTTGCTGGACATCATCCCCACTGATCCCAAAAAAGGTGAGGATTAAATGCGTGAGATGGTATTTTTTGTTCAGACTTAGATGTTTATTAATTCTTATTTATTTTACAGCCTCACAAACTGTGAGTTCTACAGCACGAAACAGAAACTAAATGGAGAGTCAAAAATAAACTAAAAATGGAGCTGTATCTCTCTCTCTCTACAAGGCTTTTTAAGGACAAACTGTCCAATTAAGAGATGACACTTAAATTATTTTTACTTTTAACTTAATAACTAATTACTTGTGGCCCTCAATGAGGATTTTCTAATTTAATTATACAACACCACTCAAACCTATGAAGGTGAAGAAGGAGGACTAGCTTTTGCCTTGAAACTTCTATTTTGTTTTATATATATTACTATATAAAACTTTAAACTCTGAGATTTTTACTATGTGATAATACACACTTCTATTCAAACTACACACTCATAATCTAAGTTCTACAATTAATTTTGGAAGCTTTCTTTACGGCCTCAGGTTAAATGCAGTGTTCTCTTGGGGGTCAGTGCTTGTCAGCACAGAAATGTTTAATAATTCTTTAACGAATTTAATTAATTTAAGAATTAATTTAAGGGTAGTTTTCTGGAATGCCTGGCAGAGGTTGTTCTTTTCCTTTACCATTCCTCCTCTCAGCCTGGTGCTAAAGCCACTCTGATGCAGGACCACAGAAAACCTGTCCTGGGCTGGGGTCTTCCCACAGGACCCTCAGGGAGGGAAGGAACTTTTGGAAATTTGACTTACAAATCCATCAGCAGGGCCTGCTGCAGGAACTCTGCTTTGAAAGCAGAATTAGCCCCACAAAAACCCCACACAGCAGGGTCAGGCCAGCTCATGAGGCTGCCCCGTGCTCTCCTCGGAGCCCCGAGGCACCGGAGCTCTTTGCAGCATTTTTATCAATGAGTGTCACTCCCAGGGGGATGTTGCATAACCCCAGTGGCTTCCTCTGCACTTGCACGGGATCGAGGGGCTGGCAGCCACTTTCATTTCTTCCTGCTGAGGGTTCCTGCCTTGGGGAAGGCAGAGATTGCTTTGATCCCTTTGGTGCTCTCCTGAAAGGGTGCCCAGAGCATCCTCAGCCTCAGGGTTACAGCTGGACTTGATTATCCCTGTGGATCCCTTCCAGCTCAAGAATATATTGTGTTTGTGGGGTGCCCCAATGAAGGAAGGAATGATGAATCTGACCCCATGTTCTCAGAAGGTTAATTTATTATTTTAAGATACTATATTATATTAAAGAATACTAAACTATACTATATTAAAGAATACAGAAAGGATACTTACAGAATGCCCAAAAGATAATAATGAAACCTCGTGACTCTCTCCAGAGTCCCAACACAGCTTGGCCTGGATTGGCCAATGAGTGAAAACAACTCACACCAAAATCCAATTAAACAATCACCTGTGGGTAAACAATCTCCAAACACATTCCAAAGGAACAAAACACAGGAGAAGCAACTGTGATAAGAATTGTTTTCATTTTTATCTGAGGCCTCTCAGCTTCCCAGGAGAAAAATCCTAGGCTAAGGGATTTTTCAGAAAATGTGAATGTTACAAGAATATTCTGTGATTCTCCTCTTGTCCCTTATTTCTGGGATAAGAGCCCTAAGGGAGAGGTTCCTCTCCATTGGACTGAGCAAATTTGGGGTGTGCTCTGGCCCCACACAGTCCCTGCTGCTCCCCCTCGTCCTGCCCTCTGTCAGGGATGGTCCCTCTGCCCAGCCCCAGAGGCTGAGGGGGTTTCAGACCTAATCCCTCCTTTTCTTTGGGATACTCACGCAAGGCAGTGCCAAAATCATCAGATTTTGTGAGACCAGTGCCACGTTTGCTCTCCCACCCCACGTGAATTTGTCTGGTGGTGAGGTGGCCACAGCCTGGCTCAGGAGCAGTTCATAGGAATCTTTGTAGCCTTTTTGTTTTGGCTGCACCTGCCTCAACTGCCTCTTCCTTCCTTATTTATTCCTTATTTATTATTCCTTATTCGTTATTTGTTCTCTTTATTATTTGTCTCTTCCTTCCTTATTTATTATTTGTTCTTCTTTCCCTTTTCTTTCTTGGGTGCACAATATTTTGGTGGCATTGAGTACTCAACCATAACCAGACAAGCCAAAAAAGAAGTGGCATCTTTGGCTCTTTACTCTCCTCCTCTAACTAATGGGCTTTTTCTTTCTTCAGTTTTTCAAATTTGCATTTGTAAAGCTGAAGTTTCTCTTTCCCTGCATTTCCTCCCCCCCCCCAAATTCATGTTCCTCTGCTGGATTCAAACGTCACCTGCTCACTATTGCAGGAGAAATAAAACCACAAGCCATTTCTTTACTCTCCCTTTATATCAGTTCCTGATATCTAATTCCTTAAACAGAATTAAACACCAACTGCCTGCTCTTGCTGAGCTGCACTTTTGTGCAATTCTCTGTAATATCCTCGATTCCAGTCACAATGGAAAATTTCATCAGCATCCAGTAAGAAGTCCCATCCGGCCCTCAGCCGAAAGGAGAACCGAAAGCTTGGCCAGTCACTTCTGCACCAAAGAGGAAACAGTTTTGCTTTTTTTCCATCAGATTTATTAATGGTGAGATTTTCTGTGGTCCCTGCCTGATGACAAGTCATCCTCTGCCAACTGCAGTGCCCACAGTGCCCCGATCTCGTTTTCCAGGTTTTCTGTCTGTGGGATATTCCTCACCATGCTCCTGGTGTTTGTTGGCCCCCAGTGCTGCTCTCTTGCCCATCCTGCCCCTTTTCGCTCTGTTTGGGCACCCACCAAGCCGAGCTCAGCTCATCCCTGGCTCAGGGCTGCTCTCTCCAGAAAAATTCCCAGCCAGGCTTTGGATAGCTCGGGATCTCGTTCCTGTGGTTGACCCCCACAGCAATTCCTGGTTTCCTTCCTCCTGCCTGTCCCACTCCCACTTCTCCCCCATGCACAAACCAAGCTGGCCCTGGTGAGGTGCCAGAATTCCAGGGGTGCCTGGAGGGTAGAGCTGTGGGGAAATCTCTGTGGGACACGTGGCGTTTACAGCCAGAGAGGGTCATGAAAACACAAAAACTTCCACTGGCTGGCCCTGAACTTGGGACTCCTCTGCCCACAGAGGGTGCTTTGAGCTCTAGAGAAACCTCTTGGTGTCTCTGCAATCAGCAGGGAAGAAAAACAGGATAAATTCATGCAGATCTGCATTGCTCTGGGGAATTGAATCTGCCTTTGTGTATCCAGGGACATGTGACAAGCAGGAGCCTTTGCAGCAGGTGAATTTTCCAAGCCTTCTTCAACCACCACCTGGTTATTGGTAAATCCAAAGGATTTATTAATTTATTTATTCATTTGTAGCTCCATGCAGAGAGTGACTGAAACAGAAAGAGCTGAAAATTGGGAGTTGGAGAAAGAGCTGGAAGAGCTGGACTCATTCTTCCACCAGCCCAAGGCCAGACCAGCCCTGCCCAGCTCCTCCTGAGCAGCTCCAGGGGATGATTTGCACCCATTCCCTGTCCTGCTCACACCAGGCAGGACCTGGTGGCTGGGGGACAAGAAGTGGAGATGGGAGCACACGCAGTGCCATGGCTCAGCATTTTGGGCAGCTGGACTTTTCTCTTGAATCAGCCAGGAATTAGTCATACCCCGGGCAAGGTCAGCAGTAAGGCCAGGGGAAGCTCCAGGGCAGCACCAGGAAAAGGCTGGAAAAGACACAAAAAATGGAGGAAGGAGTGATTTTGGCAGCTTGTTCTGCCTGGGTGTGCAGCAGAGGGGGGTGTTTGGGAATTACCCTCTGGAATTGCAAATGCTGCCCTTTTTCAGTCACTCTGCAGTTTCCTGGAGATTTTATCTGCAGTAAGCTGATCCCAGTGAGTACCAGCAGGATCCTCTCCTCCCTCTGCCTCCAACCCTTAATGCTGTGTCCTGCCATGGGAGCCTCTGCTTTTGGGGGCTAAATCAGGAGAGATTAAATTGGATTAAACAATTGTTTGGGAAGAAGTGGGCAAGCAGTTATTGCAACAACTTGAACGTTGAGAGGCCGCAGCCAAAACTGAAACTCTTCAGTGTAAATCCAGAGGAAAGGGAAGGTGGCAGGGTCAGCTGCAGCCAAAAATTAAACCCTGAGAGAGGTGTAAATTCAGCCAGGAGACAGCAAGGGTGGCAGAGCAAGCTGCTGGCCTGGGACAGGGCACCAGAGTCCAGGCCCTGCACCTGCAGAGACTCCATGTCTCTGCAGCCTTTCCAATAAGGAAATTGTTCTTTTGACCAACCACCAGCAAAAAGGGACAAATGTGAGACCTGCCATGGGAGTCTCTGCTTTTGGGGGCTAAATCCGGAGAGATTAAATCAGATTAAATGATCCTGCTTGGGAAGAAGTGGGCAAGCAGTTATTGCAACAACTTGAATGTTGAGAGGCCGCAGCCAAAACTGAAACTCTTCAGTGTAAATCCAGAGGAAAGGGAAGGTGGCAGGGTCAGCTGCAGCCAAAAATTAAACCCTTAGAGAGGTGTAAATTCAGCCAGAGGGCACAGGGACGGTGGCAGAGCAAGCTGCTGGCCTGGGACAGGGCACCAGAGTCCAGGCCCTGCACCTGCAGGGACTCCATGTCTCTGCAGCCTTTCCAGTAAGGAAGTCGTTCTTTTGACCAACCACCAGCAAAAAGGGACAAATGTGAGACCCCCAGTGACTTCTAGCTCAACACAACTTTATTCCCTCATGATCTTCCCTGTCCAAGCAGGAGCTGGTGTTATCAGCGGGGATGAACGTGTGTGCAGTGGCTGTGGACCTTGCTCTGGATCCCCGTGGTGGAGCCGGCTGAGAAGTGGCATTTGTGGCAAACCCAGGGAGAAGTTGGCACCTTTCTCCTGGCAGGGCTTTTCTGCCAGCAGCAGTGGCTGGGGGTGTCCATGCCAGGGCACCCCCAGAGCTGCTGCAGAGCCCTGGCACACTTTGGGAGCACCAGGCACCCAAGGAACATCTCGGAAGCTGCAGCCTCGCGGACAGCGCTTCCCCTTCTGCGGTTTCATCTCCTTTTCCAGCTCAGCAAAAATTGGGTGGTCCTGACATAATTTTCTCAGCATTATGCCATCATTTTCCTTCCTTGAAACCCTGTGCCCGCCCCTCGGATGGGGATAAAACGGGAGCACGGCCCCAGGGCCACAGCAAGAATCCTGCAGCCTCCCCAGCTCCAGCTCCAGCTCCTCTCACAGAACCCGCAGCACCATGAAGGTCCTGGCAGCCACCCTGGCCACCCTGCTCCTCCTGGCCACCTGCTTCTCAGCTGAGGGTCACTTCGGTGAGTCCAGCATCGCTGTGTCCTCCTGGAGAGTCCCTGCCCTGGCAGGGTGGCTCTGGGGAGGGCTGGGGGGTCTGTGTCACACTGGGGGTGCAGGTTTGGAGCTGGGGGTTGCATGGAGGGGGTTCTGCCAGGGGATGTGGAAATCCCTGGAGGGGGCAGAGGCTGTGCTGGGCTCTCACCAGGGCCGTGTGTGTGTCCCCTGCCCTCACAGATGGTGTCCCCAGCACCTGCTGCTTCAGCTACCAGAAGCAGCCCATCCCTCGGCGCCGCGTCAGCTCCGTCTTCGTCACCAGCAGCTCCTGCATCCAGCCGGGCGTGATGTGAGTGCCCAGGGGGGACTGGGGGGCCTGGGGACACACATGGGTGTCATGTGAGTGCCCAGGGGGGACTGGGGGGCCTGGGGACACACATGGGTGTCATGTAAGTGCCCAGGGGGGACTGGGGGGCCTGGGGACACACATGGGTGTCATGTGAGTGCCCAGGGGGGACCTGGGGACACTCGGGGTGCTGCTGCTGGCACTCAGATCCCGCTGCCCCAGCCCAGCAGCTCAAGGCAGGTTTTGTCCTGGCAGTGTGGTCACCCACAAGAAGAAGCAGCTGTGTGCAGATCCAAGGGCAGCATGGGTGCAGGAGCTCCTGAAGCACTTCCAGAGCCAGGAAAACTGAGCCTTCCCTGCTGACAGCCACAATGCCACCCCTGCACAGCTCCCAGCCTCGGGCACCACAGAGAGGATTTGACCCCCAGCCTTCTTCAATGGAGAAAATTATTTTATTTAACTTATTTAAGTTAAACTAAATATTGTTTTTTTCTAAACATTATTTTAAAATAATTTCTAAAAATTATTTAAACTATGTCAGAATAATACACTAAAATAAAGACTATTTTAATCATATCCACGTGCCTGTTAATGAAGGGTCAGTTTTGATGCCTCCTTGCACCACGGTGGGAGAAGGGACCACAGGGACCCCTGGGTTTGCTGTTCCCCAGCCTGGGTCTGGCTCTGGTGCCACCCAGTTTGTCCCCATAGGTGACACCTGTGTCTCACCTGGGGCCGCCAGTGGTGGCTCTTGTTTGGGGAATGTTCTGGAAGTACCTGTGGTGCCACAGGAGAGCTGGGCTATGATTTTCTAGGGGATGGAATATCCTTTGGTCAGCTTGATCACCTGGCCTGACTCTGCCCCCTCACAGCAGCTCCTGAGTCTTGATGAAGGAAAACACCACTTAGGAACAGCTAAAACATCAACATTATTCTCATGCTGAATCCACCAGCAAATAGCTAAAACAATAATAAAATTGAGCTGCAGATCCTTCCCCAACTCCACTGTCCCACCCCACTGGTGACACCACCAGCCAGTTTGTCACCCAGCAAACAGGACACAGGACATGGGGACAGCAGATCCAAATTTCTGTGCCACCCAACTCTTTCCTGACAGGCACATTGATATAATGGAAACTACTTTTGTGTGAATTTATTATCCTGACATATTTGAAATACCACACCTAACAGCTGCCTTTTGTAAGCTCAGAGGTATTTGTGGTGAAGGAAATGCAGTAGATTTCACTCATCTGGGCTTCAGGAAGACACTTGAATTAAGGCCAGATAGTAAATTATGAGCAAAGGCACAGGAGATGTGACTGGCATGTGAAAAGTAAATTTGGTCAAGAGCTGCCTGAAAGGAGCATGATAATTGCTTCAGCTGAAAGGGGCTGTGTCACACTCACAGGGGCTTACCCACACAGTTCCTTGAGTTTCTGCCTCAAAAAATATCCTGCTTGACATTTGCATTAATGACCTTGGCACACAAAGCAGGAGAAGGCAGAGGAATTGTGCTGATGAGGCAAAACGAGATGGGATCATCAATCTGGAGCAGGCCAGGACATCACAAAGGAGGATTCTAATGACCTTGAGGGTGGAGGAGGGATCCAAGGCAGCGGTGCAGAGTAGGATCCTGCTGCTGAGGACAGGGATAACAGCAACACACACTCCAGTTTGGGAGCTGGGAATGGCTGGGGCAGGGAAAAGCCCTTGGCACACATCACAGCACTGATGTTATCATCAAAATAGTCAAATGCAAAAGGTTTGGGTTGAAAAATGAGGGACTGATCCATGTGAAGGCACCAGGGGTTGGAAGGAGGTGCAGGGGGCACTGCTGGTGTGAGGACAGGCTGGAAACCAGCAGAGAGGAAATCAGGTTTGCACAGGGACATTGTAAGGTTCTCACACAGGTTTCTGACCCAAAATAAAAATCAAGCACTGCTCCCATAGGCACCAGTCCCACTGATGGCTCAGGTTTTGGTTTTTATATTTTTCAGATTCTGTGCTGCTTTGGTGTGTGGGTCTGAGCTTCACATGAGGGGATGGTGAGCTCTCTGCACAGAGCAGGGAGACAAAACAATTCCTGCTCCAGCTGGGCACCAAGGACAAATGATCCAAATCTCAGGCCCAAGAGCACAAACAACATGGGCTGAAGAGAGGAAAACAAGCAGGATGGGACTGCAGGGGCTGCAGCTGGGGTTGGACACTGAACTGCAATGTGCACATGGAGCAGAGCTGATCCCAGGGAGAGACCCCGTGAGCGCTCGTGCATTTTGGGACCATTTGGGTTCATCTTGGGTGCAGCCCTGGCTGGGCTCTGGTGCTGCCCAGGGTGGATCCATTGAGGAGATCCTTTTCATACATCCCTGCTTTATTCTGTAACTCATCCAGCCTCTGTTCCAGGCCAGCCTTCTCAAGGCATCACCACCAGCAGGTTCCACAGGCTGTCCTGCAGCTGAGATTCCTTCCCAGGAACTGCCCAGTCTTCACAAGGACCAACTCCCAGAGGCCTTTCAGAGCCCAAGGTTGGGGCTCTCAAATTCCACACTATTGCTGTGGAATCCAATGTTCTCCAAGGCTGTCCAAGCACCAGCAGACCAGGAAATTCCTTCCCAGGAGCAGCTTCACTCACTCCCCTGCAGGCCTGGGGGTGGTTTTGGTGTGAGCTGCCTCACTCTGAAACTGCTCAGCTCATCCCTTCAGTCTGGAGCAGCAGAATAACAGCACTTCTGCCCAATTTCCTCCAGAATAGCCTTTTTGGACACTCCCAGCTCTAACACCCCTTGTTCTGTGCCCTGAAGGAGCAGAGCTGAGGCAGCCTCTGCTGGGCATTCACCCCATTTCCTAAGCTGACCCCTTGCTGCTCCTCAGGGCTGGATTAATTTTGTGGTTCCAACCTTTCACTCTCCACATTCCTTGTGTGTGCCCATCCCAGCTCACTGGCCTTGGGATGTGTCACCATCACTGCAGCACTTCAGGACATCAAATCTCCTCTGGGATCATCAGGGGTTTCTATTTCTTTATTTCCCTCCTTTCAGTTTCCTCCACATCCTCATCTCTGTCCAAGTCCCTCAGAGCTTCCTGGGCCACCTCACTGCTGAGTTGAAAGATTTGTATATATATATATATTTTTTTTTATTTTTTTTTAATTTTCAGGCTTTTTCTGTCGACTTCCTCTTTCTCTGGAATTTCTCTTTCGAATTAACTGGCACAAGACTAATCCTGGGGTCTGCTTGCATCCCTTTTCTTTTCAACCACAGGATGTGGGACTGACTCACATTTTAGGGAGAATTACTTCTACCCTCCCTGATCTGTGAATCCCAGCACCCACAGCATCCCTCCACTCTCCAGTACCCACAGCATCCCTCCACTCCCCAGTACCAGCCAAAGCTGTCTCTCTGGACACTCTCTCCTGCTTTTCTCCTCAATTTTCCTTCTGTGAATTCCCCAGCAGGACAGCTGTGAAACCTTTCCCTTGCTTTTAGGACCAAGCCAGGAGTAATGGCAAGCATCAATCCTTTTCCATCCTTTTCAGAGCCACTTTTTTCTGGACCCTGCTGGGTGTAATTCACATGACAAAGCCTCCTCCTCCTCCCAGGAGAGGCATCACTCCTGATTCAAAGTGCTTTTTGGTGTGAAACCTGCTTTTTACCCTGGGCTAAATGCCTCAGAGCAGCCCCAGGGTGGGTTCCCCAGTGTGCCTCCAAAAAGCTGACCCTGCTACCCCCAAAAATGCCTTGCAGGAAGGTGGGGAAGAGTCCAGACAGTGCAGAGAAGCAGAAATAACAAAACACAGCCAGGTTTTGCATCTGGGCCTGTCCTTGCCCATAGAGCTGAGTGAAAAATGTGATTTTGCAAGCCCATAGAGCTGAGTGAAAAAAAGTGATTTTGCTGTCCCCACAGCAGGACCGTGTCCCCACCACCAAGAGCAGCAGGCTGGGAGCTCAGGTGACAATGACAAATTACAGGTGCCAGCCTGGAGCTCCATGCACACTCCTGAGGTTGGGACACAAGTGGCAGGGATGCTCTGGGAGGGACACAACCTCCAGCAAACACCTTGGGCACAAGAGGCAGCAGGCTTTGGTGGCTCAGAGGGCACAAGCAGAGGAACAAGCCAGACACAGGGATGTCCGCAAGGAGAAAGAGGAAGGAATCTGCTCTGGGTGTGATTCTGCAACAGGCAAGATGTGAACTCATCCTGCAGCTGGTAACTGGCTCCAGAGCAGCAGCAGGGGCAGGAAAGGGTCAGGATGACTCAGGGCTCAGGCACATCTGTGGTGGTGCCCAAATTCCAGGGCCAGGTCAACCCTGGAGCATCCAGGAGGTGAAAATAATCTGGTTTTTGAGGGATAAGTCCCAGCAGAGAATGTGCTGTCTCCAAGGATTGAACATTTGCTGCCCTCCGTGGCTCAGGAGCACCCTGAGGAGCTTCCCATCTGCAGTTCCCCATGAAGGGCTTCTGAGGGAAGGGAGAGGCCCTTGGGGTCACAGCACGTGGTTTTTCAGAGAAACAGAGCAAGCAGGGCTGGGGAGACACAACTTCCACTCACTGTGTCCTCTAGGAACAGACTTCCCCTCTCTCCAGGTGATCTCCCAGCACCTCCTCACTGCTGCAGGATTTTTTCTCACGTTTTTTTCTCTGTTTGAGATCAGAACACCATGTCCTTTCCAGCAGGAAAACAAAGGATGAAATTGTTCAGTGACCCCCGTGGCCCATTCTCAGGCCTCTCTCACCCTCTTTGCACTGCACACCACGATTCTTCCACGCTCTGCAAATTTAACAAATCCCCGCTTGTTTCAAGCAGCATTAATAAAAATATCACATAGCACCAGAGCTGTGGGGTCCCACACACTCCTGGCAGTCAGGGTGAAATCCAGCCAGGCCATTTCCACAGGTTGACAATGACAATGAGGTGTCAGAGGCATTAAGGGATTTTTTTGCAATTTAGGGAGCCCCACAGGACTGAGCTGCTCATGCCATAATCCCTGCCCAGAGCACATTGCTTGCAGATTTTGAATCCCTGTCAAAAATGACGTCAGGTTAAACTCCAGGAAAAGAACAGGAGCAAGTGCCTGCTGGTGTGGGAACACAGGGCTGGGCAGAGATTCCCAAGGATTTCCCAGCCAGCTCTTCCCAAGCTGCTGCAGAGCAGCATTGCAGCACCATCTGCTGCCTGCTGCTCCCCAGCTCCTCAGCAGGCAGCTGAGAAATGCCTCCCTCACTCCTCAGGGTGACAAACCCTGCAGTCACTGATTAGAAAGTGGATCTGTCTTCTGTTCTTGGGGGAAATCAGGGCTCAGGCTCCTCAGAGTTCCCTCAGCTGAAGCACAGGCTCAGATCTTGTGGTCAATACTGCAGGTGAGCGTGAGCAGCAGAAGCACCAACTTACAGAGTTTAATTGCTGCAAATATTTACTCAGGGCTTAAGCAAATTAACACCCTGCTGGCACTTCTCCTTGCAGCAGCCTCCTGTGAGGGCACAGCACACCTGACTCCATGTGTGGCTGTGCATTCCTCAAGCTGATCCCAGCTCCTCCTGCCCCATCTGGAAGGTTCACAGGAGATTCCAGATCCTCCTGACACATCAAAAAGGCTCACAGCTGATCCCAGCTCCTCCTGCCCCATTGAAAGGTTCACAGGAGATTCTACATCCTCCTGACACATCTGAAAGGCCAACAGCAATTTCAGCTCATTTTTCTCCACCTAAAACGTTCACAGCAGTTCCCAGCTCCTCTTTCTCCATCTGGAAGGCTCACAGCAGACCCCAGCTCCTCCTGTCCCACCTAAAAAGTTTACAGCTGACCCTAGCTCTTCTTTCTCCACCTAAAAGGCTCACAGCACATCCCAGCTCCTCCTGGCCCATCTCAAACACCCATCCCAGCCTGCAGGAACGTGGTGCTGCACAGGAGCAATGGCCAGCAAGGACTCAGCAGGCTGAGAACAGCATGTAAAGGCAGGTTTTGCATTTGAGCTGGCAGGAGTGTGACCTTGTCCTTTTCTTCACTGGGATTTACAGGACTAAGTCCAAAGAAATAAATCAAGGGTGCACGTGGAGCAGGTCTCCTCCTCTGGGCCCTGCTCCACAGGGCAGCTCGGACACAAGAGCAGAAGGAAGGCCCAGCACGTGTGAAGGATGTGGGCACAAGCTCCCTTGGCTGTGGTAAGGCACATGCAGAAAAAGAGGGAACAGGAAAAGAAGAACCAGGGGAATCCCAGTATTTCTCCTCACCCTCAAATCTGAGAATGCCACATTTGAAGTTGCTGCAGCATTTCCTGGCTACTACAGGAGATGGTTCACTGTCCCAAGTCCTGGCCCATGCCCCCTCCCCAGCCTTGGGACCATGACAGCATCTGCCTCATCATTCTGGCATTTCTGACAGCTTCTCCCTCTCACACAGCAGCCTTCTGCAGACAGCTCAGGAATTGTGTGTAACAGCCAATGCTCTGCAAACATCCCGTGCCAGACTGAGCTGGGAGAGAATGAACACAGCCCAAGCCACCCAGGCAAGGCAGCAAGTGCTGCCAGGGCTGGGAGCAGTCAGGGCAGCCCTGCAGAGCACTCCTGGCCCTCTCCACAGGCAGCTGCCACCCCTCTGTGCCCAGCCTGCTGCAGATGTGTACAGAGGAGATTTGGGTGTTTGCTCTCCAAACCTGCCTTGTTAATGCTGGAGGAATATTGACACAACACTCCCTTCGAAGCAAGAGGAAATGGAAGCTTTTTGTTGAACCTGGTTTCTTTCTTTAATCTTGGTTTTTAGAACAAGACATTTAACAACATTACCATTCATTTTTATATCACATGTCACAAGTTCAGCTGGGCTCCTGCTTTAGCTCCAGCTGAATGTTGTCTGCTTCCCCAGAAGTCCTCAGAGTGAAGATTTATGGAGAAGCAGACACTTAAACACACACAAAACCAGAAAATGCAAGTGGGCTTTACTAATGAGGCAGGCACTTAGCTGCATGCACCTCTCCACCAGAAACAAGTCCCACTTTAGCAGACACCAACAGCATCTTTTGTCTTTGTCTAATTTGGGAGCTGTGCTGCACAGAAGTGGGAAGGCAGTTAATGTATGCAGAGTTTGCTCGAGCAGAAAATGCTTGATCTGGTCGGGGACTGGAAGAACAGAAGCTCTGCATTCCAAACAAAGGATTCCCCCAGGAATGGGAGGTACTTGAAGATGTCCACTTCTGCATCTGGAATTAAAAGCTGAGATTTCTCACAGAGAAATGCAAATCAATTAAGTGAACCAAGAAATGTTTGGGGAGGAGAAGGAAAATACTTGGCAGGCAAACACTAAAACGTCGAGCAGCTCTGTGGGAGTCATGTCCCAGGGACTGGACCAAAAACATAATTAGTCTGTTGTGGAGATAAACACCAAGCTTGTGTTCTATTTTCTCATCCCAGACACCTCCTGGGCACTTGCTGCCTCACATCCTTCCTCCAGCAGCAGAGCTCTAAGTGTGTGAAGCACCTGGGGGAGGAAGGGTTTTAGCAAAGTCTGAAGTGTTCCTTCCAAAGTGCACAGGCAGTAAACAACATTTCCTCTGGCTTTGCACTGCTCCCAGCCACACTGGGGGCACTTGTGGCATTCCCAGCTGATGGCACCTGCCTGGGAGCTGGATGGCAGCTCTGGATCCACAGTGCCTTGTCTCTCACACCTGGCAGCAGCCAGAGCTGCCCAAGTGCCCCCACAGAGGCAAAAAGGCCACCAGACCCAGCAGGCTGGCAAGGAAACAAGGGCTTCAAATGTAGATCACATCTGAGTCATGCTGCTGAACCTGCAGGCAAATCAAAGAGGGAGAATTAGTGCTGGCTGGAAGTAACTCCCTTTGCTCTGGGTCTTCCTCTCCTCCAACTCTGGAGCCTTTTGTAAGATGCTCTGCAATAGTTTTTTCTTCCTTCTTTAAACAAATTTGCCTCACCCCTGAGTTTAGTGTTAAAAGTTGCTTCTGTTGCCTCAGAAAGAGCTGCTCCCTCAGCTGCTGCTGCACTCAGCTGTGTCCTTTAGTTCTAAGCACACCAGCCCTGAAGGAGGTATTGAATGTTGTATTCAGGAGCTTTTAATTGATCCTAAACCCCTCCAGTTTTGTTCAGATAAACCACAGCAAATCCATCAGGCTTTCCCCACTCCCAACACCTTGCCCAATTAGCATTGCCTACAGACAGCTGATTTCCTTCCCACTGCTCCAGACCACATTTCCTTCCAGCTCTTCCTCATTCTCCAGCCCAGTGACATTTCAAAGCAGCTTCTTTTCTCCTGACACCCAGCTCATTGCTCTTCAGGCCTCTTTGACAGGGAGCACATGGAAGAGAACTGAGCTGTTGGAGCCTGGGGATTTATTGGTCTCTCCCTCCCTGCCTTTTAAAAGCAGAAGACAGGCACAGTATGTTTTAAGCTCTCTATACCTGGGAGCACATTTCTCATTTCCAAGTCTGGCTGATACAAATAAAATTTAACACAGATCCTCCTACTGTGTACAGACATCTCTGCTTCATTTACCAAGGCTTACAGCTTTGCACTCCAGCTTAGATCAGAAGTGAGAAAAAAACAGGCAGCCTCGAGTTATAAACATTCCCAAATGATGTGCCAGCACCAGGGGCTCCAAAATCCTGCAAAAGCCTTGTCAGCTGTGAGGCTGGGACAGAGCAGGACAAACCAGGTCCTACAGGCAGCCACCCTCTCTGAACTCTCAACTTTTAGCCAACATTTAGGAATTTACTTACGAATCTGATTACCTTTATAATCTGTTTTCTGGTTCCTGTGCCCACACTGTTGGCAGCCAAGGAATTGGCTTGGGAAGATGACTTTTCCACTGGCACCATGTGCTGAATTTTGTTGGTGCAGGGCCAGCTGCTTGCAGTGTTTAACAAGTAAGCAGGGAAAGGTCTTTGAAGATTTACATCCACTGCATCTCCAGTTTGGAAGGTTTTCATCCATGATGGGGCCTTTAAAAGAACAGAGCACATGGAAATTTAATGCCCTCTCTATATCAACACTCGTTAAGCCAAAAAGAACATCAGATGAGTAGTCAGAAAATAAAGGCCATCTTTCCTCATCATTTTTCAAGCCTCCCTTCTGTCTCTAAAAAACCATTGACTCAGAGCCATTTTTGCTACATGAGGAACAACCTGCAGACAAAGCCAGCCCTATTCCTGCCCTGCTGCAGGAAGAAGCCAAAGAGTTTATTTAAATAACAAGCAACTTATGACAAAAATCTGGGTCTAGTTCCTCATTGCATTCAAAAAAAATTACACCAAGGCTTATATGACTTTCAGCAACCACAAAGCACATGAATGAGAATGTGAAGCAAACTGTAAGAAACCACATTTAAATGTGTTAGTCACAACAATTTCATTTGCTCCAAGACCTTAAACACTGACTGGGATTTCATAATCATAAAATGAGATTATTATTTTTTGCTGATGCTCCTGGTATTCAGTGCAGGAAAAAAGGCCTTAAGATTTTGTTTTGACATGAATTTTGCTCTGAAAGTGCTCATGCTTCTAATATTTTATCATCAAGGCTGGTGAAGGTTTGGACTGGAACAGAGCAGCTCCCTTTGGCACACACACACTGTTCCATTTTGGGGCTCATGCTGGAGAAAGGGGCAGGGATTTGGGGTTCTTACACTTCCTAAGGAGCGATCCAAGGAGCCCAGCACTTCATTCCAGTGACTGTAAAGCCCAGCCTGTTTTTCCTCCAGCTTCAGAGCATGAATTTCAGACTTCAGTTCTTTCAGTCGATCTTCGAATTTCCTGCTGTTTTCTAAGTAGTCCAGCCTGAGTCCACACATTGGAGGCAAAAGGTTTAGGGTGGCACAATTTAACTCAAGAACAGGTGTTTGTGGAAGGAAGGGAGTTGGGTTTTGTTTCTTTTTATGTTTTTTAAGTAAAATGAACTCTGGCAATGCCAGCCTGGCTCCCCTGACCCAGTGACAAGGGGTTCACTTCTCTCCTTTCTGCTGCCTCACTTTTCACCAAGCATTTCCTCCCAGACTGAGGGATGTCTGATGGATCAGCCCCCAGCAATTCCACACTTTAGCACTAGAGGGAAACTTCTGTCCTCTCACATGCTGTTGGTCCAGCAAGGTGCTTTGTCCCTCCCCAAGACAGAAGGTTCTGGATTTGTCATGGCTTGATGCCACCAAAAAACCCTTCCCCTGTGTGAAAAGCCAGTGTGACACAGACATCACCCACACCATCTCAGTAAAAGGTCTCCAGCCATATGCACATCCCAAATAATTTAAAGATGAACTCTGATTCCCAAAGATTTCATTGCCTTTCTCATCCATTTGCACCACAAGCATGCTGATACCTCTCTCTCTCTATTTCAAAGGAGAGTCTCTTGAGGTCAATGTCCTTCAAATCCAGCTTGATGGATCCCTTGTCAAAGTTGGCATCTCTGCTGTCACCTGGGGAGTACTGGGGGTACTTGGCCATGTGCTGGAAGAGGCAACACAAGCACTGTCAGTCACATCTGATGGGCTGATTTGGGATTTACCTCCTCAGTTCTGCAAGAGTGCCATGTTGAGCTATTTCCTAAGTTTCTGAGACACACAGATGCTCCTGCAGCCCTTCCCTTGCACCCAGCTGAAGTTCACAACCCACAGATCCAAGAGCAGGGATTTATGCTGGCTGCAGTGCTTCTATTTCAGCAGAGAATGGAAACCCATCCTCAGCAGGGCTGGAGCAGCAGAGGGAGTTGGGGCACAGACCTTCAGCAGTGCCTTCTTGCTGGGGACAACTTCACCTGCTGTGCCTAAAGACAGATGGATGTGCCAGGATAACACAGCTGGCTCAGCACAACCCTGTCCACAAAAACTGCCTGGCTGAATGGCACCACGACTTAGGCATGAAGGCAAGGCAGCCTCTGCTCCCTAAAAGCATCACCAGATCTGGTTTTAACTCTTGCCTTGCCTTTCTTACCACCCTGAACAAACCCAGCTTCCACCCTCGCTACACTGCTTTCCCTCACCAGTTTGTCCCCCAGCTGGATGCCACTACTCAGCTTGATGGGGGCTATAAAAATGTCACCAACACCTGACTATCCCTGAGGATGAAGTGGTGCCCAGGGGAGCAGAACTTACAGGATAATTAAGCCTGGTTATGTCCAAGAGCTTCTGCTTGGCTTTGCGTTCGGCCTCGCGGGCTTCGTGCAGGTCTTGCTTCAGGTGCTCTGCTTCCTTGGCTCTGCAAGAGAAAACCCTCAGGGGAATGGCTGATGGCTTCCAACCAACTCGTGGATTTCAGGGCTCACTGCCTTCCAGAGAACAAGCCCACCACTGTGTCATCTTTACCCCAAGGCACTCGTGGGAGGATGGTCACACAGAGAACTGACTGGGCACAGCAGGACAGAGACACTGCTCCACAAAGTGCTGAATTACCATGATTTTCCTACTCCCTAATTTCCATGGGCTCACTTACAACCTGCTGATACAGATTTTCTCCAGGCCATGAGATCCTCCCTGAGGTGGGGAGAGGTTGCTCTTTATTTTGGCAAGTTTCTTGGCAGTATCCTAAAACAAGTAGAAGGATTTCTTAATAACAGGGTTAAAAATCCTCTGTCAACACTGCCCTGCTCTGCATGTTAAGGGAACATGCAAACACTCAGAGTTGTTTATATTCAACATGAGTTTACATGGTTTTACACTTCTTAAAGATCTGAAAGGGAAACAAGAGACCATTCACTTGGTACTAATGAATGAAAACAGCCTCATATCTCACAGGCTATAAAGAGTAAATTTAGATAGGTAGCCAGTGCTCATTTGATAACACTAAACAGAAGATGCTTCTGCATTCTGGATCTTTCTTGGTAAACACCTCTTTCTTGCCAAACATTCTCCTTCTTGCCAAACAAGCTTTGCATCTGATCCTCTGTAAACCTGACCTGCAATACAACACCAGCACCCAGGTGGAACAAACAAGGCACAAGGAGGCTTAGTCCCTCCGAAGTGTCACTTCAGAAATAATTCCTCCCTCCTGGGCTGGGCTCTGAGGAAAGCAGCACTCCCTGCAGCCCAGCTGAGAGCACAGGGAGGGGGGGAAAGCAAACCCCACCTCCTGTCAGACTCCTTCACCAGCTTCACGGCGATCAGCTCCGCCTCCCGCATCTTCTGCTCCATCAGCCGCTTCTCCTCCTTGCTTTTCAGAGCTGTGATCTCCAGCCTCTGGCGCTCCTGCTCGGCCTCTGCAGCATTCTGGGCCAGCAGCTTGGCCTCTTCTTCTGCAATCTGGGCTTTCTCAGCCAGCAGCTCTGCTGCTTCCTGGGATCGGAGCTGAAGAGAAAGAATTTTTCTTCATTTTTGTCCTTATCTAGAATCTCCAAAATCACCCCTGCAGGCAGGCAGGCAGAAGACATCTTTTACCAAGTGATAAAATATTTTTTTAAATAAAAACCCAACAATTTAAGGATCTAATGTTCCTCCTCTGCTCCAGAAATTCCTGTGTCTCATCTCTATAAAGCAAAGAGAAAAATCTTAGAGCTGGACAAAGCTGAAGCCAGCCCCTTCAGCTGCCTCTTTCTCCCAATTTCAGCTCCAAGATTGTTTCCTTTCCCCCCCTCTTAGCCTGAAGAGAGCACTGTGAGCCAAATACAGGGAGGGAATGGCACACAGATTATTGCAGATCAGGATTTTCCAGGGATTCCTGCACGCCCTTTCCACCAGTGATCAGAAACTCTCCAGCCTTGTCTGAGCTACGACTCCTGGTGTTAAAAAAATCCTGTTTCCAAACCAAGAAAGCCCACCAAGCACAAGAGCATTCAGCGTAACTCACCAGGGCCTCGTTGGCCTGCCTGGCTTCATCTTCCAGCTGGAAAAGGCGCCTCTCCAGCTCCTCTTTGGCTCTCTCAGCTTCTTCTCGGAGCTGCTTCTCCCTGGCCAGCCTCTGGTTCTCCATCTGGAAGCAGGATGAGCAATATTGGTGGGGTTGCAGCAGAAGCTCACCTTTGCCTGAGTGAAATGCATCAAAAGAAGAAGGAGCTGCCCTCCAGCTCAGCAGAGATGCTGGAGCTGCCTGAGCTTTGCAGCAGGGAACTCCTCAGGCAGACACTCCTGGTTATTTCAGGCTCCTGGGAGAGCCCTTGGATTGATTTGGTTTGTGCCCCAAATCTTTGGGGTCACCTCTCCACACAAACACCTCTGACCTCCTCAGGTGCCAGAGATGTTCCCACATTCAACCCTGCTGCTCTTCCTCACCTCCCACACACACACTGATGGAACACAGGAGCAGCAAGGGCAGAGCTGCAATAATAATCACTGTCTTCAGCAGCAGAGGAGGAGGAAAAATCTACCTTTTTTCTAGCTTTTTCTTCCCTGGCTTGTGCTTTCATTTGCTGGATCTCTATGGAGTCCACTTTTCTCCTCCTCATAAACAGGTCGTGGTTTCCAATGCACAACTGGAAAATCTGGATAGGAAAGGCAAAACAAATGGGGTTTTGATGGATTTGTGCCCCTGCCAGAGGGACAAAGAGGCTCACACTGGCCTCACAGGACAATTCTGACTTCAGCACAAGTGCTGGCAGCTCCAAGAAAATCAGCACCCAGGGCAGGCTCACAGCCAGGCACACAACAGCTCAGGTAAATTTGTAACAGGATGAGAGATTCCTTCTGTCCATCATCCCCCTCTGATCCCATTTTTCCTGAATTACACAGGCTGATCTAGGCTGAGATCCCAAGATCACAGTTTTGTTTACAAACAGTATTTGTCAGTCAGGCTCAGCTTTAAAGCAGGAAAGCAATTCACTCACCAGTTTGTTCACTTTGAGCTGAGAGGAGAAGAACTTGAAGACTTCTGCTTTTTTGTCAAGGGGTTTAATAGTTAACTACACAGACAAAAGGAAAAAAAAATAAAAGAAAGGAAGCACAGTGAGGAGAAAAGTAAATTGAAACTATTAAAACCAATGCAAACTTGAGCTCATCTCCACTTCTCTCTGGGGAAGCAGTGATTTATGCCACAAATAGGGGCAGGGTGATGTAAAACTGGTTTTGTTCATCAAGCTGTGTTGGAGGATAGACCCCAGGCCCAGCCCAGTGCCAGTGTGGATGGGGATTTTCCTGATGCCACCTGTGCACTGTCCCCAGAGCTCTGGAACAAGCCCTGGGTATCAGGAGAACAGGACACAGCAGCAACACCTAAAACAAATGTGTCAAGAGCCCAAGGACTTGTTCCTCAGAGCAGCAGGTCAAAGTCCTGGAGGCTTCCTCACTGTTTCAGTCCCAAGCTGTTCCCAGAGGCCAGGCAGGGCAGTCCTGCTGCCACCACACCTTGTGCTCTGTTTGGCTGCAGAACAAAATATGGCCCCTTTTTTTTTTTTTTTTTAAAGGCCCTGTTTTCTGTTCCTCAGGGTTCCCTGGCACTCAATTCCTCTAATTCATCTGCCAGGTAATTCCTGTATAATTCCAGGGCATTTGAGTCACCAGGATCATGTCCTAGAGCTCCTTTCACCCTCTAGGTAATGACTGGCTGCCTTCTGAGGAGCAAGGCTGAGATGTGTCACTGAATAAAGTGAACCTTAAACACAGGGCTGCCCAATTTCCCCCCAAAAGGGAGTTAAAGCAGTTTATTCACACATTTCAGGGGAAGTTTGATGATATCAGAGACCAAAACTGTTTTGGAGGCAGCAAACCTGTAGTCCCCTCTGATTTAATGGATATGAATCTAAAAATCTAATCTTAATTTTTGACCTCAGTTTCTGTGGGCTGTTTTCCAAAAGTCCCACAGAAAATGGAACAGGCTGTGCTGCCCTTTGGCTGACAAATTCCAGGTATTCCAGTACCACTGCAGTTTCCCTGGGTTTGTTTTTTCTGATTACAGCCTTCCACACAGCCCATGATTTGGACTGAGAATAAATTTTCCCCACTCCTTCCCTTTCTAGAAGCAAGAGCTGGGCTTCACAGTGAAATTGCAGTGCTGGGGAGTGAAATCATGTCCCAACAAACTGGCAGAAAACCATTAATCCCTCCCTGCATGTCCCCTCTTGCCACTGGGCTCCAAGGCTCAGCTGCAAGGACTTCTGTGTGTGCAAACAGCATTCAGGTTTTGTGGATCACGGAATTCCTGCTGGGATAACTGAGCAAGGCAGGCACGGTGGCATTCATAATGTCTGTCTTTTTCAGAGATCAACACATTTGTTTTGCAAAGGCCAAGCAGCAGGGAAGGAGCCAGCACAGAGTCAGAGCTCAGAGCAGCCTCAGGGAACTCAGGTTTCGAGCTCATCTGCAAGGCAGGGCTGTTATTTTTAGTTTTGTAACAAAGCTCCCCAGGATTTTCCCCTTCTCCCCCAAAATTATTTCAACAGAGGAAGCTTTCAGGCTGTTCCAAGAATCCCAGTCCACACCCATGCCCGTGGAAAAAGAATAATACATCAAAGCCATCATACCTCCTTCTCACTACAGGAAATGTTTCTGATAGAGCTCCACTCAAAGGATTTATTGGGGGAGAACCTGTTATTAATGCTGTAGATATGAATACCTTTGGCATCAACTCCAAGCAGGAGATCTGTGTGGTTTTTGTTTTGCTAAAAAACAAGAGAGATCAGTAAATGGCATTTTTGGTGACATTAAACAACCACAGACAAGAAGCACCTATTTTAATATATTGATATTTGTTTGTATTTTAGGCAATTGGTGTTTATAAAAATATTATGAATGCTGTCACTGGCAATAATAAACTCAGTCCTTTAGGCTGCTTATAGCAACTCAAACTATTTCTCCTTCCTATTCCATACCTGGAGTTACTCAAAACTTTTGTCAGGTTGTAAAATATTAATCTTAACTGTTTTATTCACCTGCTTATTTAGCAGGCAAGAAAACCAAGTCAGAACAAAACCAGAAGTCAGGAGTCCCAGTTGCAAACTCCCTGGAGGATGTTAAAAGGACAGCACCATCATTTGCAGCAAGTAAAAACTGCTAAAATAAGGCACTTACAGCAATTGGGAAATAATTGACACCATACATTTCCAAGTCTTGGGCAATTTTCAGATAGTTCATCTCAGCTTCATCCCTGGAGAATAAAGCCATGATTATGAAATGCCTTTCCAGCCTTTCTCTCCTGGCTGACTCTCCATTTCCCACTTAGAAAAGAAGAGGCAATCTGACCCTTTGTACAAACTTAGTTTTGCCATCTTGCTCTCAATAATAGAAAAAAAAAAGGATAATAAAAACAGCATCTGGACAGAATAAAGAATAAAATAAAGAATAATAAAGAATAAAAGTTGCACCTATTTCAAGAGATGACTCGTGGATAGTGTAATCTTCATTAAAATTCATTAAAAGTCTTATCCCTGGGTTAGTTTTGCCACTCCATGTCTTGGAAAACAACCCTTCCATTGTTTTCCAAGAATATATTTCCTTCAGGAAATAGAGTTCATTGAGAAAAGAGTACTGGACAGAGCTCTTTGCCATGGCCAAAGAAGAGTGAGAATCTCTCCACCCACTTTTCTTCTCCCTTCAAAGTAAATCAGTGAATCTTGAGGAAAATATTCAACAAAAATAATGCTAAGAAGCCTCCAGAACAGACAGAAACAGAACGAACCTAAATATTAGGAAAAGCTGCCTCTGGGTGCTAACAGATCCTATTTACTGTTTAATTGGATTTCCAGACGGGCTGAATTACACTGAAAACAACAAATCCCATAAATAAATGTATGGGGTTTCCAGGAAATGCAAAGATTTCCTACCTGGCAATACCCCTGTGCTCAGCATACCAAGCAGTGATCTTCTCCTCCCACATCTCTGCTGTCAGCTGGTACTGCCTGAGCACCTGCAGGAGAAGGAGGGAGGTTGGATCCCTGGGAAGATCCAAATCCAAGCTCTGCCTCTCCCAGGCAAAGTGAAAATGCAGAGGTGCAGCTCACAGCTTGGGCATTTTGCAGAGTTTTTAATGCTCTGATTAATGCCCAGCAATATCTGCACTGCAAAAAAGAGACTGAAAGATTTTGCACTGCAAAAGAGGAGACTGAAAGATTTTGCACTGCAAAAAAAGGAAATTCAAAGATTTGGGTTTGTATCAAATTAAGACTCACCCTTTTGGGTAACAGCTCATCATGGGCTAGAAAGCCTGGCTCATGGAAATTTGGGTCGTAGTCACCATACTGTCCCAAAAAAAAAAAAGAGTTATTTCAGATTGTTAGAGGCAGAATGCTGAGGGAGTTGTTCCTTGCATAGTTTGAAGTGAAGGCCTAAGGCAGATTTTATTTTGGTTCCCCTGCACACATCCCCTCATCTGAGCAGTCCATGGAAGATCCTTCCAGAAAGATTACACTAAAATGTTAGGCCCAAATAAATCCCCTAAATTGCAGAAGCATAGAAAAAAAATCCTTGTAGTGGCATTTAATGTTGTTTTTTTTTCTGTGTTGTACCTCCAAGGATGTGCTGTGCTTGTACCTCCAAGGATGACCAACTTTACCAGCAAATTTTACCCCTGCTGTGTTTTACACACCACCATGTAGATGTGTTGGGTTAAACCAGAAAAAAGACAATTAAAAAAGAGATTTTCTATGCACAAACCTTGGCCTGAACAGCGTAAGAAGCCAGTAAAACTGTAGCTTCTGGTGAGCAATAGATTTCCTCATCCAGGATCTGCTTCTTAACCTAAACCAACAGAAAAAGGGAGCAAGTTCAAGAAGCTCAAAGTCAGGACTTAAGTCAGGCTTGAAATGAAAGCAGACATGCCCAGACTAGAACTTGGCAGCAAATATCACCTTTAGGAGTTAATCACAGCAACAAGAAATTGGCATTCAGGAACACAGGAAGCCTTTAGTTAGCATTGCATTTAATGAGACCAAAAATGCCAGTCAGCTCTCTCCACACACTTACATAAGGAGTCCTAGAAAAGCAAATCCCATAAAACATCAATTTTATTGTCTGCGCTTCATTTCTTTTAACAATCCTTCTTTTTTCTTTTTCCTGCCTTTGGAAAAGTCAGCTTTGCATACATCAGACATCAGATTTTAGCTTGGGAGGCAGCTCTGGAGGTCAGGTCCAAGCAGAGCAGACTCAGAGCTGTGCAGCTGCCATATAAAAATCACAAGAAATGTTCTCCAGCTTTCCAGAATGAGAGAATAAAGGAGAGCCTCAAAAGAGAAGCTGAATAATAAAGCACTTCATTTATTCATTTTCAGTGGTCTAAGCACAACCAGACAATGCTAAAGAGTCTTTCAACATTATTTTCATTTTAATAACCTGTGGTGCTACCAAGAGCAGAGGTGTTATAGTTTGTAAGGTGTTGTGTGATTTTAAATCAGTTGTGCAATTTCTGTTTGAAAACCTAAAGAGGGAAGGGGAAATTAATCTTCCCAAATCCTCCTCTCAGGGGTATTTAGCTTAGGAACAGCACAGGACAACAAAATTTTGCATAGCTCACAGTCTTAAACATTTCCAAATAGAAAATGACTTGAGCTAGCACAAGTTCTGTTCACAAACACACCTCTGTAGGTGCTGGGAACTGAAATGAACCACCAAGAAAGTTTTGCTTTTAAATTTAGTCCCTGGTGAGCACAATCTGTGAAGCTGAGTTACAGTGCAGGGAACATTCTTTCTAAGCTGTTAAAATGGAAAGAATGGAAATATTTTTCTTCCAATTTGGAAAGATCCTGCTTTCATTCTCCACAGAGCAAATCATGCTCCAGAATTTAGAACAATGTGGATAAATCCCCCATAAGTGTCTGGGTTGTTTTGTTTGTTTGTTTTTTGTGATCAGTTTTTACAAGGACTTTTTGTGAAACTTCATGAAGAAGCAATAAATTACCTCATCTTTAAGCAGCCAATATTTAGCTTTAGTCAATGACATTTATTCAGGCATTTATGCCACATTAATTTGCAAAGGTCTGAAGAGTCAGGAGAGCTGAAATCTTCAGGCATCCAGATGTCTGAACATGTTTTTCCTATTAGCATCCAGGTGTGAGCTGAAGTTCTTATAGTCAGGAAACTTTGCAAGTTCCAATTTGTTTCAGCCTTGTTTGCCTACTTTGGAATGAGAAGAATTTGCTAATTGCATATCTGCTAGTTAAGGCAGGTTCAAGCAGAAAAGGAAAAAAAAAGGAAAAATCAGGATTAAAAGAGCAGGAAAAGTTCTGCTGTCCTCATTCCTTTCCAAAATTAGCTGAAGAAATAAATTGCCAAGTGGTTGAAGGTTCTGGATGAAGTTCTGGTGGGTTTATGAACCCTCAGAGCTGCAGCATTTCCCCAAGATTTCATTAGCACATCCTCCTCAAGGAACAAGGGAATTTACTGGGTTTATTTCCAGCTGCAGACTGAATTTATCCCAGCTACCTGCACAGACTCATCCTGCTGGAATAGAGCAACACTCCAGGGGCTGAAACTTCCACAGGGACTCAGGAGAGAAGCTGGATGTCCCAGACATGGGAAGTGACCATGCCAAACTCATCTGTGGAGCTCTCCCTGGTTGATCCATCTTTATTTTTGATAAAGCTCCAAGAATTTGCTCCTTCATCTCCTTTTTGATGGAGCTCAAATGGTGTGTGCTGCTCTGCTCCTCTCAAACCTTGCCATGTGAATAAGCCTGGATTTCAGAATGCCTATCAAATTCCATGATCTTTTATCCCTACAATCCAAAATGAAGGTTTAGGGAGTACTTGTTTTCTAGAGGTTTTTGCTCTCCAGCACAAAATCTCTCCAAAAACCTCACAGTTCTTCCAGCAGTTCCAGCTTTGCATGGAATTTTAATTTTTTAAACACATGTTAAGGAGCAAAACAAGCCTGGAATATTCAGGTTTGGAATTATCCCCCAAACTGCTGGGTGCTGTCACAAAAACCTGCAGAAGATGAAACATCCAGCTTACCTGGACACAAACCCACAGCAGGCAGGAGAGATGTTTGTATTTCATAAAAATAATGTCTACAAAGTTCTTGAGAGAGCTGAAGCAAGCAGAATTATCCTGAGCTGCCAACAAGATCAAAGACAATGCAAAAGGACCGGGGGAAATACAGAAGGAATTCATGGTTCAAAACTGTTCCCCACCTGAAGGAAGAATAAATGCTGGGTAATTTCCTGTAAGAGTTCCTCTTCTACCTTCTCTGGGTAGAATTTAGCCAAAAAATGAAAGCTAACGGGATCTTCTTTGGGGATTTCTTGATCCAAAACCTGTTTACAGATAAAATAAAATCAAATCAGCAGCAAAAATTATTCATGAGTGTCTCAAGATAATATTCCCAAGGAAAATCAGAAAGCAGCCAATAATCCACTTAAAGCCTTCCCATATTTTAGAGGGAAGGGTAATTTTGATCTTTAATCTAACAGCAATCAGTGGTGATTAGTGTGAGATGCTGCAGGTCAAATGGGATAGAAGCAATCAGAGCAATTAATCCTATTTTCACCTTAAGAAAAGCTACCATGTCAAATTCCGAGTTGTCATGGAACACATCCCTTTAGCTCCCATGCTCCAGAAAGTCAATATTTATAGAAGTAAATAATTAATTGCCACCCATTTTGTCTCCTGTACCTTTTTGTCCATCTTTAACCAGGTGCACATTCCTTTAATTGTGTACTGCAAGCCAAAGAACCAGGTCTCCCTCAAACCAAGGGCTCGGCACACCAGGTCAAACAAATCCTTTCCCTTCCACTTCATCTGAGAGAGAGAAAAATCAAGAAAAACATGGATATCCTAAATGAATTTGCTCCATTTGAGCCCTTCCTCCTGTGAAATCTTATTTCACCTTTAGGTTTTTAATGAAATATTCCTGCTGCTGTCAGAGTTGCTGTGTTCCACCTCCTCTCCCTCTCCAGACACATCCAGAGAGCAGCTGGAGTCATTTAAGCACCAAGCACTTGAGGGAATGAGGATTGTATTATTGATTCCCTGGGATGTGGCAAGTCTTTATTAATATTTGTCCAAAATTTTGACTCAATGGTTTATACAAACTGGAGAGACTGAGAGAAAGCCAGGGGAAATCAAATCAGGACACGGGGTAGGAATGCTGAACAATGAGAACACCTTTCACACCCCTCAGGTATTTCAGTGGCACCAGGCCAAGCCTTTATCCTACTTTGATTTAAATGGGTCTTCTTAAATGTTTTCATTTCAATTTAGCAGCCACAGAGAGCAAACTTTGATTCAAGGTCCCAAATTCACACATGTCTGATGCCTTGCTCCCTTCACCAAAGAGGCTGCTCATCTGTTTCACCACATTTCACAGAAAGATGATTTTATCTAATTGCTAAAACTAAAAACTGAATGGCAAAAAGAAAAAAAAAAAGTGAACTTTTAGGCAGTATTGGAGTGGCAAACTGGAAATCATCCCAGCAAAAGAGCAGTGTCTGGGGAGAAAGGAGAGGTAGCAAAGGAGGGAATACACTGTTTGTTAACATGGACTCTGATCTCTAAATCAGATTTTCCAAATCCTTTATTTTCACAATTCTGCCTGCAAGTACTCCAGAGCAGTAAGTCATACAAGATTAATCTATCCTGTCTCTGCAGGACCTAATAAATTACATTAAATGGCTCACAGAGCAGTCAGGTCCCACTAAACCTGCCAGTCCCACTGGAACTGAGTTTTCTAACACCCCAAAATAGCTGTGTGACTTGTTTTGCTTTTGCTGGATGATTAGGAATTAATTAATCAGGGACAGTTCTGTCCCTTCAATAGTGCAGCCCAATTTATTCAGCAATCGATCATTTATTTTTCCCCAGCCTTGACTTCCCTAATTAATTTATCAGCCATAATTAATAGAACTGCCAGCTCTTTCATCAATCCTTTTTTCTCTTCTGCCCAGAGATCCAAACACCCATTGCAGGTAAAGACCTGGAGTTTATAAATGGCAAATTGGAAGAGAAAAAAACAAAAATACCAGTTTATAAATTATTTTATCAACATCTTAGCACCAGCTCCGACCAGTTTATCCAAGCTGGAAGTGTATTAAAGAGCTGTGTCAGTTCCAAATATATATATATATATATATATTCATGGAGAAGTAGGATCCTTACAAACAATTGGAATGAAGAAAGCAGTTTTAGTATTAATTTAGCTGTGCCAGTCAAATGGATTTCATGCAAACAGCTTTAAATTCTGAACAGAGTTAAGAGAAGAACACACCTGAGATTAAATAATCCATTATTTATAAAAATAGCAGATCAGCTTTAAGACCATCCACGAGCTGATAATGTGAATTTTTCCAATTTCTTGCTAACACAAAGGGCACTCCCCAGCTCCCAGCACTTGCTGACACTCTCACCTCGCAGCTGAACTCCATCTCAGCATCCACTGTTATAATCCTGACTTTAAAAGTCTTGGGTTGTTTCTTCTTCAGGCCTCGGATGGACATATTTTTCAGCTGATGAGGGCAGCCACACCTGAAATCAAACATTGAGGGATGGAAATTCAGCAGCATTTTCTTGGTTAGATTCCAAAGCAGGATGAGTCCAAACATGCAGAATAAATTCACCGTTAGAGATGCATTTTTTGAGGCTAATAAGGATGTTGAAAGAAAAACCTTTTAAATTAGTTTGCTCCTTAAAGGAAGTTGCTCAGAAAATGTTATTGCTGTATTTTCTCAGATTTTGGCTATACAAATAAAATTCTCTTTCTCAAGGGTCTCTGCAGCATCTCCACTCAGTAGAACACCAGAAACTGCAGCTCAACTTTGTTCTATCAAATCCAACACAGTCCTTTCCCATCAGTTATGGCTCCTTCAGCAACTAAACTTGGATTTCTTTATAACACGAGGTTTTAACTCCCTGAAATCATACAAATGCCAAGAATATATGCATTGAAATTCAGTTGAATTTACCACATTCTTTTGTGCTATTCACTCACAATGATAAAAGTAATTTAGAACAGGAATTTTCCCAGTGAAGTCTTGTGAAATTAATTTTGCAGAAGCTGACAAAAAATTCCATCAGAAATCTTCTATTCTAAATGTGATCACCTCCATGCCACCCAAAAAAATTGAGGAGATGCTGCTTCCACAAGAATCTTGTGGAAAGCAAATATTGAAAGCTGGAGTTAATGATGGTGTGAATCTGCTCCAGGCAGTTCTCAGGCATTTCTTTCTGAGCACAGGAAATCAGCCTGTAAAGGTTTTTGCTTCTTTTTACTTTATAAAATTAACAGGTCAAACTTGTATAATGTAGAGAGAATCTGTGAACTGTACAGGGCAAGAGACTGAGGCATTCCTGGTTTCCTGCAATACAAGACTATTACAGTGTGGCAGAATTCCAATCTCCCCTTGAGGAATTCCAAAATAAAGCTCTAGTTTAAACTGAAAATTTCCATTTGCCTGCACCTTCCAGGATTTCATAAAATATTTTGCTCCTTTTTTTTCTGCTGAGCTCTAAATTGGCTTGCAAATGTATTGATTTTTTCACTTACTTTGTTTGTGCCACCCACCCACAAATTTTGAGGGGTTAAATAGGAGGTGAAACAGATATGGAATGTTTTCTTTACAGATTATAGGGAAGTTGAGGCAGGGAAGAGATAAAATAGTTACCAAATCATAGGGATATCAGAGGCAGAGCTGAGAACAAGTGATGGAGACAACTCAGAGTGGGGAGGAGCAGCTCAGGAGGAAATTCATCCCTCTGACACCACTGGGGAGTTGGGGAGTCCTCTCCCTCCAGCTGCCTCTGGTGGAGCTTCTGCTGAAGTCTTCTTTGGGTTTGGGGCACCACTTCTGGAGCTGGGAAGGTAATTGGAGTCCCAAGGAGAGGTCCAAGGGCTAGAAAATCATCTGTGGGGAGATGAAAGCACAGGTTGGAACAGAGGAAGGACGAGTGGTGAGATGTGGTAATGGCTGCTCTTCAGGAGAGGGAATATTGGGCTTCATGAAGGTGCAGCCTGAGGAAAATTCAATAATCAGGATATTACAGTGCTGGAAAAGCACAGGGAGGCATTTCTCTTTCTGAACTTCCCCCCAAAACAATGTGACAGCATTGTCCTGGGGACTGGAGGCACCCAAACCCTCAAAGGACTCCCCCAGTGCTGGTCCCTCCTGGCAGGGGCCACCACCAGCCCAGGAGAGCCACAGCACCCAAAACCAGTGAAAGGCAAGAGCAGCACAGCCAGAGCCCAAATCCATCACTCCAGGGCACCTTTCTCCTCAGGGATTACATTTTACAGTGAAAACCAGACCTTGCCACAAACTTTCTTCTATAATTTGGGCAGCTCAGTGCACCCAGCTGAGCAGAGCTCAGGTCTTTTCTACTTAGCACAGCAAAGAAGTTTCAATGAAGGAAAAAGGGAATATTGAAAATCCCCAAAATGACCACAGCAATATTGACAGGGAGAGCATCATGTGAGGGCATCCACACCAGCAGTAAATTACCACAGACATTTTTTGATCTCTAATCTACAAAATTAATTTTTAACCTGTTGTATTCCAAAGATCTTTTCCATCAGTTTTTTTCAAAATGGTAAATAATTGTACCATACAGCATTTATAGCCTGAGAACTACAGACTTCTATACAAAAATGGAAATAGTTTTATTAGTTTCTAGAAGAAACATTAATGGCTGAAAACTAAGGAGAAAAAAGCTTCATAATTCATTTTTAATATGTAACCTGAAACAGCCAGCTGAGTTAAACAGGAACTCGGAGTTAGGGCCAGTACAGAACATTCTCAGAGTTTCATATGGAAAATTCTGAACAGATAAAATTGAGCAGCTGGAGGAAAATGTACTCATTTTCTCAAAATATGAGGAAAATACCAGAGCTTTTCATTTGGACTTTGAAGTTATTTCTTTTTTCTTATATAACCAGGTTGAAATGACAATATAATTTGTTCAACATTTCCAATAGCATTTTTTTTGTTCTTTCCAGAATTTTTATTCCATGGAAAAGTACATTCTGACTCACAGCAAAAAGACATTTTTGAATATCAAATTTTCCCCAGAAAAGTAAACTGCATTTTAATCAATAGCACTGGTAAAGAAATTGGAAAGGGTTTTCACACTGAATAGCTGAAATGAATGTCAGATCCTGACAACAGAAGCAAGAGCACTTAGCAGAGAAGATTTTAGAGAAAGAACTTTTTTCAAATAAGAGAAATCTTGCTGAAAAAAAAAGCAAGATAAAAAAAATACAGGGGTTTGCAATTTTTTGTGTAAATGCAAAAGCAATTCCTTCTAACAACAGGGAATCCAGTACTCCAAGGCTCCTGACACCCAGCTCCAGTGATTTATTCCTGCAGGTGCCACAGGGATCCAGAAGGAGCAAAATGTGATGGATCAGAGCATGAATGCAAAACAGGGCAGGGTGATGAAAGATTCCTGCTGAGCCAGAACCTGGGAACAGAGAGTTCAGGAGCTGGGAACAAGCACAGGGAGATGAGTGATAAAAGCTTGGTGTGGCGAGGGGAACAGCGAGGCAGCGATGGGGAATAAAATGGGAAGGAACAAAGAGCCCCAAGTCTCTGCTGGTGCCCAAGATGAAAGGAGGGACATCCAGCAGCTCTGGGTTTGAGTGTTGTCCCTCCTGGAGAGGGAGGAAGCAGGAGCACAGCGCGGGGTGCGGTGGGAAGAGCAGGAAGGACTGGCCAGGTGGCTGTGGCAGCAGCGAGGCCGATGTGTCACGGCACAGCCTGCACTGTGATCCACGCGGGGAGGCACCCACAGGCAGGCAGAGAGGGAAAGGTGAAACCTGCATCAGCACACACTCACCGAGCTCCAGACATCCACCAGGACTCAGCACCCTGGAGACAAACCTCTCAAGGTGCCCAAGAGTGAGGGTGCGATTTATGCTCAGTGAAGGGGAATGGGTGGGGTTTGTGGGATTCTCCATGGGGTGTAAAAACTTCCCTTCAGGTGGCACTGGCTCTCAGGGACAGCCATCACCATCCATCACCCTTGGGGCAGCCGCACTGGGGTGGAAAACCATCTGTTTTCACACACACACAAAATCCAGCAGCACTTTTTAAGGTGAGAACTCAGGTGCAGACAGGCAAAGAATTAATGACAATCCAGACCCTCTTACACCTTCATAATGAATCAGCTTGAAAGGATCAGCATGGAGCTGGAAACCCAAAACCTTTGGGACAGCAACGAGGATTCCAGAGACAAGAACTGGGAATTTACTTTAAGAGCCACCACCAGAAGATGCTTGAAGCACCCCACTGCAAAAGCACATTAGCATAGCCACTACTACAGCTTGAAAGAGTGTCAGCGCTGAAATATTTACTGCAGCTCCGAGTGGCAAATTCCCCTGAGTCATTCTGTTTCTCCTGGATTTCCATACTCCAGCTCAGGAATTAATGCAAGCCGTCTGAATGCAGACAACACAGGAGAGCATCGCGGGCTCGGTGCAGTTGTTGACTCACGCTCCTGCCTCTGCTCCCTGCCCGAGGAACAATTTCAGCAAAGAATTCACTGCTTTAAAATGGGTCAGCAAGATAAAGGGTTTTTTTACTCCTCACTCTTAAAAGAAGTTATCTAAAGTCACCAGTTGGATCAAGACTTACCTCACAGATCCTATTTTGAATGACGATAAGAAGGGGGAAAAAAACCCTTTTAATCCAAAAACTCCGTATTTCCCCCGCAGACATCAATATCCAGCCCTCAGAAGTTTTGCCACTGAGAATAAAATCCAAGAACAACTTTTCTACTTGATCCCTTTCCCTTTGTTTCCATGAACTGCAGCATGTTAGCGCCCTCTGAAAAATCAAAGGATCGCTTTCCCAGGTGATAGGAACACTTTAACCATTTCCTGCCTGCACCAGGGCTCCTCCCCACTTCCCCGCTCTGTAATTCAAACAACCAGGCACTAAACTAACAGAAACCCACGAGGTTTGGCTTGGATAGATGTAAAAATGGATAATGAACTTCCGAATAACTCCTTGGATGGTACGTGATCAAATTATTTCAACAGTGTCTCCTGTTCTGCCCATATCAGCCACCTTAAGAAAGGAAACTGCCTGGAGTTGTGCTGTTAATTAAACATAATTCCCTACCCGTCCTCTTCCTGCCGTGAGAGATGATGGGACACCCACACACCGAAAAGAGAACAAGGCTCTAAACTGGGCAGCAGCCAAAAGATCAGCAGAAAGGGGTAAGGGAGCACATTTAAATAAAAAAAGGGATGGCCTCAGCCTGAAGTCACAGGGAAAGACCAGGAGCACGTTACCTCGATGTAATAATTTTGCCATTATTCAGTTTCTAAGTAGTTTGGGGGCTTTTTGCTAACTCTCCATTTTATACAGAGATTTATAGAAACTGATTATCTGCCAGGTTATGGATATATATCCAGGTTAGGGATAGCAAGGACAGGCCAGCTCTCACTCCATATCTACTATAATTATTCCAGATTTATATGGAAAACCTTCAAGATTTGTCTCACATCCATCACTTATCAGCAAGGGGAAGAGCACAGCACGTGTTGATGTGCAGAAACCTCAAAGGGGCTGTACTGAGAGTCAGCTCCATCCCCAAAATTCCATGTAAAGGGGTTCCTCAGCACCCACAGCCTGCATTTGTTTGGAAGAGGAGGCTCAGGGAGGAACCTCATCCCTCCCCAAAATTACCTGAGGGGAGGCTGTGGTGAGGTAGGGTTAGGCTGTTCTACTTGCAGTGAGAAGACAAGAAAAAACAGCTTTAAAGTGAGATGAGATTCAGATTAGATATTAGGAAAAGTGTTTTCACTGTTTGGGTGGTCAGGCATGGGAACAGGTTGCCATGGTGGGGTTACCATCCCTGGAAATGTCTGTATCGGGTGCTGGGTGATGTGGTTTGGGGTTATGGTGGCAGTGCTGGATACAGCTGGACTTCACAATGAAAGAATCAGAATATCCTGAGATGGAAGCGACTCATCAGGAATATCGAGTCCGACTCCCGACAGCGCACAGAACGTTCCAGAACCCCACCACATATCAGAGTTCTTGAGCTCTGTCAGGTTTGGTGCCATAACCACTGCACCAATGAGCCTGTTCCAGTGCTCCACCATGCCCTGGGTGAAAAACCTTCCCCTGATATCCAACATAAACCTGCCCTGACTCAGCTCCAGCCATCTCCTCAAGCCTTGTCACAGATGAGACAGAAAGGATGAGAACCTGCTCCACCTCTCCCTCATGAGAATACTGAGGGCCACAATAAGGTGTGACCTGTCTCATCTTCTCAAAGCTGAACAAATGAAGTGACCTCAGCCATTCCTCTTAAGGCTTGTCCTCCATCATCTTTAAGGATCTTTAAAGAGCTCTTAGAGATCTTTCCTAACTTTAACCAATTCCGCCACACACAAACCCACGCTCGTAACTCCCTCACCGCCTCTGAGGGGGCGGCCGCCGCCTGCGCCTTTAAATAGGGCCGGGAAGCCCCGCCCCCCTGCCCGCCCGGGCCCCGCCCCTTCCCGCCGCGCGGCGCTTCCGTGCTGGGCGCCGCCCGTTCCGGGCCCGGCTCTGTGAGGCCCCGAGGCGCGGCGGCGGCGGCGGTGAGAGGGGACGGGGCTGCCCGGGGTCCCGGCTCGCCTCTGCGGGTCCCCCCGTGCCGCGGCTGGCTCTGGGTGCTGCGTGACCCGCCCGGCTGAGCCCCGCGGCGCGGAGGCGCGGAGGCGCCGGGGCAGGGCCTGGCGCTGCGGGGAGCCGCGCTGGCGGGGGCCGAGGGCTCCGGCTCTTCCATTTCTTCTTTTCTCGCTGCTGCCGGTGCTCGGCGGGTGTTGCCCGCGCTGCACACGCCTGGCTGCGTGGGGTGTTTAGCCGTGGGGTGCAGGAGGGGCCCCACGCTGGTTCCTTCCAGCCCTGAGCGCCCTCAGCTGAGCCGGGCGGGGGAAAAGCGGCCCCCGAGTGTTTGCTGAGGCGTTTCATCCTGGGGCTGTGCCCCTGTATCCCTAAAGTCTGCTTTTGATGTGTTGGGACATCAAAGCGAGTGTCTTACAAATTGGGGGGCACCGAGAGTTCACAGGTGTTGGTTGTGCTTCACAGCGGATCTGAGTGGGAGAGAAAATGGTCATTAATCCCCATTAGTTTTGTATTGATTCGAGTCTTCTGTTGGTTTTTCCCCGACTCTTGCAAGAGTGGTACGGAAAGCTCTCCCTAATTAAACCAAATAAGGGAATGGAATATAATTTACTTGCAGGAAAGAACTCAAAAGCAAACCCATGTACTACGGATCAGACAGCTCTTTGATGTGTCATTTCTGGCTTGAGAAGCTCATTACCTTCCTTAGGTTCCATCAGCTGATAATGAGAGGCACAGGAGGGAAGGACTTTGAACAAAAGCTGTAGGCTGCTCCCTTGTTTGGGTGCACTCTGTTCTGATGAACAGGTTTCCAGCCAAAACAGCTGCTGGAGTGTGTGTAATTCATTATTCAATGAATCATTTCCATGGCTACACTTCTCTCTGTTGTATTAATGACAGTTGGGATGACTCAAATTTTGTGGGGTGAGGTCACCTCATGCTGTTCTGTCCAGTTTTCCTGCTGTCCTGAAGAAACTTTTACTGATAGCAAGGACACAGTGGCATCCCTTCTGTATTGTCAAAAAGGCTGAACTAGTGCAATAAAAGGAGTTTTGAACTGTTCTTCCAACAAAAAGACCTAATGAAGCTGTGAGTCTGAAATAAGGAAAGTTGTGGTATTGATCAGAAAGCGTTGATGTTTTTTGCTTTGTTACAGTAACACATCTGCTTTTCTTGCTGCCAGGCACTGCATGACCATAACTGAACAATGTCTGTGCCACGTGGAGCTGTCCATGCAAAATGGATAGTGGGGAAAGTGATTGGGACCAAAATGCAGAAAACTGCCAAAGTGAGAGTGACCAGGCTCGTGCTGGATCCCTACTTGCTGAAGGTAACACCAGTGAACAGCTTCTCCTGCCTGCTGCCTTTTGTATTTTGTGGAGAAATGTTCTGCTGATTCAACTCGTAAAAGTTTTGATGACTCTTTACAAATCAAACTCCTTAAGGATGTGGCTGTGGGGATGACTGCAAAGGATGAAAAGCAGTGAGTGGTGAGGACTTACAAATTACCTGCTAAATGTATTTCTTTGAAGTGCCTTGTTAATGCACTTCATTTGATCTTTTTGGGAAGGTAAGCTTTTGTTGTTTCACACTTAGATTTAATTTTTCATGTCCATGTGGAGCATGCTTTGGAGACTTGACAGTTTATTAGTCACTTGTACAATAAATTTTATGGCTTTTTTTCTCTATGTATAATTGTAACGTTTCTGTGATCTTGGACTTAGCCCTTATAGATGCACTTCAAGCAGGAAGGTTAAAAATTGTATTTTCTCCATTTTAAATAGGGAAACAGTGCTACATGGAGGTAGAATAAGTTGATTTTGGTAACCAAAAGGTTAAGTGTAGAGTCAGGATTGGAAAATGGGTCTTGTGGAGCCCATGTCAATATTTTATCCAGTAGAAGAACCTTTATTTCTTAACCTAATTTATTTAATAAAGGACTCTGAATTCTGCTGTTCTAATAAGAAAAAAAAACCCAAACTTTTTATATGAAAAAAAAATTTCAGCAAAAAAGCTCTCACATAAAAAGCTTTGAAATACAGATTTCAGAGCTTTTTCTTCCCCATCTGCTTTCCTCCAGGCTCACTGGAGGAAAGTGTTGGCAACGCTATCCTGGCAAGAGATTGGGAAGGGCAGTGCTGTGCTGTCTGTGGAGAACCTGTAGAGTGCACAGTTGCATTTCTCTACATGATCCAAACTGAATCTCACTTTAAAACATACACAAAACTTCAGTGAAATTTATTTATTTGATATTAATTATATATTTATCCATCACATAACTTTGAAATATAATACCGAGATTTCTTTTTTTTTTATTTTTGTTCCTTTTACAGTTCTTTAACAAAAGAAAAACCTATTTTGCCCACGACCCCCTGCAGCAGTGTGTTGTTGGAGACATTGTTCTTCTGAAAGCTCTGCCCGAGCGAAGGAGCAAACACGTGAAACACGAACTGGCTGAAATTGTGTTCAAGGTTGGCAATGTCATAGATCCCATCACAGGAAAGCCCTGTGCAGGAACCAGATTCCTGGAAAACCTGTCAGATTCAGAAAACCTCACCGAGGCAGATACCACCTATCTAAGTGAGAAACTTCAGGAACTTAAAGTTTGTTCAACAGACAAATAGTGGGGGAAATATTTTAAGCAGAGGGCTTCCAGCTTTTGTGTCTCCCTGTCATGGATGTTTGAGGCCCTGCTGTGATATGTTAAATGTTTCAGTGAAATTTGTAGTCAAAATAAATAGTACATGTAGTTGCTTATGCAAAGAGATGTTGCAGGTTGATGGGCACCTGGAGCTTTGAATGAAAATACAGAGAAAAATGCAAGTTTAGTGTTCACACTTCATTTTGTTGCCTGTAGCTTTGCCCCAGTGACAGTTCCCAAAGGCAGCTGCCCTCCTGGAATGACCTCTCTGTGTTAAGACAAGACTACAGCTGTGTGATGTTTAATTTTGGTGGGAGGGTCATTATATTATTTGGTTGTTCTGTATTTCAGGGAGTCTTTTGTGGTTTGTAGGGTTACTGGAAATGATGCTATTAAAGCTTTTGAAAGGAAGTGTAGAATTTTAAAACCAGCTGCATGCTTGTGTCCTTATTTCCTCTTACAGTGCCTTCTGACTTCCAACCTAACAAAAACACAGCCCTTTGCCTTTACAGTGGCAGAGAGGTGAGAATGAAAGCTTTGGGCAGCTTAGTGTGGTTGGCTCTGTCCCCTGACCAAAGGCAGGATTTCATCCTGGCAGAGCTGGATCTCGCTGAGCTGATGGGAATACAAAACCTAAAAGTGATTAGATTTAGTCTCAACAGAAAAGCTAATTAAGATAACACATTTTGGGGAGCTAGAGGGGCTGGTTTGCTGCATGCTTTAATGTGGAGTGAAGGCCAGAACAGTTAGTGATGAAAGATGACTTTATCCTGGGGATCTCGTGTCCTCTCCCCCAGGGCATGCAGCAAGCTGAGAGCCTGCAGCTGTTGCAGCAGCCTCATGTTCTGACTTTGGATCTAAAAGGGCATCTGCCTCAAAATTTGTAGGTGTGGGAGGGGAGAGTGGGATATGAGAGCTGTGAGAAATCCTTTCCAAAGTGTCAGAAGCAAAACAAGATCTAAAATCTTATTCTCTGACCTAAAATATCTTACTTTAAGCAATTGAGTAGCTTCCAGTTGTGTTTTCTGCTGTTGTCAGATTATTAAAGATCATTTGCCCTTTAACTTCCTGCACAAAATCAGTTGTGGCTGCCTAAAAGGCCTGACTGAACTCACCAAATTTGGGACAGTAAGAATGAGAAACTTAAACTTCCTTTGGTGCTTCAAAGCAAAAAATGCTGCTCTTTGAATGCCAGTGTTCATGTGGGATGTCAAGAAACTTTCACTGAAAAGTCTCTGTGTAAAATTCTGTGGGCACGGGCTCTGAGGTTGAGGAATTGCCTCAGACATGTGGCTGTAGGGTTTTTCTTGTTGTTTGTGGCAGAGATTTAGGTTTATGTAAATTCCTCAGGAACTGGAGCTGGCTGCTCACAGGAAAGGAAAAACCTGAGCTCTGATTCCTGCCCAGGTGAATGCAAAATGTGAAACTTCATCCAAGCAGAGATTGGGAGAACTTGGTTACACAGGGTGGAATTTGGCCCTGGGCTGTAGGAAATGCACTGAAGTTGTAGCCAAGCAGAACTTGACCCTCAATATATGGGAAATAAGTGTTCTAAGAACTAGATAATTATAAAAAATAGAAAAGGTTTCCTGTTTGCTTAATAGATTGCATCTACATCTAATTAGGGGAATTAATATGTTCTTGTCTTGTAATTCCCCTTGAGTAGCTGTGAAAATGCCATATTTTTTCCTATGATATTGATTCATCACAGAAGGTTATAATTTTTCCAGTGTAGGCTCTGGGAGGGTTGCACAACAACTTGCCATGCTGTCAGATCAAAATGTGACTAAAACCAAATTACATATCAGACTGTGTTATTTAATAGAGTGATGGCAATTGTAGGTTAAATTGTTTTAAACAGATTGTACTTTTGTAATGTTAAAGCACATCATTTGTGTTATCTTCTGGATTACTCTCGGAAAGTGCTGATAGAAAAATCATAAAATGGGACGGGAAAGTTTATAGGGCCAAGATAGAATCATTATAGGTGTTATGTGGAATGATAAGGATTAGTCACTGACTGCTTTCTGTGTTTGTTGGCTTGTTGCTTTTAGAACTGCCCTTTAATTATTACCCTAATTACCACTTTACCCTTAATTTGAAGTGATTTAAGGATTGATGCCAGCACACACCTCCTCCTCAGCCAAAATATCTCTGAATACAGCAGAGCAGCGTGTGGAAAACCCTTCAGCTGCCAGCGAGTGAAAAATGTACTGGGAGAGCAACAAACAGGGGCTGGGGTCCCTAAATCCAACTGGGTTCCCTAAAACCAGGGCTGGGATTCCCAAAACTGGGGCTGTGATCGCCCTAAATCTGACTGGGGGGCCCCAAACTGGGGCTGGAGTCTCTCAAAACCGGGGCTTGGGGCCTTGCTAAATCTAAGGGGGTCCTTCCTGAAACCAGGGCTTGGGTACCCCTGAACCAGGCTGGGGATCCTCTAGAATTGTGGTTGGAGTGCCCTCAAATGCAGCTAGATACCCCCAAACCGGGGCTGGGGGCCCTCTGTGTCTGACTAGGTGTTCCTAAACCGGGGCAGGGTCCTCCTCAATCTGACCTGGTCCCCTCAAACCGAGGCTGAGGGACCCCAAAACTAGATCTGGGTCCCCAATATCAGAGTAGCGGTCCCCAAACCGGGGCAGGGTCCCCCTAAACCCGACTTGGTGCCCCCAAACCGAGTCCCCTCAGCTGAGGGGCCGTGAGGGGGTCCCGGGGGCCGCCACGGCCGCGCATGCGCAGGCGGCGCTGCCCGCCAGGGGGCGTGGCCGCAGCCCCCGGCCCAGGAGGGAGGCGGCGGGAGCAAGATGGCGGCGCGAGTGCTGCTGCGGGGGAGCCTGGCGGGAGCGCCCGCCGTGCCGCGCCTGCAGCCCGGCGCCGGGCTGACCCTCAGGTGAGCCCTGAGGGGGCGAGGCGGGCGGGGCGGGGGCCGCCGGGGGAAGCTGCGCGCGGAGCCGCCGCCGCCCGAGCCACCCCGGCGCCCCGCCGCGCAGAGCGTCCCCTCGGCAGGCTGGAAATGGCGCCCCGCTGGCGGGGCAGCGGCCGGGCCCGGGGCGGGGAGTGCGAGGCGGCGGGGTGTCCCTCAAGGTCACGGGCCGCAGGGCCGGCCCCTTCCTTCCCTCCGCCCCTGGGTGGGAGCGTGGCCGCGGCGCTGGCCCGCCGGGACGGGGCGGCCGCCGCTGCCCGGGCTCGGGGCGGCGAGCGCCGTTCCGTGCCCGCCGCCTCAGCCCCGCATGGACACCCCGCGTGGAAGCGGAGCCCCGCGGCTCTCGGGGCGCCCAGCCGCCCTGCACTCGTGTGTGCCCGTGTTTAAATACCGGGGGGCTCGCTCCGAGCTGTCCCTGCAGGCTCAGGGCGTGCGGCCGCTCCGCATCGCAACTCGTGCGAGCAACAGGGCGCGCAGGCAGCGGCGGATCTGTCAGCGTGCACAGCCCGAAAGCCGCGTCCCCGGGGCTGGGCTGCCCGAAACCCGCGTCCCCGGGGCTGGGCTGCCCGAAACCCGCGTCCCCCGGGGCTGGGCTGCACATCCCGACAGCTTCCTGCTTCACCTCTCACGGACACTCATGGCATCCCCGTGGGAGTCACGGCTGGTGATTCCACGTTCCCAAGGGAGCTGGGGTCTGTACCCCTCTCCTGGTGCCAGGGCGCACAGAGAGGCGCATCCCGCAAGTTTTGGGGTGCAGGGATCGGCATTTCTGTGTGCCCGAGTTGCTGATACACACACACACAGCTCCTGGTTGCCTCCCAGGTGTAGGAAGCAGGCACAGGGTGATGGAAACACGGGAATTCCCAAACTGGGATGGATCTACACACTTTTTCCTCCTTTTCTTTGAAACAGGGAAAGCTGCTGCTTCAAGCCATAGAGCAGGCAAGACTAAAAGCATCCCTGCCAGCAGCTGTTCAGGGAATATGTTGTGAGGTTTTACCTGCATGTTTTGGGGTTATTTTAGTTTCAAATAAACTTTTTGTAGACCACAGATCAAAAACTGTCAAACACAAGTTTTTCTTACTCTTCCCGGCAGATTGGGATTACCACAAAATCTAAATATTGACCTGGTGTGTCCCTCCCAGGTTATATTTTGTGCTAAAGCAGGACCTAAATGTAAAGAAGTGTTTCCCCTTACATTTTTAATCTAATCTAAGCAAGCTGTTCAGTGTTAGCCCTTGTGTTCAGAGCCCAACCTTTGCAGCAAGAAAGCAAAGCCCACAGTTAAAATTTGCAGCTTGAGAACTTGCTGCCAAAGAGAAGTTGATGCTCACAGCTGTTCAAAGACCTGAATTCAGTCCCTGTTCCTCCAGAGCTAATTTTGGGTCCAGATTGCCCAGAAAATTGAGCCAGTGATCAGTTCAGGGCTTCTTGGTTCAGTGATATTTTAGGATATTGATTAAAAATCAGGCCCTTGAATCTCAGTTTGGGTGCAGTGAATATCTGCTTTAATAAACTCAGCCTGTTATCTTTGTTCTCTGTGAGGTGTATATTTAGTTGTGATTTGTTAATCAGTGCTCATGAGGAGCTTTGCAGCTGCTGGGGAGAAGATTTTCCATAAATGTAAAGTATTACTCATGGCATTGTTTTGAAAATTAACCATACCTCCAGTTTTAGGTGCAGGTGAACATTCAAGTCATGAGATTCTCCTAATAGCAAAGAAATTTGCTTTTCAGAGTTAGCCCTGTAGCTCCAGCTTACTCCTGCTGCTGCTGAAGTTCACAAACAAACATCAGAATTATTTCTCTTTCCTCTTCCAAGTTTGCTGCAAACAATGATCCTTGTAGATGAATTTTCTAAATATTACTTTGCTAACTTGGTTTGATAAAGGGAAGTGGTTTAAAATGAGAGTTCACAGCTCTGAGTATTGCAGGAGTATGGGCTTGACTTCTGTCTCCTGGAGCCAGTGAGGGCTTAATTGGAGGGAGCTTTTTAAAACAAAACTTGAATTTCTGAGGTGGGTTCAGCCCTGAGCTCAGAGCTCAGAGCAAGCTCCACTCCAGCAGCAGCCTTATCATGGAATGCCCTTCAAATGCCTGCCCTCAGGAATGGCTGCTTGGCCTCCAGCACAGCCACATGTCTGTGGGAGTGCCCAGAGCAAGGAGGGCACCGTTTTTAATAAACACACCAAGATTTAGACATTATTTCTTCCTGCTGAAGGTCATCTCAGCTGTGGGTGTTGTATCTCTGCTGTGAAATACTTTCCCTCTCCTCCATCCTGCTCCCATGGGCAGAACCAGGTCATTGTGTTCTTTTCTGGCACTGGGAATAAAAAGTGGATTGTTGTAAAAAACTGCTTTTGTGTAATACAGGTGTGTCCAGGGGGATATTTTCCCAAAGGAAATTGAGGTTTTATTTCCCTATTTTTTTTTCCTGGTAGAAAGCTTTGGGCTGGAGGTCCAGCTGTGTTCTGGTTCCACAAGTCAGTAACTAAGGGTGAAAAGTTGACATCTGAGGCAGGAAAAGGCTGAGATTTTCAGCTTTGGAGTAAATATATGTGGTATAAATACCACGTTTAATATTTTAGTATTTCAGGAAAAGCTTGTGACAGAATTAATTTTCTTCACTGTGGCTACTATGAGGCTGTCAAAAAAGGCAAACTGAAGGAAAAGAAAGAAGCAAAACCATTTGAACTTCTCAGAGATTGTAGAGGATCAGTTAAATGATCAGATTCCTTGCCCTGCTCATCTGGAAAAGAGGAACAATTCCTTTAACACATCACTTTGAAAAGCACAGTTACCACTTGGTCTGGGGGCTCTGATGTGAAGGGAGGTGACACTGTGGAGAAGGTGAATAAAGTTTAGATAAGAAAAGACAGTGAAAATCTTGAGTTTTGAGGCAGGGGAACGTGGATGTTGTGCAGAGAGCCTGGCTCTGTGTCCCTACGTGGTGCTGGAATCTGGAACTGAAATATTTCCTGCCTGGTTGTTTCCTACCACTCATTTTCTTTCCCAAATTAGTCTTTCATGCTATTTTACCTCGTGAAAGACATTTCCCTTTCCCTTTTGTGGAGCTGTCTTTAGGCAGCACAGGAACATATGGCAGTTCCCCTCCCTTTTACACTGTGCAGTTTTCCTTCTGCACGTTTTTTGCTCTTTTTCACTCCTGACTGTTTACACCAGGCCAGACCCAGCCCTGGGCAAAGACAATGGGTGAAAAAGAGGATAAATAGGCAGCAGAAGGAGCCATTGCACAGGGAATAACCATGGGTGATGAGCATTGTGGGAAGTGGATTTGTAGAGAATTTTGAAAGTTTCATAGAAGATTTTATATACATTAATTGTTGTAGTGACAATGTTAGTAATGTAATAATGGATAATGTGCATTGTGGGAAATGGATTTGTAGAGAATTTTGAAAGTTTCATAGAAGATTTTGTATACATTAATTGTTGTAGTGACAATGTTAGTAATGTAATAATGGATAATGTGCATTGTGGGAAATGGATTTGTAGAGAATTTTAAAAGTTTCATAGAAGATTGTATATACATTAATTGTTATAATGACAGTGTTAGTAATGTACCTTGTGTACTTCGCTGTGCACAGCAAATGATGAACAAGGACACCAGAGAAGTTTTTCTGTTCAAGAGAGGGGGGAAATGTGGGAAATGGATTTGTGGAGAATTCTCAAAGCTCACATGTGCATCTGTATGCAGACTTGGAGATAAAAAATACTGACTTAGAAATGCCATAAAACAGAACAGACATTGCTGGGAGAGAAATAGAACTGGAAACAAGTTTCAAAGGATGGCCTTGCAAATCAGACTGGATACTTTGGAGAAATAGAACTGTGAAAGAGGCATTGTAGTGGCACCCACGAGGGGTAATCTTAGATGATTGCTTTAAGGCATTTACAGCATGGTGTGGCTGAAGCTGATGGGCCAAGAAACTTATGATGTAATAATAACTTTATAATATTTATATGTAATTATAATGTAAGGTAATTAAACAATAGGTCGCTTCTGCTTGTGATAATGTGAATTATAACATCATATTGTAACATAACTTTATATTATATATTAATTATATATTATAATATGATTATATAATTAATTATAACATCATAACATAACATATTGTCTCACCCTTCACACGAGACAGAAAATAGAATAAAAGTTTTTAAAACACCTCTCAGTTGCCCCATCTGTGGGTCAAAAAAGAGCATAATCCCACACTGGATAACTGTGAAATTATTATCTCTAATGTCTAGTGAAACAATATAATAATTCTATTCTATTCTATTCTATCCTATCCTATTCTATTCTATTAATAATATATCATCATATATAATATAATGAATATGTTATATTATTAACTTATATAATTAATTATAATTTATTTTAATTAGAATTCTTGATGATATTATATTATTCATATATTACTATATTGTATAGTTATATATAATTAATATATTATTATATGGTATTATATTATGTAATAATGTGTAATGTAATATTATATTATATTATATTATATTATATTATGTAATATTATATTATATTATATTATATTATGTAATATAGTATAATATAGTACAGTATAATATAGTATAGTATAATATAGTATAGTATAATATAATTAATATATCTAGTGAAATGATAAGCCTCAGTGGGGATGAGGCCTGTCTGCCCTGCTGGCAGAGGCTGGCCGGGAGCTTTCAGCCGTGTGTGGGTGTCCCTCGTGCCACTGCAGTTCCTGGCCGTGCTGTGGCGATTCCCGAGCAGTTCCCAGGTGTCCTGCCCGCTCCCTGCTCAGGGCTGTCCTTGTTCCTGCAGGGGGCTGGGCTGCTCGGCCCGCAGCGCCCGCGAGGACAGCTGGCTAAAATCGCTCTTTGTGCGCAAGGTGGATCCCAGGAAAGACGCGCACTCCAACCTCCTGGCCAAAAGGGAGACCAGCAGCCTGTACAAACTGCAGTGTGAGTGATGGCTCTGTGCTCACAGCACCACTGCTCCCTCTGTCCCTCTGTCCCTGTGCAAACTGCAGTGTGAGTGATGGCTCTGTGCTCACAGCACCACTGCTCCCTCTGTCCCTCTGTCCCTGTGCAAACTGCAGTGTGAGTGATGGCTCTGTGCTTGCCTGTCTGTCCAAACTGCAGTGTGAGTGATGGCTCTGTCCCTCTGTCCCTGTGCAAACTGCAGTGTGAGTGATGGCTCTGTCCCTCTGTCCCTGTGCAAACTGCAGTGTGAGTGATGGCTCTGTCCCTGTGCAAACTGCAGTGTGAGTGATGGCTCTGTCCCTCTGTCCCTGTCCAAACTGCAGTGTGAGTGGTGGCTCTGTCCTTCTGTCCCTGTCCAAACTGCAGTGTGAGTGATGGCTCTGTCCCTCTGTCCCTGTGCAAACTGCAGTGTGAGTGATGGCTCTGTCCCTCTGTCCCTGTGCAAACATCATGTGAGTGATGGCTGTGTGCTCACAGCACCACTGCTCCCTCTGTCCCTCTGTCGCTGTCCAAACTGCAGTGTGAGTGATGGCTCTGTCCCTCTGTCCATGTCCAAACTGCAGTGTGAGTGATGGCTCTGTCCCTCTGTCCCTGCCTGTCCAAACTGCAGTGTGAGTGATGGCTCTGTCCTTCTGTCCCTGTCCAAACTGCAGTGTGAGTGATGGCTCTGTGGTCCCTCTTTCCTTCTGTCCCTGTGCAAACTGCAGTGTGAGTGATGGCTCTGTCCTTCTGTCCCTGTCCAAACTGCAGTGTGAGTGATGGCTCTGTGGTCCCTCTTTCCTTCTGTCCCTGTGCAAACTGCAGTGTGAGTGATGGCTCTGTCCTTCTGTCCCTGTCCAAACTGCAGTGTGAGTGATGGCTCTGTCCCTCTGTCCATGTCCAAACTGCAGTGTGAGTGATGGCTCTGTCCCTGTGCAAACTGCAGTGTGAGTGATGGCTCTGTCCCTCTGTCCCTGCCTGTCCAAACTGCAGTGTGAGTGATGGCTCTGTGCTCACTGCACCACTGCTCCCTCTGTCCCTGCCTGCCTCACGGCCCTCTTGTTGTTGTTGCAGTTCACAATGTCAAACCTGAATGTCTAGAGGCCTACAACAAGCTCTGGTAAGTGTTTGAGTTCTCTTTTCACCTTTTAGCCATGTTGATTTGGTAGATATTGTAGTTATATCTGAGTTATGTAGAGAGGAGGTAATAAAAATTCTGCTTTTTTGGGATTTGGTATTAAATAGATCCTATGAAATAGCAAAAAGTCCTGTACTCAGTTCACCCCACCTCCCCCTTGGAATTGCCATTTCCTGAGCTGCAGTTGAGGATGATTCCTGTCCTGAGAGCTTTGGTGACATTTGCTGGAGCAACTCTCCCCCTTCCCTGAGTGGTCTTAAAGTTCTGATCCCTGCAGGGAGAGGTGGAATGTTGGCATTCCCACTGCAGCTGCCAGGCTGATGGGTTTTATCTGCACACTGGAAGGAAAGAGAGATAACTGCTAAATAAAACTACACCAGTGTTAAACTCAGATGTTAAAAAGCCAGGGGTTGCTTTCCTCTCAGCTCCTTTAGATCCCTCTGTACCAGTCCTGAGCTGCTCCCAAGGAGTTACACAAACCCTTGGATGGGGTCTCTGCATTGGGGTGATTCCCTCCAGGGAGAGCAGTACTGGGACAGCTTTCCCCAAAAGTTACAGCTTTACAACACGTAGGAATTACTCACATTTGAAATTGGCTGCTTTTGCAGAAATATTGTCCTTTTCTTTCCCCTCTGGAGCCCTGAAAGAACTGTGTGTTTAAATTTGGGGCTGGAGTGAGCCTGGCACCCAGCAGTGCTTTTCTCACTGACAATAAAAACATTCTCAGCATGATGACACCTTTCTGCAACCAGCTCTGGAGTGTGAGCACAGCAGCTGGGCTGCAGGGAGGGGAGGGAGTCCCAGCTCCCAGTTCATGTCCTCAGCTCCTCCTGGGTGCCTGCACAGCTCATCTGTCACCTCTGTGTGGGGCTGCATAGCCCAGAACTGTTCTCCCTGCTGTAGAAGCATAAAAAGCCACTAGAATAACACTCAATCAAGGTATTTGTAGCTTTTTTTTGTTTAAGAAATAGATCCACAGTAAAGGACAATTAGCATTCAGCCAGCTTGCTGTCTAAAAGCTGAATATAAACATGTCCAATTATGCAAGACAGGGAATCACTTCTCTGCAGTATTTCATGAGCTGCCTGAATGTTGAGTGAGAGCAGAGATTTCTGTTTTCATGGAAAGAGACAAACAGCAAAGAAAGAAACTGCTGACAGCAGTCAGATGAAATATCTGTGGTTAGATTGATTCTTTCCAAAGCAAATTGAAGTATTTCAGGCAAGAAGACAACTTGAATAAAGTAATAAACAAAATTAAGCCTCTCTGAACTTCCCTCCTGCCTCTCCCTAAAGAAAGAAAAAGAGCAGGTTAATTCTGTATCAAATCAAAATGAGGATTAGTCATCAGGCATTAATAAATAATGTAATGAAGATAATTGCAAGAATATATCATTAATCACTTTGGTTAAGGAGCCCTTCTGAAGAATTAGGGACAGGTTTTTTTAAAAGGTGCTCTGTGGGCATTTTTTCTCTTAATTTTCAACAATATATGGCAGAATTATGCAATAACTTCCCATTCCTCTTCAAAGCTGCCTTTCCAGGATCTCATTCTACTTTGCAAAAATGAACTGGTGGTGAAACATCCTTGGAAATATCCTAGGAGTGTCATTTTATCATATTATTTACCCTGGCTAGTGAGAAAATGTCGAGGTACAAATTGGTAATGAGATTTGCTCAAGGTTGTCTGGAAAGTCAGTGGCAGAATCCAGAGGAAAACTCATCTCTAATGACTCCCAGCCCAGCCCAGCCTACTTTTTATTCCTTGATACTGTGCAGAGACTCTGCCTGTGAGCCAAACTGAGGAAGAAGGGTAATTATTCAGGGAAAAATAGAAAAGGCAGAGTTCAAGCAGACTAATTGACTTATTCATCAAGGCACAGTGCAGGAAAGCAGTCTTGACTGAGTCAGCAATCAACAAAACTTAATTTCCTCATGCTAATATGGGCCTCTTCTAAAGTTTGAAAGAGTGTTAGAAATCCTGGGAAGAGTCAGACAGGAGTTGTGTGTTGGAGGTATTCTGAAGGCAGTCCCACTGTTCATTAGTGGTGAGTTGCCTCAAGGTAAGAGCAGTTTCTGAAATCAAAAAGCAATGCTGTGAGCTACAGCCATTACTTCATTTATCAAATTATTTTTATTCATTCAGCTCAGCAGTTGTAACTGGTTTAGAAGAGCGTGCTTTCATATTTCTGAGTTCTCCCCCCTTGAGGGGAGCTTTCCTCAAGCAAAGAAAAGTTTTTCCTCAAGCAAAGAAAAGCTTCTCCTCAAACAAATCACCCATGTATGCTGAGTTTTCAGTGAGATATCCTGATATTTGTTTTCCTGATGTGTTGGATAACCTTTTAGATAGACATAATTATTTAGATACATCTAATTTATTGCATCCAAAGATGCAGTAAATGTTATATGTTATAGAAATGTTATAGATCTTTGTTACAGATTGCTAAAAAAATGGTAACACTCACCTCTCTGTGGGGGTGTATCCACCTTTCCCCTGCATAGCAGAATTTGCTATTTCAGCTTTCTCCTCTGCAAAATAAACCTTGTGAATGTTCCTAGCATGCTGCTGTGTTATACATTGATCAACTGTGGCCTCCCTGAAGGCAATGCAACCCAGTGTCTGTGTGTTCCTTGTTTTCAAGTCAAGAGGTGCTGCCAAAGATTCATGAAGAAAAACACTACCCTTGTGCTCTGGTGGGGACTTGGAACACGTGGTACGGAGAGCAGGATCAGGCTGGTAGGAGATAGAAGTACAACCAATGTAAACCCATGTGCTTGGCAGGTTTTCTTCTTTTGAAATCATCCCTGTTGGCACCCTGTGTGCAGTGAGGGGGTGTGTGCATCACTCCTCAGCTGTCTTTAATGTGCACTGCTTGCTTTTTGTGCTGGGTTGGACAGCAGAGCCTTCATTCCTTCAGTTTTGTCTCGTTGTTGATGTATTTTTATGTTTTCCAGGTGGTGATGGTTGGTAAAATTGACAGAATTTGGGGATATGTTTGTAAAATACACTCCTGTGGGAACTGAATATTTATGGGTGACTCTTGCAAAGGCAGAGTTTGTCCCTCCTTGGGCGCTATAAAAGCTTTGCTCAGCCTTTCAGCTGTAATTGCTGTATGATAATGAATTGCAAATCATTCCAACTTATCTGCATTGTAAACTTCACATTAAACTTTAATGGGGGAAAGTAAAAATCTTTCTGTTCATGTTCATACAAGGATACTGCCTAACTATGAAAACAAACTGGAGCTAGACATGACTGAAGAACTGCTACAGAGGTAACTCCAAAGAGCCCAGTGTAGAGAGAAAACCTGAAAAATACCCTGGGAATTGGAAGGAATGGGAAGCCACAGATCCAAACCCACAGAGGTTCTGTGAGAGCTGTGCCAGGCTCAGTGCTGGGCCTTCCTAATTAAAAAATCAACTGCACACATCAAATCTCCCTGCACTGCCAGCATATTGCAATATTGACACTGAACAAATGCAGAGAATTAACAGCAGATGAACCAAACAATGTCTGAGAGCAACCCTGGAAGTTGAAGGGGAATTGGGGAATGAGGACAATTGAAATGGGAATTCCTCAGGCAGGTCCCAGTGGCTGCTTTTGGAACAGATGAACACAGGCTGGATCTGTCACTGCATCCCCAGCCTGCCTTGCAAATGTTCTTGCAGCACTGGAATAAAGCAGATTGTGGGGTTTGAGTTGTTATTATATTATTTACACTGGCTAGTGAGAAAATGTCAACATAATGAGAAAATGAACGATAATAATGAATTATTATTGTTCAGTGCTGGGTTTAATATCAGGTGGATCCATCAGATCTGCCCTGGGGGTGAGGCAGCAGGAGCAGGAGGAGAAATCTGCTCTCCCATCAGCCTCCTTTGCTCTCTTGGAAAAGGCACAGAGCTGCTTAAGAGGGCAGAAAATTGTTTTTATTTTTCTGTGAGGTGAAATTATTGCCTTGCTTTACTAAATGCTTGTAAATACAGCTTTCTGTGATTTATTAAAGGGGTTTATTCTGATTTATTAAAGAGGGAATGCTTTGAAAAAAAATAGGTACAAACATAGATACTGGAATTGTTTTTACAGGGGAAATCCCAGCAAATATTCAGTTTTCTTCTGCTTTTACTCATGTTGAGCTCAGAAATAACATTTGCATCGTTTTTCATGTCCTACAGAAAGTGTCTTGCTTGTGTGCTGGAGTAATTTACTGAACTGAAAATCTGCCCCTCTGCTGCTCTTAGATGAAATTGGTACAAAGCACGTTTTTGGAACTAAGTCATCCTCTTCAGCTGAATCTTAATTTCTATAACAGTCATGACAAGTCATCACATCTTACTAGCATGGCAACAAAAAGTCCTTTCAGAAATTTCCCTCAGAGTAAATTGCAAAATTTTCCAAGAGAACCCCTCAAAAAGCAGATGATTCCATTATCCCTAAAATAATCCAATGTGCAGTGCTTTTATTAATGAAAAGCTATTTTCAAACCTGCTGCCTGGTTTCTATTTTTGTGTAATTTTGTAGTGTGAAGAGCATTTTATAGTGTGATTTTTCCATAAGATTTAGCACTGGTCTGGGACATCCCTGAAAAAACGTGAAATTTTCTCTGTTTCAGTTCATTTGTGGAGATATGAGGGAGGTTACCCAGCTCTCAATGAGGTCATGAGCAAACTTCGTCAAAATAAGGTAAAAAAACCTGATTTTCTTACTCAGAAGAGAGCAAAGAACAGGCAGAGCAAATTTTAAAAAAGCAGATTTAGATACCAGAGTGTCTCATCCCTTCCTGTACAAGCCCAGAAACCTCTTTGAGGTTTTCCTTTCTTTGAGAAAGGATTTATTGTCATATTCAGCTTCCTTCACCTGTAAATCCTTGGAATTCTCAGATTCACCAGAGAGAATTCAGCTTCCTTTCAGGCTTTCACTGTCCCACAGCCCTGACAGCATTAAAAAAACCCCAATCCAAGGCACACGTGGTGTGCTGCTGTTTGTTGTGGCAGACTTGGACCCTTTTCCCTGTTGTGTTTTTAGGAATTCACGGAGTTCCGTAAGGAGAGGGGTAACATGCTCCTGTCCCGCAAGAACCAGCTCCTGCTGGAGTTCAGCTTCTGGAACGAGCCTGTTCCCAGAGATGGCCCTAACATTTATGAACTGAGATCCTACCAGCTCAGGGTAAGTCCACATTTTATTTCTTCCTGATTTTTTAAAGCTCTGTGCCGTCCTAAAACCTTTGGAAGGTTTTTATGGCAAATTTTTCTTATCTGAGAAATCTGATTTTATCCAAGCTGGTTTTTGTGAGTCAGGGCTGCTCTCAGAGTGTGGGGTCTGAGGTGGAGGCAGGCTCCAGCAAGATCCTGATGTCTGCAGGGCTGAAACCCTGTGGTTGCTTTGAGGGATGCTTCAGAGATGAGTAAGAGGTGGTAAACAGAGCAATTAAAGATTATTTTAATATTCTTATCACTGACAGGAAGGGACTGTGTTAACACAGGGTGGTTTCCATACAGACAGGGTGTGAAAATTGTATAATATTTTGTTTTAAACTGTAACTTTAACAGTGTGTTCTGTTTCTGCAGCCTGGAACAATGATTGAATGGGGCAATTACTGGTAAGTGTTAATTAATTGAGGTAAGTGTTGCCTTCAGCCCTGGGGTGCTGCTGGTTGGGAGGTGCAGGTGTGGAAAAAGCAGGACAGGATGTGCCAAAGCCACCAAACCCCAGGCAAGGGGCTGCTGCTGCACTTGCAGCCCTGGTCAGACAATCCTGTGACCCTCTGAGGGAAAAAAAGGAATTTTGTGCACAAACAACCCTCTGTGGTTTGGCTTTGCTTCCCAAAACCCTTTTAGTTTGCTGCAAAACCCCTGGATTTTCAGCAGAAAGCTGCTTGGGAAGGGTGGCACTTCTTCTGGGAGCCTTGGTTCACCTTTCCCAAACCACTTTCAGCTGAGATCTTGGCTCTTTGGGCTTTCAAAGTCAAGTTGCTTCTTGAAAAGCTGCTGAGCAGCATATTTGTGTTTTAATATATGGCTTAGAAGCACTTGAGACAGTTTTCTATTGATTATATGCTTGTGGTTTTGTCTTACTTTTAACCTGTGTAAGCTTATTTCAATTTCCACTCACTGTCTTTGCAGTTCTAGTGGTTGATAGTTAAACTATTTGAAGTATTTTCAATTATTTGGACAGAGGTGAGGACTTAGATTTTCAGACTTGTCGTTGATATCATTTTTTCAATTACACTCATTTGAACAAATTGAATTTAGAAATTTTTTTTTTATAAAATAGGCACATCTCTACTGGTAGAAAATCTGTCTTATAAGATACAACAAGAGAAATATTTATCTTAATTTATGCAAAATCTGCATGAATAAAAAATTGTATTTCGCTACCACAAAATCTGTGGAAAGCTGACATGACTAAAACTTAAAGATTTAGTTATAAAACCTGCCATAAAAGGCCACTTCACACTGTTCCAGTAATTACCTTTATCCTGAATTTGGTTGAAAAATGATTAATACAAAATGTATGAAAATGTAGCCTCCAACTTTAATGCATCCTACCAAGACTCAGAGCTAAATCTTAATTACTTAGTGCTGAAAACGAGCAGGGTGCAGCTTTTTTCTCACTTTTAATTGCTGAAGTGCACAACAAATGCAGTTCAACATTCCAGCTTCCTTTCCAGTCTGGTTTTTTCCCATTTCCAGTGTTTTTTCCCTGATTTCCTGCCCATGTGTGCAGGCTCTGATGTGTCTTTGCTCCCTGCAGGGCTCGTGCCATTCGGTTCCGGCAGGACAGCAATGAAGCAGTTGGGGGATTTTTCTCCCAGATTGGACAGCTCTACATGGTCCATCACCTTTGGGGTAAATCCTCTCTGCTTTCTCCTCCCACTCAGCCAACCCAGTCACTTAGCCCAGGAGGAGATATTTTTACAAAAGGCAAAGGAAATGTCTTAAAAGTTGGGGTTTATTTTTTTTCCTTTCCCCATTTTTTATTTTCTTAATTTGCTGGTTTTTTAAAAATTTTTGTGTAGGCAAATCTATTCTTCACCAAACAAAAAATTAATATTTCCTGTTTTGTTCTGTTTTTCCCACAGTTTCTGCTGTCCCTTTCTCATTAGGAGCTCAGTGTTTGCTCTCAGTCCCACAGCCATGACCCTGCTGTCCCAACTCATGCTGAAATCAATTTTTTACAGTTTCATTTCAAGCCTCACATTCACCACACATGCAGAAAGGAAAGTCAGGCATTTATTTCCATTCCTGCATGGAGGTGTTTTGGCTCTCTCTGTGCATTCATATTCATAAACACCTTAGGATTGTTTCCATTTGAAAAACAATAATTTGTTAGAAATTACTCCATTTTTTCTTCATATCCCAGCAATCCAGAATTTTAGGTTTCAGCAATTTGGCAGCCCTCATGCAGAGCTGTGCCCCTGCATTATCTTACCTGTGCCCAGGCATTTTCTCTCTTCCCCAGCTCCTTCTCTTTGTGCTGCTCTGGGAGCTTTTCCTGCTGGCAGAGAAATCCTGATTTTTTTTCCTTCCTGCTCTTCCCAGCCTCCTAATTCCTCCTTGGAATTCTTTTAAGGGATCTCTTCCTGTGCAGAAGGCAAAGGAGTCACTTTGTGCTTGTTTTCCCAGCTTACAAAGACCTGCAAACCAGGGAAGATATAAGGAATGCAGCGTGGCATAAACCTGGCTGGGATGAGCTGGTTTATTACACAGGTAACCCATTAACTCCTCTGGAATGCTGGGGGCAGACTTTGGGCTGTGCCACCCTCTCTGCTCCTCAGCACATCCCACTGGGAGAAAAAGCTTTGGATCTCAGGGGGAAATGTGGATCTCTGTCAGTTTTTGGTCTGTGAAGGAGCAGAGGGTGTTGCACTGAGCTGTAAAGTGAATTTTGCAGCTGGTTGTACATGGAAAAGTTGCCCAAGTGCTAAAAAATCGCTGCATTAATACTGAATTTTTATTGCAGCATTTCTGTGGAAGAACAGATTTATTGAAATGCTTGTCCAAAGATTTAAGGAGCCAGGAGTGAAATCTACCTTTATGTTAAATGATTACTTCTGGTATTTAATGAAATACAGGAGCCTTGTTAAATGCATTGCTGGGAAAAGGGAATTTAGACTTTGGAACAAAAAGCCAGGAGATCTTTGAGATCAAAGAAAGCTGTCACAACAAAACTCCCAGAAGTGTGCCAAGCATGTCAGATGTGGGTTCCACAGGGCACATTTCAAAGGAAGTACACCACAAAAATGTAGGATCACTTCCATTTTGGTAAAAAATAATGGAAATATTTGTCTTCAAACGAGCAGAGAGATGATATTAAAATCATTTTTTCCCACAGCCACCGTGCTGGAGGGATGATTGCTGAATGTGCTGAACTCTGCCAGTGAAATTCAAACCTCTCTCCATTTTTTTCAGTGCCCCTTATTCAGGAGATGGAGTCCAGAATCATGATACCCTTGAAGATTTCTCCACTTCAGTAAAGTCACTGATTTTCTTGTGCCTACATAGATGAAGTGACAAGTATTTGTCTTAATTTATGGTATACACTGTATATCATAGTCTGAAATATAAAAGTACTGTATTGAGCTTATAAAAGAGACCTCTTTTCTTCAGAACCCACGACCTTCTGCTCTTAGGGGGAAAAACAAAACAAACAACAAGACTGTGATTAAAAGGTTGGTGAATTGAAAACAAGTGCAGATGTGTGGGCCAGGTCCCCAGGGAATGTGTGACCTGCAGGATTTGAAATCTCCTGCTCCACAGGCACTGCCCAGAGCTCAGGAGCAGCACTGCTGTGAGCATTTAATGACTGCAGCTCTCCAAAACAAACGTGGCAGTGAAATGAGGAGCTCTGGAGAAATGAGAATTTCATTTCAGATTGTGAAACGAGCAGCTCTGGGGTTGCTGTGAAATCACCCCTGGCTGGTGGAGCAGGCCTGAAATCAGCAAATCTCCATTTCCAAGCAGGCAGTCATTAATTTGGGATGATCCTGTGTGGCAGGGGATGGATTTTGGACAGCAAGGGGCATTGCAGGGTCTCCGAGCACACATTTGTGTGGAACCTCCCCCTGGAATGAATCCCAGGCAGGGTGAGCCACGCTTCCCCACAGACACTGCCTGAACACCCTGCAGGGAATCAATCCACCCCAAAGCATCCCCCTCCCCAAACAGCTCCAAAATCTGGGAAAAGGGGTTGAATTTAATAAGCAGTGCTGGCTCAGCCTCAGAGGGGGGCTGCAGTCCCCGTGGCTGGGTTGGTGTGTGAAGCTGGGCTTGGCATTTCTGTGTACCATGGTGTCCAGTTCTGTTTTGGTTTCACTTTTAGGCTAGAATGTATCCACACTTTTTGGTGTCTGCAACGATGTGAACATCCTGTAAGTGACAATAATATTCTCTCTCTCTCTCTCAAGTGGCTCCAAGAATCAGTGTAACATACTGAATGTACAAATCAGTTCTGAATGTCCAGTTTGTACATTTCAAGAAGTTTTCAGGAAGAACATATCAGTCAATAAAAACCTTTTAATTTTCACTTTTTGCTGGAATCTCCTATGTGTTGCACCACTTGTGGTTTCTCTCCTCTGGCATTGTTTAGTATGGAAAATTTAGAATATTTCAGCTTAATTGACCAATATCACAGCATTTCCCATTTTCTGCTCTCCTTCTCCAAAGTGAATTTACAGCCCCTCCATCACATCCCATTCTGCTGAGTATTCCAAAGGATATGAGTGCTGTGGTGATAAATACAAAACACTTTTCCTTTTGATTTTTCTCCACAAACTATGCTTCATTTTTCAAGTGTGGCTTCTGCCTTCATGAAATACACTGCACTCGTGCCTCCCCTTGAATTTTCACCTTGAACAAAGTCAATATTTGATCTGGTTCTTGTCTGGTTTTATATTTTCCTCCTGTTGCCAAGTGGTGATGGGATTTTACTGAGTCACATTCTGTGCTGTATCAGCTTGAAGTTGCTCAGTGGGCCAAGGAAATCATTTGAGCTGATCCCCCTTGTAAGTCAGCCCTGAGCACTGATTCCACCTGGATTTTGGGGCTGCTCTTCAGCTGCAGAAGGAAAAAGGGGATGCCAATATCACCTTCCAGTCCTTTTTATCTCCCCCAGATTTCTTTTCCCTGGAGAATTGTGCTTGTAACTCCCACCCAGCAATCTCAGCCAGAGACAAACAGCAAAAAAACATGTTTGGAGCTACAGGATTTTTTGTGTTCTCATGCACTCCATGTTTTTTACCTTCACCAGGAATGAAATTCTGCCTGGCACAGCTCTCGTTGTCCAAAGACCACAAAGTTTTGCCTGGATAAGGAATCAGAGGAGGAACTGTGTGTCCTGTGGGGTGACATCACAGAGTGCAGGTCCCTCACCACCCCCAGGATCTGAATTCCCCCTGGAATTCTGAATTCCCCCTGCCCTGATGTGTCATGGATGAGCCTCCCCTCATTCTGAGCTTCCTGCTCCTGCTCTGGCTGCCCTCAGGGACAGATAAAACAGAGAAAACTCCTTATTTTACCTGCAGCTACAGCAGTTCCTGTTGTTTTCCTTACAGAAAACAGTGTAAGCTCCAGTGGAAACGGGTAATGCCAATCTTTCCTTGGCTCCCCTTTGCCTGAGCTTGGTTTTCCCTGGTGCTGTGAACTCTCTTGGGATTTTCCCTCTTGATTCCATGGCTGAGTTCAAGTTTTCCTTAGGTGAGCAATCCCTGAGCATTTCTTACAGAGCAATCCCTGAGCATTCCTTGCAGCACAGCTGCTGCAGTTCAGGACTGAAGTCACTTCCCAAAGGTTGAAAACTGGGAGACAGTGCTTGGAAAGGCCTCTGGCAACTCTCAGCTCTTATTCCACTGCAAGGACACAATTAAAACTCGGGTTTCATTGTCCTGGAGAAGGCTCCAAACTGTCCCTCATTCAAATATATAATTTAAAGCAGTTCTGCCTCATTGAATAATCACATTAAAAGCCTTTTTTTTTAAGGCTGGTGGTCAAAAGGCCCAGCTGGAGCCCAGGTGTGACCTGTGCTGCTCCCCAGACTTTGCCCCTCTGTGCTGGGATGTGTCCAGGCAAATCTGTGCCACTGAAACTTTCCTCACCCTGCTCTGTTCCCTGCTGGGAATTTTCCACTATTTCACAGACAAAACAGCTGATCCTGCCCCTGAGCTCAGCAGTGCTCCTGCTGCCTCCTGGCCTGGAGGTCAGCCTCCACATTTGCCCAGTGCAAGGGGAGGGGGGCATTTTTTTTTTCTTTTTTTTTCTTTTTTTTTTTTTCCAAGGCAGTGTGACCTAAAGAGCTGTTGTGAAATCCCTGGCACAGCCCCACGTTTCCATGGTGCCCCGAGTGGCAGCAGCTCCTGCAGTGAATGTTAAAATCCCTCCCAGGCTCCTGCCTGGGGGAGCTGCAGAGCCCTGAGCCCGTCCCACTGCCTGCAGATTTGTTTCATTCATGGCCTTTTAATTCCATAAAAAACAGCAAAGAAACTCCTGCACTTCCTGACTGTGGGATTACACAGGGAAAAGTGGGAGCAGGAACTCTGCAGCCCTGCCTGAGCAGAAGCAGGATTGTCCAGGATTGCCCAGGACTGTCCAGGATTGCCCAGGATTGTCCAGGATTGCCCAGGACTGTCCAGGATTGCCCAGGACTGTCCAGGATTGCCCAGGATTGCCCAGGATTGTCCAGAATTGCCCAGGATTGCCCAGGAGCTGCCCTGGGAGCTGGCTGGGCCTTCCCCCAGGAGGGATTTCCACCTTTCACACTCCCAGCAGTTGTGGGGAGCGCTGCCAGCCGTTGTCTGCTTGGCTTTTGTGGGCTCTGCTGAGGCCTCTGCAGATCCTCTGGGGCTGTTTTGTGTCTGCCTTGCTCCAAAAACCATCCCAAGTTTGCTGCTGGGTTTGTTTTCTTTTAACCCTTCTACTTCTCTGCTGTTTAAATGCTGTTGTAACTTCAAGCCAAACCCATTTTTCAGCATCACAGCTCTGGGCTGTGGTGACTCCTCTGTCCCCAATTTCCTCCTCCCAAAATGAACAGAACCAGAGTTTGCTTTTATTGTGGGTGATGCTTTAACAACTGGACAGCAGCTGTCCTGTGGCACCTTGCTTTAATCATCATAAATTAAGGAAATTCCGTGCTAACTGTGAAAAGCAGTGATTATTGTGAGGCAATGTGAAATTTTGGAGGGTAGGGACATCACTTGTTTCTGTTCCACCCAGAAATACCTGGTGGGTGAAAGAATTGCCACACTTCAGTTTCTGGAAAAAATACTGGGGCTCTTTTTAAGCACTTACAAGATAAAAACCTCAGCAGATATTAAATGTTTTTTACACTGAATCATGTCATATTTACCCATCTTTCTCCTGTGTGTTGTGGGATTGAAGGAAGGGGCAGGTGTGATGTATTTTAACATTGGAAAAGCTTTTCCCATCCTCACAGGTGAGGCTCTTACAAGTCAGGGAAATAAAAGTCCCACAATGTGAAAAACACTCAGGAGAGCTGTCAGCATTTCCCAGGTGTGTTCTCCTGGATCAGACATCCTTAAAAACCAGGATCCACCAGCTGGAGCTCAGAGGAGCTCTTAGAACAGGTCAGGCAGAGTTTAGGGGTGGTTAATGCACACTGCAGGCAGAGGAAGGGACTGAAGTTTCCCAGAATTTCCTTTAAAGGTTGATGGAATCACTCCCATCCTGTTACAGCTGATGGGGGTGGGTTGGAAATTAATAAAAATCCCACAACCACTGGGACCACTTCCCAAAATCAGCAGCTTGGGGTTTGGAATATTTTAATGAAGGATGGGAACCACTCTGTCCCTCACCCGAAAATGTTTCTTGGCCAGGGATGAACCCTGGATCTCAGATTTCCATGCAGCTCCTGTCCCACACAGGCTGAGTGACTGATGTTGAGTAACAGATGACACCACAGGTTCTCTGTGGCCATAATTTTAATGAAATCAGAGACATTTAGGGATGTTTTCCACCTGTTCACTGCTTACCTGCTGCTGATTCTGTGCAGTGAAAGGTACTTGCCAAAGTGCAGCCTGAATTTTATTTTTTTAAAATTATTATTATCATCATCATCATCATCATCATCATCATTATTATTATTGATCAGGCAAAGTTCTTGTTTGTGGCCTTGTTCTTTTTTTGTCACCCAAAATCAGTAGAGGCATTACTGATGAAACAACAGATGTGCAATATTGACCCAGAGATAATCCCTTAAGGTATTTTTAACTTTTTATTTTCTATGTTTGGTCTTCCCTTGGAAGTAAATAATTTATTTCTTCCACCATAGGAAAGTTTTATTAAAAATTTTACCCATTTTCATTCCAACCTGTTTGAGTAGCATGGTGCCATTTGCCACATGAACCAGAGTGGAAAGTCCCCAAGCCCCAGAATCATAAAAAACTCCAGCCCACGAGTTTGCAAACAAATAAATGTTTAATGGCATTGTATAATGGATTTACAGGTGTTAAATAGATTATTTTACAGGAGGATTTATCGCTCTTCCAGCTCCTTTAGCAGTTCATCAAAGTGGCTGATGTACCACTTTGCTTTCTCCTTTACTTGCTTTCTGACTACGTTGCCTCCAAATCCAATGAAACAATCCTGGAAAAACACAAGGAATGGGCACATGGATTATTGCATGGAAGGAGTGGAGCTCTCAGTAATTAAATTTGCTTTTAAGATTGGATTTTAAAATCCCTGCTCTGTTTTCCTTTGCATGTTCATTTTTCAGATTTATTAACAATTCATTCTGCAGCATTTTGGTTATTGGGGTTTGTCTCAGTGCCTTGTGGCTTCCAGACAGTTCAGATGTGAGATTTTACTGAGAATCTGATGTAAATGTGATGCAATTCCATTCAAGAGCAGGTAAACATTGGCTCATGCACGAGCATCCCACAATTACCCCTCTCCTGTTTATCTTACCTGTGTTTGCCTCATCTCAGAGATACCAAAAGCAAACTTTAACCCTGTCCTCAATCATTAACCAGAGCAATCATCATTTCTCCATCTCACAAAACCCCCTGCAGTGAAAGTGCAGGGCTTTAAAATTTCCACTGCAGATTTTTTTCTTTTTTTTTTTTTTTTTTTTTTTTTTTTTTTTTTTTTTTTTTTTTTTTGCCTTGAGGTGGGAAACATTAAACAAATCCTGAGCAGTTTTGGGGTATTGGGGGACTTTTGTGTGGGGAAAGGAGCTGAAGGGGAGATGGAATTAAAATCTCTCCCTGGGACATGAGCATTTATAAAAGTTATCTTTCTGTTTTTTTTGTTTTGTTTTTTTTTTTTATTAAAGAACCCAAACCTCACTCTTCTTTTTGCCCCAAGGATTTGCTCAGAAGGAATTCAGGATTTCTGTAATACTCACTCCAGGAGGACAGGCTTCCATGTCTGTAGCTCCATCTCCAATCATAACCACTTTCTTGAAATGGAACTGTTCTTTCAGATGAGTGATGACCTTTCCCTTCCCCCCTGATTCAGCTGTTGGTTGTGTTTCATCAAATCCTGCATATTCTCCTAGAAAACAATGGAAGGACAAGTTGGAAATACAGATATTTTCTGGTAAATGAAGGAAGATCTCTCTGCCTGTGGTCTTGACTTCGGTGCATGCAGTCCTGTAAAACTCACAGCACAGCATCCCAAATCAGTAATTCCAAAGTAATTTTAAGAATGGGATTTCACCCAAGCCTTTCAAAGGAAAATAGAGACATTTTCAGAGAAAACCAGAAACCTGTGTGGGCAGTGCTGCCAATCCATTCCCAGCCACTCTGGTGTGACCATCCCAGGAGCAGCACCCAGGATGAGGCAGAGCCAGAGAATGAAACCCTGAGTGAGGAACAACCTCAGCACCCACAGCTCTGCTGGGGCAGAGCTTCAAATCCAGAGAGCTCTGCTCCAAAGGCCCTGAACAGGAGGGCTGTGAGAGCAGCTCAGGTCATGGACTCTTTGACTTGAAGGAGAGGAGAAACTGAAACTCTGCTCTCAGCAGCTGAAGCGAGTTTTACCTTTGGCACAGCTTGCAATTAAAAAGTAACTGCTGCTCTATTTCTTACACTGACCATGCCCTGAGCTGGTTTCTGGTAAGGTTTTGTAATTTTCCTCCATGAAATCAGCTGGATTGGTAACAGGACAGGGCCTGCAGCCCAATACCTGAGAGCAGGAGCCAGAAAAGTGCCATTAACCAGCAGAGAGGGGAGCTGGAGGGGGCTCTCACCATTGAAGTAGAACTTGAGCCTGTTGGCAAAGACGTTTGCTGTGGGGATGTTCAGCTGCAGGGCCACGTGCTCCACAATGCTCTGAAAGCCCCCCGAGACCAGGAACACCTGAACCCCTCGTTGGTGCAGCCTGCTCACCAGCTCCCTGAGAAGAGACAGCACAATGGTCAGAGAGATCCTTCCTGAGCCAGGCTTTGTGCTAGTCCAGCTTAGCCTGGGGTGTGCTGCTTCCAGCTCCATCCATCTCTGCTGCCCACAGCTTTTCTCTCTCTGTTTGTGCCCACACCTGGCTGGCAAGAGCTGGACAAACCATCATTCCATTCCTCAAAAACAAGCACTCCCAAAAACTGTCTTCTTTCCACTTTCACATTAGTTCCCTTGAACAAGTGAGAGCAGATCCAGTTCAAGTTTCATTTCTGAAGCGAAACAATGGCAAGAAAATGAATCTGGAATGCAGCAAAAAGTAGTGGATGAGATAAAACCACTGCTCCAAAATGCTAAGTGGGCTGAAAAGTGCAAAGTGCAGATGTTTTTAGCTCAGAGTTGGTTCACCAGATGCTGGACATTGATGCCATCTTTAGAAGAGGGCACCACCTAGAGAAAAGGAATCAAAAAGAGAAGTTTGTGAGCCCAGTTCATGCCAGCAGGACTTGAAGGCAGTGCAGGGTTCTGGGGATTTGGCTCTGGAGGCAGAAGATCAGCCTGCAGCAGGGGAAGGGGTGGCAGGACCAGCAGAAACACTAAAGACTGAAAAGCAAAGCAGAGCCTTAAAGCAGGACACAGAAAAGGAGGAAGAAAGGGAAGGAATGAAAAGGAGGAAGAAAGGGAAGGAATGAAAAGGAGGAAGAAAGGGAAGGAATGAAAAGGAGGAAGAAAGGGAAGGAATGAAAAGGAAAATCATGTGATCTCGAACAAGGAAACAATGTTCTCTTTGTAGTTACCTCTAGCTGTCTTCTACAGAAAAGTAGAAGGATCACCAAAAACTCTTTTTATATGCTAAAAATATTCCAAACTTGAAGCTATGGTCAGATTTTGTAGTAAAGAAATTCTTTTGAATTGATAGAAACAGTTTGAATAGGGAAAAAATCCCCAGAGCTTTTCAGTTTAAACAGTTCATGTTCATTCCAAACCTCAGGATGAATGAATACACATATTTATGTGGTTTTGCTTTAATTTTAATGTTTTTAGGGACTTCAGAATGGGTAGCTCTGAGCAATGGATCCCCTAAACTGAGCCAGGGGTGTGACTGCACTGAGCAGAGTCAGAGAGAGGGAACAGAGTTGCAGAATAGAGCAAATTTAGGGAGGTATTAAATCTCCTCCCAGTCCCATCACCCCTGAAAAACCAGTGGTTGAACAGATTCTTTTCCATTCCCATTTAATCCTCAAGCCAGGATTTGAGCTTGGCAGCCAAGGTGCCAGTTAATATCTAAGAATCTCTTCTTTTTCCATGGATGCTTAACCCCTAGCCATGAAGCCAGGCTCCCGATCCAAGCTCTGTACACACCCAGCATGGGGATGGAGAGAAAAGGCAGCACAAACCAGCTCTGTGGCCTTACAGCATCACTAAAGACACAGAATTTGGTTTATTTATTCCATCTGCTTCCTGAGTACTTAAAAAAAAAATTCAATTCTTCTTACCTTATTCCTGGAGTTAGCTGAGGTGGGTTGTCAGATATTAATTTCTGCACTTGTTCATAGGAGGGCCGGATGAGACCTAACCGTGCTGTGAGAGCTGCCTTGAATGTCACAGTGCCACCCATGGCTCTGCGGGTCCTGAGGGACAGCCAAAGAGTCAAATCAGGGACATTCCACCCGCTGGGGCTTCTCCCAACAACAGAGCATTAGCCAGGAATGACAAGGAAGCAGGTAAGAGAGGTTATGCTGAGCCCCAGTGATTGGTGGCTAGGAGATCTCCATGGATGGGAGAAGCAGTGGAGCAAAGGAAAATGGCTCCATTCCCTCTCTGATGCCATGCTGGGACTTATTCCTGAGCTGAGCCTAACAGAGCTTTGGCTAAAAGCTCCAGCTTGTGCTGCTCCCCAGCCTCAGCCTCAGCAACGGGTTGGGAGTGCTGTCCCCTCTCCTCCATCTCATGGTAAGGTTTCCTCGTTCATACCAGGCTTTGGTAGTGCTTAGCCAAGTGTAATGATGAGGGCTGCTCTTAGTCTACCAAAATTACCAACAAAGATTTCATTCCAGGATGGTTTTGTTGGGCAGCCTCACAATTCCCAAACCAAGCCACTTCACCCCGCATTAATTCCTCTTATTAATTCCACTCCCAACCCCTTTACAAACTGCAGTGATCTCCAACAGAACGAAATGCCTGTAAAGGACAAATCCACACCCAGAGCTCAACCAGCCACGGCTCGTTCTGCCTGGCCCCGTGGGAGCTCCCAGCCCCACTCACATCTCTGCCACGGCGTCCCCGACCCCGCAGAACTTGGCCAGCTCGTCGATGCCCTCCTCCCTGATGACCGTGCTGTCCACGTCGAAGCACACGGCGTCGGCGCTGCGGAAGATCTCCTTCAGCTCCATCAGGGAGGCCATCCTCTTGGGAGCCTTCTTACTGTGAGGGGACAAGATGAAGTCTTTGTCTGAGGGGGAGTAGTGCAGTGTTTCCTGAGCCATTGGTGCTGCTGCTCTGGCGCGGGCGAGAAGGGCCGAGCGCAGGCGGCTCAGGGCTTTTATCCCAGAGGTGATGGTGGTGGAGGTCTGGCTCAGCTGCTGATTTGTCCCTGGCTGTTGCTGCCTACTGATGGTCACCTCGTGCTCCAGGTGGGCCGTGGAGCCCTGGGCTGCTGCTGATTTGTTGCCTGCTGCCTCAGCCCATTCGTGGGTTCAAGGTTGTAATCCTTGGCATGGCCTGAGGCACCAGGCTGCCAAGAGCTGCGTGGGATTGCAGGGCTCTGCTTCATCTCAGGGGGGTCTTGGTTTCTCTCCAAGGTTTGAGTGTCACAGCAGTTGCTGCAGGACACCCAGGCCCTAAGGATTGTTGCAAACTAGCCTAAACCTCTCAATGAGTGGTTGTCCTAAATCAGGAAGGTTTAGATCCTGTCCTACATCCTCATTAATAAAAGATTGGACCATTAGCATTGGGGATTAGCCTTTTATAAACCCATCAAACACTTGGCTTTTGAGAACTTAACTCATCAAGACATCACATTTTCCGTAACAGTCCCTGACAAAAGGTTTTTTCTACCCTTTTAGATTTTTCCACTTCAACATGTTCAGCACTTCTGCAGATCAGAAGCTTAAGGAGTTAAGTATCTTCTTAGTCATCCCTACTCTGCTTGTGCTTCATCCTTTCACAGGGGAATTAATTCAGTGTGGATTTTACTGTTTACTAATCTATAATTCAGATGCAAACAACACCTGCCTATTTATCTCACTTCTCAGATTTTTGTAGAAGTTTTTGTTTCTTCCAATCTCTCAGACATCTCTCAGGACATGTCTTATATGATTGATCTGGGTTGATGTTCTTTTCCTGGGATAGGGGAAAGACACCATCAAACAGCACATTGTTAAGAATTATGGATGTCTTTATAACCTTTCATCTTTTGTTTTCCTCTCTAATGGTCAAAGCAGGAGCAGAACCTTTGGGTTTATTCCCAAGAGTGATGAATATTGGGATACAAAAGGCTTTATGAAAAATTCCCATCATCACTACAAATGTAAAGAACACACCTCTCTCATGTGCTCTTGTGCATGGAATAAAAGAGAATGCTCCAATCTGTTGTTGGGAGGTGGAAATCTGTCTAAAGGACCCACCCAGCCTGAGTGGTGAAACCTGCTGTGAACAGCCAGGAGCTGTGTCTGCACGAGAGATCCTGCCTGACAGGCAGGAGATGTCAATAGGGGACAAACAAGTGACATGAGAGGCACAGGCAGCCCTCAGACAGGGCTTTGGTGGGGTTTATTCTCTGCCTTTGAGGTGGCACTAGAGGAGGTGCCCCAGAAAAGGGCTTTTACAGAGCCCCCCTGAATGCAGTTTGGCACAACCCTGCCCTTGGTGCATGGACACACCACAAAACCCCAGCCTAGCCTCAGGATCATGGCTAAAGCACTATTTACTGCAGGCCATGTGGGGTTTCATTTTTCCTACAAAGACTGCACTGGACATGCAAGAGAAACAGTTATCAGCCATCAGCACAGCACATAAAAGCAAAGTGGCCACAGCCATGAGAACTTCCCTGTGCCAGCAGCCAGCTCTGAGGTAAGGCTCGGTGGCCAGGGGCCAGCTCTGAGCTCAGGCTTGGCACTGGCTGGGCAGGTGCCACGTGAATGGCACGTTTGCTGCAGCCTTGACTCGCCTGGGTGCAGAGCTGTGCCTGTGTGTGCAGTGGAAGCTCCCGGAGCTGCCTCGGGGCAGCTGCGACATCGGCGTCACCGTGTCCCAGCCCTGCTGCTCAAAGCCACCATTGCCACACCTGGGGCTGCGCTGCAGGCCTGGCACAGCACCTGGCACAGCGTGAGGCAATGGCACCTGTGGGGACACTGCTCTGTGACGTGACTGCTGGGGGACAGGCTGGAGTCTGGGGCTGGGTGCACGGCTTTCATCTGCCCCAGGAGAACGTTATCTCTCCAAAGTGATGAAATGTTCACGTCTCTTTCTCTCTGATGTCCACATTTCCCAAGCTCCTTTCCCTGCTGGATGGGCTGCCAGTGATGGCATGAAAGCTGGGCTGGACTTGGCACTTTGATGGACAAATAAAGAAGAATTATTGTGAAGTCACAATTGGAATTAACCCTGTCCTCTCCTTATTCCTCTTGGAAAATAGTTTCAAGCTGTGGTTTATGTTGTCTAAAAATGACAAACTGGAAGGGAAGAATTGCAAAAATCATCAGTAGCACATCAGAGCAAAAAGAATTGAAGTTGTGTAAAACCCTTCCATGGACAAATCTCAGCTGCAGTCAGGGAAAAGCAATTTTGTATTCCAGAGTGATCCAGGCCTGTATAAGTGGCAGAGGTTAATTACTCCAAAATACAGAGCATCTGATTGCTTTAAAGGGTAAATGTTTTAATGAGATGGGAAGAAACAAGAAATTCCCACAAAATAATGGGTTCTGTTTCCATATGAAAAACACTGATAGGGAATCTTTGATCTTCCTACCACTGAATTTCAGGTAGGTAATCAATTTTTAGCCTAAAAAGCATCCAAGCAGCAAACATTTCAACAGGTCTGACATAAAATACCATGGGGACAATCTGGAAAGAAGAATATGGGGAAGAGAAGAACAATAGGCAAAGAAGTGGCTAAAGAAGCCAAAAGAGTGTGAAAGAGAGTTGGGGTGAAACTTGAGATAAAGATGGAGAAAAAATAAAATGAGAGAAAAGGGGAATTTCCATGAGCTCTCCTTGCCTCCAGACTATGTAGTGTTTCATTAGGCTGTTTAAAAAAAAAAAAAAAGGCAACACATTTTCACAAGAAATAATTCTCTTTCATAATAGACAGGTGGAGTCACAAACAGGGGAATGATGTAAGAGCACATGGGAAAGGAAAACAACTGAAATCCTCTCTGTTTGCTGTCCCTTCAAAGAAGGGCGCTTGCCTCACAGGGAAAAGCTGCCCCATCCTCTGTATCCACATGTAATTAAAACGGGAGCAGTAAGTGGTGCTCAGAACTGCAGGTGTTCTGACGAGATCTCAAACCCCTCATTGTGACTAGACCTCCCTTGTTGTCATATTTCAGCTTTCAGAAGTGCTGCCACGCTGCTGCTTTGCATGATGATCCCATTTATTGCTGTTAAAAATGAAGATTAAGTGAATCTTAATGAAATATTACCCAGCACTCAGGAATATCCTTGTTTGCAAACAATTTCTGATTCACTTCCCCACTTAACATTGTATTGAACAGTAACAGAAGTTCAACCACATTAAACTGTTTCTCTTGCCTTGAAGGGAAACTGCTGCTCAGAGCAAAGGATTTGGAGAAAACAGTTCTTGAAAGTTTTTTCAGGACCTTTTCCTCCTACAGCTTCTAAGAACATTCCCAGGAGTGTTTCCATGGTATGAGTTTAAACAAACCACTTAATCCTCATTGTTTCCAGTCCTGTGTCTGTAAAATGGGAATAAATACATGGCACAGCTTTTCTGTGCTGAGCTTTCATCCTCAGAATTAGCAACGTCTTGAAAGCTTTAGAGGAAAGCCGATACATTTAAGCAGATTAGTTACATTTAAGCAAATTGTGTTTGTGTTTTATATAAGTTTTAGAAGTTCGACCCATCCACACATAACTTTCTGTGGTTTGCAGGGTGAGAATAGGAAGATTCAGTCCTAAATCTCCCGGGTTTTCTTCATTTTTTTAGGTTTTTGTTAAACCTCCCGGGTTTTCTGTTTCCTTTTAGGTTTTGCTTTAGCCCCCTGCTCAGTTTGTAAAGGCAGCGGCACAAAGCTGTGTGCAAGCCCAGAGATGAGCTGCCCGCAGCTCCACACGATTATCTGCACAGCAGTGCCTCACAGCGAACTCCTTTAAGCACCTCGCGAAAAGCAGGTGAAAAAGGGCAGAAAGAACCTGCTGCATGTTGACATCCACCTCCCAACCCTCCAACCCCCTCCGGCCCGTGCTGCCAAAACGCGCCCGATTGCATCATTCATTCACGCCGCTCTCATAAACCAGCCACCCCGGCGGGCAGCACAACATCCCCGCTGGAAAAACCCCCCCGGTGTTTTTTCCAGCCGAGCTCCAACCCGTCCTGACCTGCGAGGGAAGCGCGGTGCCGGGGACTCGGGGCGCTGCTGCCGCTGCCGGGCCGGGAAGCGGCGGGGAGGGATCAGCTGCGCCCTCAGGGGCACGGAGCCCGCGCACGGGCCGCGCTGGCCGGCAGCCGCATTCCGCCGCCCGGGCCCCGCCAAAGCGCTGAGTCAGCCAGCGCCGCGCTTCGCCCGGGCTGCTCGCACACATGGGAGCAGAGCAGGGCAGGCTGCTCGCTGCCAGCCCGGGCGGCAGAGGTGTGACCGCCGCGGGGCAGGGGAGGAGCCGCGAGCGGGGCCTGGCTCGGCCCGGCCCGGCAGCGCCGGGACACCGGGCAGCGCCGGGACAGCGGGCAGCGCCGGGACACCGGGCAGCGCCCGTCTCGCCTCCCATCTGAGTCTGTCCCGGCTGAATCAGCGGGTTTTGGGAGAGAAGGGAGGATTTGTGAGCTGGGATCAGGGATTCATCAGGTTGGAAGCGACCTTAAAGATCATCGAGTCCCCAACACCGCAGCTAAGCCAGTGCCGCATCCAGGCTTTGTTAAACACACCCAGGGATGGGGGCTCCACCACCTCCCCGGGCAGACTATTCCAGAACTTTATCACTCTTTCTGTAATAAACTTATTCCTGACATCCAGCCCAGATCTTCCCTGGCACAGCTTAAGGCTGTGTCCCGTGGTTCTGTCGGTGCTGCCTGGAGAAAGAGCCCAGCCCCACCTGAGCACAGGCACCTTTCAGGAATTTCAGATTGCAGGATCTCCTCTTGGCTTAAGCTGTTAGTGCATCCCCGAGCAAAGCTACACACACAGATCCCAGCCAAAGCTGGCAAAGGGAAAAGGCGTGAGAAAAGGCTCTGTTTTTTCCCCAAAAGCTGTGGAAAAATTGCCAAAGCTGCCCGTGTTTGTGCTTTGGCATCCCAGGGAAGAGCTTCCCTCACTCACTGCCGTGGGTTGGAAAACGGGACAGTGCCAGCCCAGGAGTTCCTTGGTTCAAGGTCAAGAAAAGCTGATTTAGCTGATCTAGCTGCTTTTGCCCACTTGTGCCAGCAGTCCTGTGACTGCTGCCCGTGTGTTCTGCACCGCTGGATGCTCCAGTCACACTCTGTGCATGACCTCTCCTGCCATCCTGGCAGTGCCACCCCTCAAAACTCCATTTATTAATGAAATCCCATCACCTTTCTGCCCCTCCTCCCTTTATGGTTTTTCACAATTTCTCAGTACATGACGGGATCATCTCTCAGGAACTTCTGGAGTCAGGAAAAGATGGGAGCAAACCCCTGAGCTGCCAAACTGGTGCCAGGGATCAGCAGCCCCGTGCTGTTTGTCAGCTTTATCGAGGCAGGACAGGATGTTGTTTAAAGCAGATTTAGAAATCATTTCTGTGAATAAGGTTAAAGGAAAACCCATCTTGATAAAGATGAAAGAAAATGGCTTTTACTGAGAATCTCAGAGGGGTTTTTGCCAAGATAAGCAGTGTCTGGCTTGACTAAGAGAATTGCTGCTGAATATTTCATGAAGGATATTGCCTTTATTTGGCTTAGTTTAACGGACATGTTAGCTTTAATTTAGTTAAATATTTTGATTCTAACCTGGTGTAATCCATTGAATTCATAGGGCAATTTAAGTCTGGTAAGCATTTGCCCTTCATTTTTATTACACACAAAAAACAAATAGAACAATTCTACAGCTAAGACTGAAAAAAAAAGGAAAAAAAGCTTGTCTTGATGCCTGAAAAATGCTGCAAAATGGGACTTTAATGTGAAGATGCTCGTGAGAAATGTTACTATAACACAAAATAACTACCCTGAGGAATGTGAGCCAGCAAAGAAACACAGAGAGCTCTGCCCGGGAGCTGCAGGAGGATGCTCAGGAGTGAAAATACAAACTTGATCCGAACACAGCACCCAACTCTTGTACCACAGAACCTCTCCATTTGTACAAAAACAGCAGAAACCACCTGCATGGAGGATTAGGACATCTTTGAAAACAGCTTTTCCCTTTTTCTCCCCTCTTCTCTTAAAAAACCCATCTCATAATTAAATTTTCCCTTTACTTTCCAGCAGAAATAATTCCTCCCACAAACCTGAACCTGGCCCACATCGCTGCCAGCCCCACGGGTGTTTTAGGATGGGGAATTCCTGCCTTTCCATAGGCATCAGCAAGGAAAACATAAAATAGAACAAGCCTGCTGGGATGGGTTTGACAAGGCTGCCCTCTGCTGAGAACAGCCCTGAGAGGAACAGGCAAAAAAATAAAAATAACAGAGAAGCAAAGGCAATAAAATATTTGATCTGGGAGTTGCAGAATCCAGGGCAGAGCTGGGGATCCGGGGGTTTTAACTGGACATTGCATCTCAGATATTTGCACGGCAGCCTCTTGGGCCAGGCTTGGTGGTTTGGTTTGTTATGGTTTCAGCATCCCAGTGAAGTGCAGGCAGCATTTTAACAAAGTTCCAGAGCCAATATTGAAATTGCAAGTGTGATTCCCTGCATTTTGCAATGTTTAATGTTTATTTCTAATGACTGCAATCACAGAGGAGAAAGCCCAGCCACTCCCCTGGACTCAACGTCAAAATATTTCACAAGACACTGCTCAACAAACCTGTAGGATGTCCAAACACCACCTAAAACGTTAAAAAAACAGAATCCCAAGGAGATCAGCAGCTGTCCCTTCCAGGAAGACAGACAGGCCACACGTGGGACTCCTCCTCTTGTGCACAGCGTGGCATTTTGCCCAGAAACCTGAGATCCTCACCCAAAGCAGGTGCCACAGCCTGCAGCCAAACCCAGCCAGGCTGCCCTGACACTCGACACTGGCTTTTCCCATCAAGCTCCCCCAAAACTCCTGCGCAGCAAAACTGGACCCAAGAGCAGGCTCAGACTTTTCTCCTGGAGCTGGTGTGGAAATACATCCAGCTCATGGCATGGCTGAAGCAACCCAGGGCTGCGTCCACAGCACCCTGCTGCAAAAAGTGGGATGGAGAGGGAGGGATTTTATAAAATCCATAGGTTTGGTTGGAAGGGAACTTAAAGAGCATCGTGTTTCAGCCCCCTGCCATGGGCAGGAACGCTTTCCACCATCCCAGGCTGCTCCAAGCCCTGCCCAGCCTGGCCTTGGACACTTCCAGCTTCTCTGGGCATCTTCACACCAGGTGGGAGAGTGCTGGGGAAGGGTCTCTGCCTTCCCTGCACCAAATACTGACAAAATCCTGGCCTCGGGGCCAGTTGTTCCAGGCTGCAGAGCACTGGGATCTGCCTGGGATTGTTGTGGGGCCGGGCACCTGCCTCGTGCAGCACTCGGAATAAGGAGAGGTTGTGGGCAGCTGCCTCACACAACACCTGGAATGAGCAGAGGTTGTGTCACAGCCGGCGCTGCCGTGTGCTCCAGTGGGTGTTGGAGGGTACAGGATGGAGCAATTTGGGATTCAAACCTGGCGCAATCGGTGCCCGCAGGGGTGTGAGGGACCACGGCAGGAGCGTCTTCTCCAGCTCCTCTCCCGGGAAACTCACTCGTCCCTTTCTGAGTCCAAAGACACAAATATTTGTGTCTCCAGGTGTGAGCCCTGACAGGCCGCTTAGGGAAAATGTTTTGGCACACACCGAGGTTGTCTTGGCAATATTTCTGGTTTTATTCTACACAGAAACCTCTGCGTGGACCATCCCCACCCTTAGAACCCCCGGGAGGGATTCAGACCAGGAAAGCCCCGGGCAGAGGGTGGACACTGGGGGCTGTGGAGGCCCCAGTGCCCCACACATCAGCTTGTGTGTTATAAAATGAGTTTTCTTTAACCTCAATCCCGAATTTAACCAAGAACCATTGATTATTAATCCAGTCTACTCAGCGATCGGTCTAATGTGAAATCACCGGGTTTAATTATTTATTCTGACGGTTCTGCGGAGTTGCTGGGCGTGCCCGTGACACGAGAGGGCGGATTAAGCACTGACCATCCCCGCCCGCTCACACACCACCCCCACCCGCCCCGCGCTCCCCTCACGCCCGCTCTGAGGGCAGCGCCGCGCCCGCGCCTCAGCGGCGGGGAGGGGGCGGGACTAGGCGGAGCGACAGGCGGTTCAGCCAATGGAAGCGCGGCTAGCCCTCCAACAAACCAATGAGAACCGTGACGCCTCAGCGGCGGGAGCACCCTGTATGAGCGACATGCATATTAACCAATAAAAACGCGGCATCGCGCCGCCGGGCCAATGGGCGAGCCCGGAGTGTTCTAGAAGGGGCGGGCGGGAGGCGGGGCCGCGGTGCCCCGCCCCGCCCGGCGCGGCCCAGAGCGCGGCGCAGCCATGGCGGTGAAGGCGCTCAACCCCAAGGCCGAGGTGGCCCGCGCCCAGGCCGCGCTGGCCGTCAACATCAGCGCGGCCCGCGGGCTGCAGGACGTGCTGCGGACCAACCTGGGGCCCAAGGGCACCATGAAGATGTGAGGGAGCCCCCGCGCCTCTCGCCGCGGGTGGGGTTGGGGGGGAGCGCGGCCTGAGGGGGAGCGGCGGGGCCGGGGTGCGCGGGGGGAACAAAGGCGGGGGGGGAGAGAGGCCGAGGGGTGAGGGATGGGGAGGCAGCGGCGCGGCCCCGCGCGCGTTTCGGGGCCGGATGGATGGATGGATGGATGGATGGATGGATGGATGGATGGATGGATGGATGGATGGATGGGGAAGGAGCGGGGCGGGCCCGCGGCCTCGCACGTGTGGCGGGGCCGGGGCGCTGCTCACCCGGCCCGTGCCGCCCGCAGGCTCGTGTCGGGCTCCGGAGACATCAAGCTGACCAAAGATGGCAACGTGCTGCTGCAGGAAATGGTGAGCTGGGGCTGGCGGGGCTGAGGGAGGGACGAGCGCCTTTGGGTGAGGGGGAATCGCGTCTCCCCTGCCCCAGCCGCCCTTATCTATTATTATCTATTAAAGCAAAATGGGCCTTGGGAGGAGGGTAAAGAAATAGGTGCAGGTTAAGGCAGTACTGTAAAGAGAATAATGTTAAAAGTATAAACGGCACCATAAGAATGCTACTCCTTAGGCTGATGATTTTACTCAAACCAGTTAGGGTAAACCATTAGAACATCGCCTTCAGTTCTTTCCTAGCTGGTCTCAGATTTTTGTTTGCTGCGGTGAAATTTAACTGCTCAGCTTCTTATTTCTGTCTAGCAAATCCAACACCCCACGGCCTCCTTGATAGCAAAAGTGGCAACAGCACAAGATGACATCACTGGAGATGGCACCACCTCGAATGTCCTCATCATTGGAGAGCTCCTGAAGCAGGCAGATCTTTACATTTCTGAGGTGTGTATGCAGTGTTCCGTTTGTAGGTGAGCAAGTTAAAACCTTCAGTGGGACCCCTCAGTGGGGTTTTGTTAAATGTTTAACAGTGGAACATAAACACATTGTTCTGCTTAAAGTGAGAAGTTGTAAAAAGGGGGGGAAAGCTAGAGGAGAGGACTTTAAACCCTGTTCAAAATCAAACCCACTTATTGTGGATACTGTAGCTTTTAAGGTTTATGTGATACCTGCTGTTACTTTGTTTTGTGCGAGTCAAAACACGTCTGGGGTGTTGGAAAGGGGCTCCTCCCTGAGGGCAGGTGAGCGTGGGGATTGCACAGCGAACACCCAAGTGTGCTTTGTAGTTCCCTTGGTTTGAGGTCTGTGCTAAATCAATCTGTACTTTTCCTCTGCATTGGAAGGATTTGCATTCCTTTTATATGTATTCAGAAGGACAGAACACATGGCCTGGGTGTGTCCACCCCATATTCCCTGTGTTTTACCTTTCCATGGAATGGTGAAACCACAGGTTCTGTTTGTGGAAGAAGAACCATCTTCCTTCCATTGTCCAACGACCTCTCTTCCCTTGCCTCAGGGTTTGCACCCTAGAATTGTAGCAGAAGGATTTGAGATTGCCAAGGAAAAAGCACTTGAGGTTTTGGAGCAGGTCAAAGTGTCCAAGGAGATGGACAGGGAGACCCTCATCGATGTTGCCAGGACATCCCTCAGGACTAAAGTCCACGCTGAGCTTGCTGACATCCTGACAGAGGTGAGCGTCCCTGCCACCTCTGCCTCTGTGTGGAGAGAGCCAGCTCTGAAAGTGCTGGGACTGTAATTTGAAGTGTGAAAGGTGTGAGCTTGCATTTTGGAAGACTGATGGTCATTCTGGGCTGTTTCCCTCCCCTGTGCTGCAGGCTGTGGTGGATTCTGTCCTGACAGTGAGGAAGCCAGGGGAGCCCATTGACCTGTACATGGTGGAGATCATGGAGATGAAGCACAAATCAGAGACAGACACGGCGTAAGTCAGGAGGTCCTTGGGCTTCAGTGGGATGGGGCCCTGAGCTTTGAGGAGCCTGGGGGGTTTTGGTTTCTCTTTAGGGTGTCCTGAAGCTACCACTGGCAGAGTTAAATACAGATTTCACCCATGAATATCTTGGCAGAAGTTTCTCACTCACTGAATTTGATTCTTTAATGAAATTGTCAAATAGCAAAGAGCAACACTGGTTTAACAATGTTGGATAAAAATTCTTTTTTCTTAGTGTTTGTGGCTTGATGATGCTTTAGGTTGGCTTCTGTTAAATACAAAGCAGCATCTGATAAATGAAAACTAGGTTGTGGATTGGATATTCCATAGGCTTTCCATTTCCCTCAGTGCATGGATGAATTCTGCACTAGCTTTCCTCAGTAGCTGCTGCAGTCAGACACCATGCCAGAGCAAATTCCTTTGTTTCCACTGTGCCTGGTGTGCTTTTTTGTGGGAATGAGCATGCCCTTGGAAGGGGAACACATCACCCTTGCTCACTGCCAGCACAGGTGCCCAGGCAGCTTGGCTTGGAGCAGTTCCACCCTCTGCACTCCATGAAATCCTGTATTTGTGTCCATGGACACCCAGAATGGGTTTTAATCTCACAGGCTGATCAGGGGGCTGGTGCTGGATCATGGAGCTCGCCACCCTGACATGAAGAAAAGAGTGGAAGATGCTTTCATTCTGACCTGCAATGTGTCTCTGGAGTATGAGAAAACGTGAGTACACAGAAAACGCTTTAATTTAAAATGTGCTTAAATACCAACCAAGACTGAAGGGGAAAGGTGAACAAATCTCTGTGAGAGGCAGAGCTTCACAGTGGTTTTTATTTTGTTGTGTGATCACAGGAAGGTTGAAAGTCCTTCCTTTCTTGGGCACAATTTGATATTCCAGGGCAAACACATCAATGCACTTCAGAGTTCTCTCAGTTTCAAGTGTCTGCCTTATTTTTTGTAGTGGAGAAGCTCTGACCCAGAGAGCAGGAACAGCAGTGTGGGTTGGAGGGGCTGGTTTGTTGTGGATTGATTTCTGTAGAGTGTTACTGAAAGGCTCATTCCTTATGCTCAAGTTTATTTCTACAGTAGAGAGGAAGCTTTCTCACTGCTTTTTTGTGGGATTTCTTTTCCCCTTCAGAGAGGTGAGCTCTGGATTCTTCTACAAAAGTGCTGAGGAGAGGGAGAAGTTGGTGAAAGCAGAAAGAAAGTTCATTGAAGACAGAGTCAACAAAATCATAGAGTTGAAAAGAAAAGTCTGTGGTGACTCAGACAAAGGATTTGTTGTGATCAACCAGAAGGTGAGATGAAGAGAATAACTACAAATTATTTGAAATGCCAGAACTAGTTCAATTTAGGCTGATACTTCTGAATATAATGTAGAGTTCCTACATGAGCTCTTTGAGCCTTGAGGAAGATCTTGTAGGTGTCAGAGTGAGAGGAGGTGCTTTTGGCTTTGTCCTTGTGCTGATGGTCACTTTCTGTTTGCAGGGAATTGACCCCTTTTCCTTGGATGCCCTTGCCAAAGAAGGAATAGTTGCTTTGAGGAGAGCTAAAAGGAGGAACATGGAAAGGTCAGTTTTGGGGAGAGGAGAGGATACAGTAATCTGCTCCTCCAAGCTGAGACAGTCAGTCAAGTCTGGCTTAAATCCATCTTTAAAGGCTTGACTAAAAATTCCACTTCAGTCTCTGCAGCTCTTCTGGTGTAACTCAGGGCAGTTTGGACAAACTGCAGAAAGGGCAGTTTGAGCTCTCAGGATGCTTTAAATGCAGACACCTACAGAGGAGCCTTAATTCTGGAAGTTAATTTTTTAAAGAGCTCTTCCATGAACAAAACCAAACTGTTGCAAGCCTAGGATTTGCAGGCTGAAATACTGCAGTGATTTTGGGTTTTATTGAACATAAAGCTGAGTTCTGCCTGTTCTCTGTCAGACTGACCCTGGCCTGTGGGGGCACTGCCATGAATTCTGTGGAGGATCTCACTCCCGACTGCCTGGGACACGCAGGGCTTGTCTACGAGTACACCCTGGTGAGTGACCACGTGTTTGAAAGGTAAAGCTGGAGTATTGAAATAAAATACACTAAATCCACTTGGATGTGAGCATCTGCCTGGATGTTTGCTCCTGTCATAGACTGAGAGAACAGAAATAAAGTTCTGCTGCTTCTCATCACTTCTTGAAGTGCTGTCAGTACAGAACCCAGCCTGAAAGCATCCAGTTTGTCAATTTGAGTCCACATTGCTGGGGCAAGTGGCTGACAGGCAGACGTGACTGTTTCCACAGGGGGAGGAGAAGTACACCTTCATTGAGAAGTGTGAGAACCCGCGCTCGGTGACCCTGCTCATCAGGGGCCCCAACAAGCACACGCTGACCCAGATCAAGGATGCAGTGAGGGATGGGCTGCGGGCTGTGAAGAATGCCATTGAGGATGGTGAGTGCCCTCCCTGTTCATCGTCATAAGGACCTGTAGAAACTCATCCCAAAATCAAGGAATTGTGTCAGCTCCCTTGGTTCCTGCTCCAGTCCAAGCCTGAGCTCGGGGAGAGGTGATTTTACAGTTCTGTGGTTGATTGCTCACCTGTTCAGGTGCAGGATTGGAGGGAGGAGATCAAACTGCACTAGAGATGAGCTGTTTCAACTGAAACAGGAGCTTTTCCCTTGCAGGATGTGTGGTGCCAGGAGCAGGGGCCCTGGAGGTGGCAGTAGCCAATGCTCTTGTGAAACACAAGCCCAGTGTGAAAGGAAGAGCCCAGCTCGGGGTTCAGGCTTTTGCTGATGCTCTGCTCATCATCCCTAAGGTAAAAAGAGTTCCTGGGTGATAAAGTGGCTTCAAAGCACACACAGACTCAGAGCTTTTTCTGCTGGAGGGCTCTCTAATCACCAAAATGAAGCCAATCCCTTTTTTCTGTGCCAGGTGCTTGCTCAGAACTCGGGATATGATCCCCAGGAGACGCTGGTGAAGGTCCAGGCAGAGCACATGGAGTCGGGGCAGCTCACTGGGGTTGATCTCAACACTGGTAAGGACTCCCTCAGCCACAGGCTGATGCTCCAGTAGGAACCTGGCTCAGCTCTGAAGCACAAAGCTCTCTGAGTGCAGAAAGTTTTATCTTTATTGATGAAAAGCTGTACAGAAGCCTTGGCAGTCAGGCTGCTGTAGTTCAGTGTGTGCTGATTTGAGGTTTTTAGAGGATAAGGAACTCTGTTGGATACAGTGAGTGATACCAGATGTCAGCCAGCAGAAAGTCTCTGTGTGAACTGGTTTTTTAAAGGCTCTTCACTTCTGTTGCAGGGGAGCCAATGGTGGCTGCAGCAGCTGGAATCTGGGATAATTACAATGTCAAAAAGCAGCTGCTTCATTCATGGTAAGGCTGGCAGGATTTCTCTTGTAACATTACTCTGTGTGTGTTCAGGGGATGTAAAAGTGGGGATCCCATGTACAGGAAGATGTCTTGAAACACAGAAATGAAGCTGAGTTTGGCAATTGTAACAATATTTCTTTCCTGTTTCCAGCACGGTGATTGCCAGCAACATTCTCCTGGTCGATGAAATCATGAGAGCTGGGATGTCCTCCCTGAAGGGCTGAGCTGGAGCTGCTCCCTGTGGAATTAGTCCAAGGAATCCACGCCAGGGCCCTGTCCTTGGCTGTGGTGGATGTCCCAGCACCAGAAGTCACTCTGCCATGAGGGGCAGCCCCTTTGGTACCCAGGCCACTCAAAATCTCAGCAACTTAATCAAAGATTTGGCTCTAAAAAGGAGTTATTTATTTTTGATTTCACTGAACTGTGTGGCTGCAGTTGCTTTCCATTTTTACCCAATAAACTGTTCTGTTCTGTGCTTTGGGTGTCTGTTCTTTAACCTCCACCCCTCTGGAGCATCCTGCAGTGGGGGCTGCATTCTTGAGTCCTATATGGGGAATTTTGTGAAATTACTACTGAAGACTTCTGTGAAATTATTGCTACTACTGCTCTGGCAACAGGGCGGGATCAGGCCTGGAATTTGTTCAGTAAATTCTAAAAACAAAGAAAAAAAAGAAAAAGAGAAAAAAAAAAAAAGCTGGATCAAGACAGTCACTTAGTATTTGTACTTCTTATGAATAAAACTGAGTTCACTTGGGTGGGGGGTATGAAGGACCTGTTTTAAGGGTTGGATTTTTATAGTGGTGCTTCTACATTAAAGTATTTATGGATAACGGGTGCCAGAGCAGGTCTGGGCAGAGCTTCCACTGGGTTTGTGGCAGGGGAGCAGCCTCCTGCCCTCCGCAATGATTTTCCCTAAAACCAGCGGTGCTTTGTGTTAAGATAAATCTCCTTCCTCTATCACACACGAAACCTTAAAAAAACCCTTCAACCACCCAAAAAAGCCCGTGCTGTGTGGACGGGGGGCGGTGGCGGCGCTGCCCGGCAGTTCTAGCCCCGCGTGCGGTGACAAATCCCCGTTCCTGCAGCGCCGCTGCCCCGGAAGCGCTCCCCGAGCCGCGGCACCTCCGGCCCGGCCCGCGGCTGCCCCGCGCCGCGATGGGAGCGGCGGGGCTGCTGCTGCTGCTGTGCTGGGCGCTGCTGGGCGGTGAGAGCCCCGAGACCCCCCGGCATCCCCCTCCCGGCATCCCCAGAGACCCCCCGGCATCCCCAAACGCCTCCGGCATCCCCAAACCCCCACGGCATCCCTAAACCCCCCGGCATCCCCCTCCCGGCATCCCCAGAACCCCCCCGACATCCCCAAACCCCCCGGCATCACCCTCCCGGCATCCCCAAACCCCCCGGCATCCCCAAATCCCCCCGGCATCCCCAAACCCCACCGGCATCCCCAAATCCCCCCGGCATCCCCGGCATCCCCCTCCCGGCATCCCCGAACCCCCCGGCATCCCCCTCCCGGCATCCCCAAACCCTCCCGGCATCCCCCCCCGGCATCCCCAAATCCCCCCGGCATCCCCAAATCCCCCCGGCATCCCCAAACCCCCCCGGCATCCCCAAACCCTCCCGGCATCCCCAAACCCCCCCGGCATCCCCCTCCCGGCATCCCCAGAACCCCCTCGGCATCCCCAAACCCCCCGGCATCACCCTCCCGGCATCCCCCTCCCGGCATCCCCAAATCCCCCCGACATCCCCCTCCCGGCCGGGGATCGCCCCCTTCCCGCAAACGGGACTAGAAGTGCTTTGAGCTGTGCGGACAGCGATCGCTGTCACCCCCTCCAGCTCAGGCTGCGACATGCTGTCGCTAGCTGCGCCTCGCCAGTGTCTAAAAATGAATGCTGTAAATGAAATGTGTCCCTTTTCAGCGCTCGGAGAGGATGGCAGCATGGTGCAGCTGCCCGGGGGCACCTTCCAGATGGGAGCCGGCTCCCTGCACAGGACGGGCGAGGAGGCGCCCGCCAGGGCGGTGACAGTGAAGCCCTTTGCTCTGGACAAACAGCCGGTGACAAACGGGGACTTCAGGTGAGCCCGCCGTGCCCCGGGTGCCGTGGGGAGGGGCAGGGCCGGGTGGGTGCCAGCTGCTCCGGGGCTGGTTCCTGGGTCTGAAAAGCAATGCTTGGGCGCTCATTGGGAAAAAAATGTCAATAGGAAATCACTGTCACAGGTGCAAGCTGAACCATCGTGGCAGTGTGCCTTGCAAACATAATTTTATTTCCTTTTTTTGTCCTTTTCACCCTCTCTTTCCTCTTTTTTCTTCTTCCCTTTTTCATCTCCTCCTCTTCCTCTTCCTTTTTCCCTCCCCCTCTCCTTCTCCTCCTCTCTTCTTCCTCTCTTTTTCTTCTCCTCCTCCTTTCCCTCTCCTCTCCCTATTCTTTCCCTCTTTTCTTCTCTCTCCACTCTTCTCCTCTCTTTTTCTCTCTTCTCTTCCTCTTCCTCTTCCTCTCTTCTTCTCCTCTTCCACTAACAGCAGCCACAGGTTTTATTGACTTTTAAGGGATTTTTTTCTCTTTGCAGTTATGGAAACCTGAGTGCAGGCTGAGTTTACCTGCACAGGTAACATTAAAAGTATCAAATCTGTGCAAAGACTGTTTTATCTGTTAAATCTAAATTAAAACATCTGGAGCTGGGGGGTCTGTAAGTTTTGTACCTTTTGCCTTGCTCTGAACTTGTTGCACAAGCAGATTTGTGAGGCAGAGCTTGAAGAACTCTTACCCAGAGCATGTTGTATTTATGCCAGGGAGTTTGTTAGAGAAAAGAAATACAAAACAGAAGCAGAAGCATTTGGCTGGAGCTTTGTCTTTGAGGATTTCGTATCTGAAGAGCTGAAAAAAAAAGTCACCCAAAAACTGGAGGTAAATCTGAATCCTGTGATGAGTTTGGTGTTGCTTTTCCACTGAGGAGCAGCTCTGCAGAGCCTGCTGTTCTCAGAGGTTTTTCTTTAGTCTGGGGTTGTTTTCCTTTTGAACCTCAGCAGGGCTGAGCTGAGGTTGATTCATGTGCTCCTCTGTTTCCATGCTCTGTGAGCTGTCAGTCTGGGAGCTGGGAGGAAGTAAAATGTGCTTCAAAGTACTTCAGTAATCTAACTTTAATATAGAAAAATGAACAGCGTGAGCCTCTTGATCTATTTTCACTTTTAAAAGCAGACGCCTCTGCTCTGTGGGAAAGCAGCACCCAAATGTCTGTGATAACCCAGCTCCAACTGCAGCATTTCCCAGACTAACACACCCTGCTGTGGGACCGTGTCACCAGCCCAGGTGTCACCAGTTCACCTTTAATCTTGCTGTCATTTCTTTCCCCAGTCAGCCCCGTGGTGGCTGCCCATTGAGAAGGCTTTTTGGAGACAGGTGAGTAAAATCCTGGTGTGGAAAAATCCTGGTGTGGAAAAATTCTGGTGTGAAAAATCCCGGTGTGGAAAAATTCTGGTGTGATATAATCCTGGTGTGGTAAAATTTTGGTGTAGTAAAATCCTGGTGTGAAAAATCACGGTATGGTAAAAACCTGGTGTGATAAAACCCTAGTGTGATAAAATTCTGGTGTGAAAAATCCCAGTGTGGTAAAACCCTAGTGTGATAAAATCCTGGTGTGAGTAAAACTCTGGTGTGCCAAAATCCTGCTGTGGTAAAATCCTGGTGTGATAAAATCCTGGTGTGAGTGAAATTCTGGTGTGCCAAAATCCTGGTGTGAGTAAAATCCTGGTATGATAAAATCCTGGTGTGAAAAATCCCGGTATGGTAAAACCCTGGTATGGTAAAACCTTGGTGTGGTAAAATCCTGGTGTGGTAAAATCCTGGTGTGATAGAATCCTGGTGTGGTAAAATCCTGGTGTGATAAAATCCTGGTGTGGTAAAATCCTGGTGTGATAGAATCCTGGTGTGGTGACTCCTCTCCATGCTGGGAGCTCGTGTGTTGTGTGTGCTGAACCTTATTGACCAAAAACGTGAAAAACCACTTTCCATCTTTTCATCTCTTCCACCCCTTACTCCCTTTGTAACAAAAACTGTGTAAAATGAATTCAAATCTGCTTCAATCCCTCCCAGCCCTCCGGCCCTGGCTCCAGCATCAAGGACAGGCTGCATTACCCAGTGCTGCACGTGAGCTGGAACGATGCTCAGGCCTTCTGTGCCTGGAGAGGGAAGCGGCTCCCGTCGGAGGAGGAGTGGGAATTTGCTGCCAGGGGAGGACTGGAGCGTACGTAGCACAAGCTCTGAGCTTTTCCCAGAGCAGGCATGGAGGGGTGTTAGCTCCACCAGATGCAAACCTCCCTCCAGGGATGTTTTCAGATGTTGATCTGGGGGGTTTGAACCACCTCTTTTGGCCTGAGAGGGTGAGAATATTAATAATATCTCAGTATTCTAAGCTGAGCAGAAAAGGACAATCCTAAGAAGTGTCTTTTTCTCCCTGGCAGAAAGGATGTATCCCTGGGGAAACAAGTTCCAGCCAAACCGTACAAACCTGTGGCAGGTAAGATGCTAAAAATCATCCCATCCGTGCTGGGCTGTCCTCAGGGTGGGGTTTCACTCAGCCACTGAGTCAGGCTGTCCTGGGAAACACTGTGGGTGTTTCAACTCAGAAACTCAGCTTCTGGGGGGTTGTAAAAATACCTTCAAAGGGAACAGGCCCGGGATTTTACTGCTTCTAAAAAGTCACACATAAATTTATTTGAAGAGGGAACTTCAAGTTGATCTCTCTTGGCCAACATAAATTGACACCAGAGTTATGTGCCTACTTGAAGTGTGGCAGAGCCCTGTGAGGAGCAGGATTTGGGGTTGTTTCCGGGGTGGTTCTTTGCTGGGAGTGATCTCTGTTCCCCAGGGTGCCTTCCCTCGGGGGGACATGGCTGAGGACGGCTACCACGGCGTCTCCCCGGTGACAGCCTTCCCTGCCCAGAACAGCTACGGTACAGAGCACCCTCACCCTGCTTTGGGGATGGCATCTGCCCCCTAAATTCATGTTAATTATCATATCCTGGAGCTGGGCAGAGTTTCAGACCTGTGGGATCTGGAGTAGAGTAAGTGAGCCCAGGAAAAGCCTTGATTTCGGTGCTGGAGTTGGCTGAGGTGCAGCTGCTGCACTTCAGGCACCAAACCAGCTCCTTCTAATTAAAACTGGGTTGTTTTGCAGCTCAGTGGGGTGTAACAAAAATGCCAAGGACATTTTCTGGCTGCCATGTCCTCGTGCACCGTTTGAAATACATTGAGGAATTTCTTCAGCCTCACCACTAAACCACACTCTTGAATGATCCTTTGACTGTTTTTCCCCTTCCCACACACCAAATTTACATTTCTTGCACACCTGCTCTCCTGATTCTGACACAAAACCATCTCAGGGCTCTATGACCTGCTGGGAAACACCTGGGAATGGACAGCATCAGAATTCCTGGCTCCAGGAAGGGCATCCAGGGCCCAGAAGATGCAGGTGCTGAGAGGGGCCTCGTGGATTGACACTGCAGATGGCTCTGCAAACCACAGAGCTCGTGTCACCACCAGGTAGGTCTGGCCAAAGCCTGGATTCTGCACAAGGATTTTCTCTGGCTTGGTTTTATTTTAAAAGATGTTTGTTCCTACACAATTTTTTTGAGAAGCAGTTGGCAGAGCACATTACAAATATGGCTAAAACCACTCCTGCTACAAATCCATTCCTAAATGCTTCTCAAATCTTGTGTTTTCAGCAGGTATTAATAATGAAATGCTTTTCCCTAAGTTATTCAGGGGAATTGGAAGATGTTTCTAGGCTGTTCCAGCAGGTCACACTAGGGTTGTGAGTGTTGTAACATATTAGGGACATGTGTGACAAGGAAGGATCCCTAATTTTGGGTCTCTCTTTCCCTGTGAGGATGGGGAACACACCAGACTCTGCCTCTGACAACCTCAGCTTCCGCTGCGCTGCCGACGTCCCGCCCGTGCCAGCCTGGAAAGGCCAGAGCAAAGCTGAGCTCTGAGGCCTCACTGGCAACACCTGAGGCGTTTTCTCCTGTGGAGATGAACAGTAACCCCCAGCTGTCACTTCCATTAAACCCCAGTTGTTTCTAAAATTAAAAATCATTTCAATCTTTTCGGTGCTGGGTGGGAGCAGTGATTGGGAAGGCAGGAAGGGGGGTTTGTCTTTAGTGTCCTTTTGGTGTGGGGGATACTCCAGCTCTCCTGTTGTCCATGTAAAGCAGAGGGGTGCATGTGTGGGACTGGGCCAGAGCTGCTGTGACCTCCAGCCCCAGTGAGGGGACACCCACAGCCCCCTGTGACCATCAGGGTGGGGCTGCCGGGGGGAAGTGATGGGGGCACATCCCTGGAAGGGGGAGTCATAATCAGTCCCCATTCCCTTGGGAAGTCCCAGCTCTGGAGCAGTGCTGAGCCTTCCCAGAAGCAAAACAAAGCATTTGAGCAGTGACAAAATGATGTGTGTGACAGATGTGTGTGACAAACCAGTGCCCCACCTCTCCTAGGAGTTATAACCAGCACAAATTCTCTGTGCACGAGCTCTGCACCAAACCTGACCAGAGCAAGAAGGGTGGGCAAGAACACTGCTCAGGGATCCCTCAACCAGCTCCAGCTGTCCCAAAACAGGCACTGCAGGTGCCTGAGGGCTGAGCCTTCCCCATGGGGAGCTGCAGCTGGTTCTGGCTCTGCTCAGTGTGGCTTCTCCAAACCCCAGGAGCTTGTTTCCTGGGTTTGTATTTGCACCACTCCTGAGCCAAGTGAAATAAAATTTAAAAACCCCCGAAATCACCGTTTTGTTTTCCAAGATTTTACTCGCCTTACTGTGAGCCAAACCAAGGGCTGGGGCAGCGATCAGAACAGCCCCTCCTCGGTTGCCAGGGTGAGCAGGATGGCCTTGCAGGTGTTCTCGAAGAGGGCAGCTCTGTTCTGGGCCTCCCCCTTCTTCACCCAGTGGCGGTAGGTGCGGAAGGCGCAGGCGTCGATGAGCTTGCGGACGGGCTTGAGCGCGTACGGGTCCCTGAGCACCAGCTCCCGCGTCACCGACTTCGCCTGCCGGTACTGGTAGTAAATCCTCACCGAGGCCAGCACGGTCAGGCAGATCACCTGGGCAACGGGGAGCAGCCTGGCTGTCGGGGGAATCCTCCCACAACGGCCTCTGGCGTTCAGGGGGATCCCCACAGCAGCCTGGGATTGAGAGCAACAGCCTGGGATTGAGAGCAACAGCCTGGGATTGAGAGCAACTGCCTGGGATTGAGAGCAACAGCCTGGGATTGAGAGTAACAGCCTGGGATTGAGAGCAACAGCCTGGGATTGAGAGTAACAGCCTGGGATTCAGGGGAATCCTCCCACAACAGCCTGGGATTGAAAGCAACAGCCTGGGATTGAGAGCAACAGCCTGGGATTCAGAGCAACAGCCTGGGATTCAGGGGAATCCTCCCACAACAGCCTGGGACTCAGGGGAATTCCCACAACATCCAGGAATTCCCACAACAGCCTGGGACTCAGAGGGATTCTCCCACAACAGCCTGGGATTGAGAGCAACAGCCTGGCATTCAGAGCAATAGACTGGGATTCAGAGCAACAGCCTGGGATTCAGAGGAATTCTCCCACAAGAGCCTGGCATTTAGAGGGATATTCTCCCACAACAGCCTGGCATTCAAGGGAATTCCCACAACAGCCTGGAACTCAGAGGAATTCTCCCACAACAGCCTGGGATTCAGAGGGATTCTCCCACAACAGCCTGGCATTCAGGGGAATTCCCACAACATCCAGGAATTCCCACAACAGCCTGGGACTCAGAGGGATTCTCCCACAACAGCCTGGCATTTGGAGGGATTCTCCCACAACAGCCTGGCATTCAGAGGAATTCCCTCAATGGGGTGGTCCCAGTGGATCACCTCATGTGGGAGTCAGGAGGGAGCTCAGTGCCTGGCACAGTTTAGTTTCTGCAGGGTTGGCACAGGGCTCATGCCAGGGAATCACAGAATCACAGCATGGTTTGAGTTAAAAGGGAACTTAAAGCCCATTTTACTCCCTGACGTGGGCAGGGATGTTTTCCCCTATCCCAGGTTGCTCCAAGCCCTGTCTGACCTGGCCTTGGACACTTCCAGGGATGGGGCAGTCAGGTTCTCTGGGAAACCTCTGCCAGGGCCTCAGCACCCTCACAGCCAAGAATTCCCACAATCCCATCTAACCCTGCCCTCTGGCAGTGGGAAGCCATTCCCTCCTGCCCTGTCACTCCATCCCTTGTCCAAAGTTCCTCTCCAGCTCTCTTGGAGCCTCTTTAGGCAATGGAAAGGGCTCTAAGATCTCTCTGGAACCTTCTCTTCTCCAGGCTGAACTCTCCAGCTCTTTCAATGGTTTTTTTGGAGGTGAGAGGCAGTTTCTCCCTTCTCCCTTAACTCCCTCCTGTGAGAGAGTGCCTGGGCTGCCCAGGCTGCCGCATCCTCCCAAAACCCAGCCCCATCAGCCTTACCCAACCCCCAGCTTCTCCCAAACCCATCCCACTGCTGGCTCCCGCAGCTCCCAGCCTCATCCCCACCTTGAACTTGCGGAAGGGGCTGAAGTGCCGGACCTCCTCCACGTCGTACTGCTGGAAGAAGGGGTGTGCCAGCGCCTCGCCCGCCGTGTACCGCTGCCGCGGGTCCACCACCAGGAACCGCGAGATCTGCAGGGGCACCGCTCAGGCTGGGCTGCCCCAGGCCTCTGCAACACCCCCTCCACCCCGCCCGAGCACCTACTAGGTCCTTGACGGTGTCGGAGCGGTCGTCCCACTCCGGGGAGCCGAAGTGGTAATCGCCGTTCATGATCATGCGCAGCATCAGCATCTGCTTGCGGTGCCAGAAGGGCGGCGAGCCGGCCAGCAGGGTGTACATGATCACCCCCGTGCTCCACCTGTGGGCAGCGCACACGGAGCCTGCAGCACCCCCGTGCCACCCCCGGGGCACCCAGCTGGCTCTGCACCCCGGGGAAACCAGCAGGGAAACCGGCAGGGAACTGCCCTGCGTGTGCCTGGGGAGGGGGGCTGAGCTGAGCTGGAGCGGGGTTTGAGCTGAGCTGATGGGGACTTGTTCCCTGGATGCTGCAGGAGGATGCCTTGAGATGGAGTATTTGGCCCCTGCAGAGTTTTTTAGGGAAGGGAGTGGGGCTTGGTGATGCCAGCCAGGCTGGATGCCCTCGGGCACAGCTCAGGCTGTGCAGTGCCAGGTGTCCTGGCTCAGACTGGAAAGGGGATGAAATGCCCTGTTGTGTGTCACAACTCTGATCACTGCAGCCTGAAGCCACCAGAGGTGGTGGCAAAGTCCCTGCAGAGCTCTGGTGGGCTGCCCTGAGCTGGCTGCCCTCTCAGGGGCTGCACAAGGAGTGTTTAAAACCCCCATGTCTTGGAGCTCAGCCTAAGTTGATTTCCATGAACAGAAAGTGTTGGTTTCCCTCCCACAAAGGGGCAAAGGCAGGAGATGGGTTTGTCCCCACACTGCTTAACCCCCTGTTCTGTGCCAGAACCCCCCGGTGACCCAGACAGCCCCTCACAGCCACCAATATTGGCTTTTGGTGCATCGTTTCATTCTTTCCAAACTCTCAAACAGGTCCCCATGGGCACAATTCTGGTCATGCCTCAAACCAGGTGTGTTTTTTAGGGAACAGTTTCTCACTCACATATCCACCTCCTTCCCATAGCCTTGGTGCTCATCATCCATGGAGCACTGCAGGATCTCGGGGGCCAGGTAGCCAGGAGTGCCACAGATCTCTGTGGGGACAGGGACAAGGGCACAGCATCAACCCAGGTGCCATTCCCACCCAGCTCCAGGCAGCCCATGGTGGGATCTTTGCAGGCATGGTGCTCACAGGGAGGAACTGCAACCTGTGTGCATCTCACTGGTGACTTTTTTGGTGAATTATTGCAGCTAAAAAGTGAGCAAAGAAGATTATACGGATGCTTGTGGGAGGGGATGCCTGTTGTTGGGTTTGTGGCTCTTTGCATGTAGGAGCCGGTGGAAAACAAGTTGGGGCAGTAAGTGGATGAGGTAATGGGGATCAACTGCAGGAAAAAAGAAGTGGAATGGATTAGGATGGTTCTCCTAAAGAGGAGTAACTTTTTCATGGCAAGGAGAGAGGTGTGGAGGCTGTGTGCAGGCAGAACTTGTGTGTGAGAACAGCAAAAGCGGCCAAACAGCACCAATTTACACCCCCAGGTGAGACTAGTGACAAGGAGAGAGTGGGGCTGGAAAAACTCACCAGCCCAGCATTCCCCCACCTCGCCAGCCCCCTACCTTTGAGCTTCTCATTCTCATTCAGCTGGCAGGAGAAGCCAAAATCTGTCAGCTTGATGTTCATGTCATCATCCAGCAGGATGTTCTCCGGCTTCAGGTCCCGGTGGACGATGTTGATGGAGTGCAGGTACTGGATCACTTCCAGCAGCGCTCGCATGATCTTCCTGGGGATGGGGACAGCTCATTCCTTGTCCCAAATACCCACTGGCACCATGATCCCAGGGAAGGGGACAGGGACAGTGCACAGGGACACAGCCCAGGGTGCTGTGCTCGCCCCTCAAACCACACTCTGCTCTTGCAAGGTGATTTTCACCCCTCTGCACCTGGCCTTACCTGGTTTCTTTCTCGCTCAAGGTGACTTTCTCAGTGAGGTAGTCAAAGAGCTCCCCTCTCTTCATCCTGCATGAGGGAGGGGACACAGAGTCAGGCAGAGGCTGAGCTGCAACAGCAAACCAGCCCCGAGTCTCTGGGGAGGATCAGTCAGGGGTCTGTGCCCCTTAACAGCCCAAAATAACTCTCATTAAAAGGGGTAAAAGTGCTTTTATTTTTCAGTAAAATATCAGGCAGAAGGAGAAGCTGTGCCTGGAGAGGGCAGGTTTTGGGTAGAAACACAATTGTTAAGGTTGAAAAAGATCTGTAAGATCACCAAATCCAACCATCAAAGTGATGGGGCAGGGATGGGGCTCTCCAGTGCCACCCCACTCCTCTGACATCCACTGCACTGCCCTGGCATTGGGAATTGTGGCTTTGCAGACACCCTGGTCCCACCGAGCATATAAATAACCCTCAGGGATGCATGACAGCTCCCACCAAAGGTTACAGGGAAACCCGAGCAGTGCTGAGCCGCTGACAGAGGGAAAACAGTGCTGGCAGCAGAGCTGCAATGAGCTTGCACTAATTGGGGCTTGGTTCTACCTTAAGGGCTGCTTGTCCCTCCACTTTGCCATTTTTGGGCCATAAAAAGCTGGGACCAATCTGCAGAGAGGGAGTGGGCCCAGGGTGCTGAGCCAGCTGGTACTTACAGGTCAAACACCAAGAAGAAGAAGGTGCTGGATTCATAGCTGTCCTTCAGCTGGACTGTAATAAAGCACAGGGGCTGTGAGCACAGTGTTCCTGTCCATCAGTGGACTAAAAATCTGATTAAACTGCTAATTGAGTTAACGAGGAGCTGATCTTCACAAGTGTGGTGCTTGGGAGACAACATGGGGGGCACTGCTGGGGTGTGTGTGTGGAGGGAGAGCAAACAATGCTCTGAGCAGGTGCCTGGCATCATCCAGGGATTTCACCCCAAAAACCCTTCCTGGGGACACCCTGAGGAACACAGAGGGCAGAAATTGCCCTTGAGTGGACGCTCAGGGCCTGACTTACTGACGTTGGGGTGGCCCGAGACCTTGCGGAGGATGTCGATCTCCTTGGTGGTGGCTTCCCGCAGCTCCTGCACCTCCTTGGGGGAGATGTTCCCCGCCGTGATGTCGATGATCTTCACGGCGTATTCCTGCCTCGTGGTTTTGTGGATGCACCTCCGGACCACGCTGCTCACCCCCCTGCCAGGGACAACAGGGACAAAAGGGGGGTTCCACCCTGCCTGCCCAGCCACCGGCACCTGGGCTGGCCGGGATTTTCATGCACCAGCGGGTCTCGCTCTGTCACCCTGTCTCGGTGGGACAGAAGGTTTTGAGCTGATGGAAAGTGCTGTTCCATGCTATTTTTAGCCCCATGCTGCTGTGGGCCCTGTTTGTATCAGATTCCCAGGGAACACTGTTCCTGTCTGGTACTGGAGGACGCGAAACCAAAACAAGCCGCTTGCCAAAAATAAAGCTTTACCTGCCCAAAACCTCCTTCGGCTCATATTTTTCATAAAACTCCTTGGATGAGTTCCAGTCTGGTAGATCTTCTTCCTTGGTCATCTTTGGCAGCGCTCTGGGCTTGTCTAGGGGCAGAAAGGAGCTGCAAGGAAAAAAGAGCCAGGATGGGCACTCACTGCCCCCAGAGCTGGGATCATCAATCCCTTATGGAAGAAAAAACATTGAGGAGGAAGGAAGAGAAGGAAGATCCTGGACCAACCAAAGGGGGTGTTCTGCTGCTTGGAAAAGCCAAGCTTTGCCCTTGGGATGCTGCAGAGATCCCACTGGGAACAGGAGAAACCCCACTGGATTCCCTCATAGCCTGGCTGTCCCCAGGGGCAGAACCAGCCTGGCTGGGGCCAAGGCTTTGGGAAATGCTGCAGCACCCCAAAACCTCATCCCTTCCCTGTGCCCAGCAGCCTCCAGAAACACCACCCCACACCAACACCACCCCACACCAACACCGCCCCACGAGGAATCTGGAAGCTGCAACCTGCCCCTGATGATTTTCTCTTTCATTTCCTTGTTACTTTTAAGATTACAAAGTTGTCTTTGGCTGAGAATAAGGAGGGAAAATAGTGTTTGAAGGGAATAGAAATGGACTGAGGAGGAAAAAGAGGTGGTGAGGGCCAGTGAAGCAGCAAGAGGGGCCGGGTGGGTCAGGGTGCAGGTGGGGACAGAGGGACTGGGGACAGCGGGAGCTGAGCCAGCGTGAGGACAGCAGCTCAAAGAGCTCCCTCAGCCACCCCTGTGCAGCTGCCAGCAGCCTCCACAACTCCTGAAAGGCTCCTGTCCCATTTCTTTTTCCTATTTCAGGCTTGGAGGGATTTTTATGCAGCTTGTTTCTGTGCCCATACACGGAGTCCAGACAGTTAGGATGGAAAGCAGCTCTTACAAGCCCGGGCAGCAAAACTGTCCCTTTGGGATGACAGTTTGCTGCTGGGGAGGGGACAGAGGTGGGCAGGAGATCCCCAGCTCTGTGAGTTTCCCTTTGCCCTCCTTTCAATAGCTCTGCCAGGGCATTGGCAGCTCTAAGTACATTTAAATCTCATTAGCAATGTGTTATCTGTCCTGACCTGGTTTTAAGGACCAAAGTGTGTTTTGGGTGTCTGGCTGCTGCGGCCAGCGATGTCTAACACGGGCTGGAGCATTTCTAAACAACCATGACCTTAACTTAGAAAATTTTTGTTGTTGGCAATACTATGAGTAATTCCAAACCACGCTGAAATCACAAAGGAGAGGCAGGACCAGGAAGTAGGGAAAATAAAATATCTCTGAGGTGGCGGGGGTGGGGGGGGGGGTAAACAAAACTGATTATTTGTGAAAATCCAGGTCCTGGGGTTGGTGTTGTGGGGAAGGGCTGGAGGCTGGGGAGCATCCACGGAGCACTGCCGGGAGAAGCCTGGAACCTGCGTGCCGCCTTTTCATGGGAAGGAAGAACCCGGGAGTTTGTTTAAAACACCGAGGAATTATACAAGCAGCAGGTGCAGGGCTCTATCGGGACACTCTGGGTTCACTGGCAGAGTGCAGGGGGGTCGTGAGGGGATTTTCTGCCGGGAGGAACACTGAGGGCGAGGCGCTGGGCATCGCCCCCCGCCCGCAGCTGCCAGACGGGGGGATCTCTGAGGAGAACAAAGATATTCCAAATATCCACCGGGACAAACCCGCAAAGCTCAAGCAAAAAGCAAGCTTTCAGAGCGGCAGGGCAGCGCGGCCCCTCTCCCTCAGCGCAGGGGCGCTCCAGCCCCGACCCGGAGCCAGAGAACGCTGAGCACGGGAGTTTCCCGGGGCAGGACCCCCCTCACAACCCTCCCTCAGCGCCGCCGGCTCCTCACCTCGCTGAGGGGGCGCCGGGCTGGGCCCGGGCCTGCCGCCGGGAGCCGCCGGGAGCCGCCGGGAGCCGAGCGCTCAGGGCCCGCCGCCGCCCGGCCCCGGAGAAAGCGCAGCGCGAGCTGGCAGCGGCGGGAGCCGGGCGGGCATGGCCGGGCTACGGGCACGGGGGGGCCGGGGCCGCCCCGGAGCTGCGGCACTTCCCCGGTTTAACCCTTCCGCCGCCGGGCACGGCGCGGCCCCGGCTCCTCCTCCCCGGGGGCGTTGCTGCTGTGGGGCCGCCGGGAGCCGGGGCTGCCCCGGCACGGCACGGCACGGCACGGAGCCGGGAGGGAGCTTTAAGGGCAGCCGGTGCCAGCGCTGCCACCGTGAGCACCGAGCCGCTCTGTCCGCAGCCAGGGCCGGGCGCCTCTTGGACACTGCCAGGGATGGTGACTCCACAGCTTCTCTGGGAGCTATTCCAGTGCCTGACCACCCAAACAGGGATTTTTTTTTTCTCTCCTAGTATCTAACCAAATCTCCTCTGTATAGCTTAATGCCATCTCCTCTTGTCAGAGAGCGACCCAAACCGCTCACTGATTTTATTTCAGTTTCAGCAGGACGGTGAAACACTCCAAAATGAGATGGGAGCTTGGTCAGCAGAGGCGAAGCTGCTCCTGTCACCAGGACAGGCAGCTCTGTCCTCACCCCCACTGTGCGAGGTGACTCCTCTCCCTTCTGAACGCTGATTTCATCTTTTCACTTCCAGGAGATGCAGGTGAAGTGCTTTAGGAATGGGCATAACACATCAGGGAAAACAGGTTATGCTAGGGAAACTATTTTAACAGGAACTGCACTTTTCAGAGCAGGGTCATTCCCCATCACAGTTCCTGCTGGGAGCACAGCTTATCCAGGATTTTCCAGCGATGACCAGGGGGTGTTTACTTTATCAGCCCCCAGGATTTGAGTAAGGCATGACGTGGCTGCTCCCTCTGATGGGAAAAGGAAGGGTTGCACTTTGCATCAGTAAATACTTTAATTATTTTCATGTAGCAGCCATGGCTTTGTAACTTGCCTCAGCCAGGCAGGAGGGAAGGCTACAGGCCCATCCTCTCATGGGTCAGCCCTATTACAGCACAAAAAGAAACAGAACACCCTGCCAAAATTCTCACCTCCTCACCCTTCTACTCCAGCACTCAACTAACACAAGGTACTTCTAGAGAGAGAAGTTTATTTATAGACATTACATACATTCAACACAACAATCAGCAAACCCAGTAAAACCCACGTTAGCTCATTCTGCTTTACTATTCAACTCTTCCATTTTGTGCTAAATTAAATTGCGGCTGTGAGGTTGGATCACATCAGAGGCAGCTATGGCAGAAGTCAAGCCACAGAGATGACAGTGTGAATATATGAACTAACAAGATACCAGACAGCTTTAAACTTTATTACTGAAGCTTTTTGTTTTTCATTCACAGGCCAGTTCTTGCAAGATGATCTTCAGCAGCCTCCTTGTACAAGCTTAGGCCAAACCTGAAAGGGAAAGTTTTCTCAGTGAGTTTTGGATCCCTGAATGTAAGGATAAAGTTTTCTCAGTGAGTTTTGGACCCCTGAATGGAAGGGTAAGGAGGTATCTCAGCAAATTTTGGATGCCTGAATGGAAGGTGCTTTCCCTGCCACAGGACAGATTTGTCAGGGTGCTCCCCCTCCCCTCCTGCTGGGACATGCTGAGCTGCAGACATCAGCACTGCTGCACAGCTGCCTCCTTCCTCCCAGGACAGGATGGTTTTCTCTTTAGAGCTCTGCTAATGCCCCAAATGTGCTGCTGCCTCTTTTCCAGTCATCTTCAAGCCATGCACCAGCACAAAGCATCAGGAATTTACCCTCTCTCCACCCCACAGGACCACAGCATGAAGTTCAACAGAACAGCAGCTGCTTTACCTGACTCCAGAGCACCTTCATCACTCCCCAGCTGGATCAAACCCCCAGGACATCATTCCCATGATTCATTTACTGATTATCCCATGTAACAGCTGCCTGCCAGCTCTGTGTACTCACCATTGGAAATCCTGCACTGCTTGAGCACCTCACTGAAGCCCTCGCACAGCTTGAGGTCAGTCTGCTTCTGGGCACACTCCAGGAATTGTTTCATCTCATACTGGCAAGGACCTTGCTGCTGCTGCTGGGCAGCCTGAGCTGCCTGGGGCTCCTGAAACACCAAATGGCTCCGTAAGGACCCTTCCAACAAAGCCAAACAAGCCCCACACTGCTTGCTATGGGTTCTTCCCTGCTATTCAGTCAAAATCTTCATTTTTTAATGGAAAACAAGTGAAGGGCTAAAGTACAAAACAACTTTCCAGCAGCAGAATGCCACATTCGGAGCAGTTTGTAAAGTTACAGAACTTCAGTGATTTTGGTACACTCAGGTAACTCTGGATGGCAGCTGAGCTAAGGTCTCCCCAACATCAGACCTGGAACATGGAAGTCCTGCCAGAATCAGAGGAATGCAGCAGAAGATAACACCAACACCTTGCACACATCCCTCCTGCATCCCTCTGAACTCTTTTTAAGATGACTCAGGGTGAGTTACCTTGGAGATTCAGTCTGTAGTTACAGACTATATATAGTTTTATATAGACTACATAAAGACTGTAAGCACCCCAGCTGTGACTCCTGTGGTGTTTAAGGCTCCAGCAACTCCCTCAGCCCCCGTGGAGCTGAGCTGCCCTCAGCCAGTGCCCAGCCACGCTCCCCCTCACCTGGTAGGTGACATCAGGCCTGGCAGCCTCGGAGCTGCCCCCTCCACTGAATCCTCCGGTGATGGCGTGGCCGATGGTGTGCCCCACGGCCGAGCCCACGGCCACGCCGGCAGCGGTTGTGGCCATCTGGGCCATCAGCCCCGGCTGCTTCGGGGCCGGCGCCGCCACGGCGGAAGGCGGAGCCGCTGCGGGGACAGAGGCCCGAGGAGCCGGGGCTGGAGACGCGGCTCTCCTGGGGGGTGCCCGGCTGCAGGGACACAGAGAGAAACATCACTTCATCATCATCATCATCATCACGATCCCAAACCGCGCCGGGCAGAGGCCGCGTGGCTGCAGGGCTGGGAGTGCAGCGCTCCTGCTGGAATGTGCCCAGCTGGAGGGGACACGCAGGGTCACACACACCCCTGTTACACGCAGAAGGAATGAACTCGGCGTTCTGCTACGCGTCTTATGCAAGACAAGGCCAGGGTTACACGCTTCTTTCTGCTCACACAGCTGCTTTGGGGAAAAACAGAGCGTGACCCAAAAGCAGATTGCCACGGTGCTGGTGTCCCGGCCCTGCGGCCGAGCAGACCCACTTCCATCCCCCAAATCGTCCCCTAACCCACGGGCAGCCCAGCCGGGCCCACCCCGGCGCGTCACCGCCCGCACCATGGCGGCCAGGCCACTGCGGCCTGCGCGGGGCAGCGGGGAGGAGGAGAAGCGGCCCCCGCCGGCCTCACCTGGCGGGGGGCGGCACGCGGGACGTGCGGCTGCGGTTGCCCCTGGGCATGGCGGCGGGAAGCGGAGGCAGCCCCGAGGGAAGCGGAGGGAGCGGCACGGCCTGGCCCGACACCCGCACGCCGCCGCTGAAGGTCACCGCGGCTACGTCACTTCCGCAACGCCGCGCGTGGGGCGGGGCCGAGCGGAGGCCACGCCCCCTCCGCCCGCCTGAGGCGCCGCGCGGCAGCGGCGGCGATGGCGGCGATAAATAAATAAACAGACACCTAAACTGCGGTTAAACCCGGGCTTGGGGATCATTTGGTCATAATGAGCGTTTAAATAGCGATAGACCTGCGTCTGTCGGACCTTCAGCCGCAATAAGCGCCTAAATTGTGATAAATAGGCGCGTGCGGGATCCCCGGTCACAATAAACAGTTAAATCGCGTTAAACCCGCCTTTGTAGGATCCTCTGTCACAATAAACACCTAATTAGTGTTAAACCGTCGTCTTGGTGGGACTTTCAGCCACAATAAACACCTGAATAGGGATAAACGCGCTCTTGTAGGGTCCTCAGCCACAATAAACTCCTAAATCTGTGAGGGACCATGGGTCACAATAAACTCCTAAATCTGTGAGGGACCATCAGTCACAATAAACTCCTAAATCTGTGAGGGACCATGGGTCACAATAAACTCCTAAATCTGTGAGGGACCATCAGTCACAATAAACTCCTAAATCTGGGAGGGACCATGGGTCACAATAAACTCCTAAATCTGTGAGGAACAATGGGTCACAACAATTTTCTAAATCTGTGAGGGACCATGGGTCACAATAAACACCTAAATCTGTGAGGGACCATGGGTCACAATAAACTCCTAAATCTGTGAGGGACCATGGGTCACAATAAACACCTAAATCTGTGAGGGACCATGGGTCACAATAAACTCCTAAATCTGTGAGGGACCATGGGTCACAATAAACTAAATCTGTGAGGGACCATGGGTCACAATAAACTAAATCTGTGAGGGGCCATGGGTCACAATAAACTCCTAAATCTGTGAGGGAACATCGGTCACAATAAACTCCTAAATCTGTGAGGGAACATCGGTCACAATAAACTAAATTTGTGAGGGACCATGGGTCACAATAATTTCCTAAATCTGTGAGGGGCCATGGGTCATAAAAAACACCTAAATCTGTGAGGGACCATGGGTCACAATAAACTCCTAAATCTGTGAGGGACCATGGGTCACAATAATTTCCTAAAGCTGTGAGGGAACATCGGTCACAATAAACTAAATTTGTAAGGGACCATGGGTCACAATAAACTCCTAAATCTGTGAGGGACCATGGGTCACAATAAACTCCTAAAGCACAATAAACCTGAGCCCGTGGCACCTTCAGGCACAGTAAACACCTAAATCGCCATGGAAAGTGTTCCAGCCTTCAGGGAATCGTTCTCTGTGGAAAAGGAGCCTCCAAAAACCTCTTGGAATTCAGTCCTTCAGTAGAGGAGAAATAAAATTTTATTTTATTTTATTCTTCTTTTTAATTTTATTCTTTTATTTTTATTTTATTCTTCACAGAAATAAAATTTTATTTTATTTCTATGGATTCCTGGGTTCTTCTGGAGCAGGGAGGGGATCCCAACAATCCATAGAAACATCTCCAAGGGGTGCCAGAGGATGATCCTGGATTCTTTTTTGTGATGCCCAGCAAGAGGACGGGGAGTAATGGCCATAAACAACAAGTTTCACCTGAACATGAGAAGGAACACATTCCTACCCCACCTGGATGTGGTCCTGCGTCACCTGCTCCGGGTGACCCTGCCTTGGATGATCTCCAGAAGTCCCTTCAACCCCAACCATTCTGTGATTCTGTGATTTTCACCCCAAAAAAGAAGCGAGGGTCCCTCCTGGCCCCTCATCCCCACCCTTGTGCCGTCTCCTTGCTTTAGAGACACTGTCTACTTGCATCAATTATTTTTAAAATTAATTATTGTATTAATGAAGCTGTTTCTACACACAGCAGCAACGATGATACCACAGTCAACAGTTATAATTCACGGTAAAAAAATTACGTGTTGGCAGTTTCTTCACTTAGAAAGAGGTGAAAGACCAAATATTTCAACATCTTTTACATCAGGAGATGTAACTGTTGCCTGATGAAAGAAGTGCCAACACTGTGAGTTTATAGAGCAGGAGCACAGCTCAGAAAAGCAGTTGCTGACAAGAGAATTCTCAGGAGATAAATATAAATGATAAACCACGTTCAGAGCAGGGACATCTGCAGCTCAGACCTCTGGTGTTGCTGCAGGACAGCTTCTTCTCCCTGGCTCTTGGCCTCCCTCCATCTCTGAGAGCAATAATTGAGCAATAATTTTGCTTTTCTAGAGTTCGAGCAACTCGTTTCTTAATGAGTGGTTTTCTCAATGCTTTTTAATTAATAGTTTTCAATTTTCCCTGGGGTTTTTTTGGTTTTTTTTTTTTGGTTTTGTTTCTGGCAGAGCGATTCTTGACGCTTGAAGTCATTCTGCGACCGCGTCCCTCTTGGATTTGTTTTGTTTCGCAGAACAATGAGGGCAGGATGGCACTGCAGGCAGGATGAATGCTGCCATTGTGCTTTGTCCTCCTGCTTTCCTTGGGAAAACTCCAGAGCTGCCTTTTCTACCGGCTCACCCTCGCATCTGCTGATGCCCACAGCGCACAAGGATTTGTAGAAAGGCACAAGAAGCAGGAGCTGGTGGCCATCCCAAAAGAAAAATCAGCAGTAATGGTGGTTGTGGTGATGTTCCCAGCGAGCACAGATTGTTTATTTTCAGCTGCCGTGACTTTGATGTGGGTTCACCACAGGGATTAAATGGTTCTTCAACCACCAACCAGGTGCTGATGCTTTTGATAGAAAGATGTGAAAGAAACAAATCCAGCCCCGATTTTGGGTTGTTTCTGTCTGATTGTGACCCAGTGTGGCAGAACGGGATCCCAGATCTGGGAAATAAGTGATGAAATCCCATTGCTCACGTGCCAGGCTGAGCGAGCCCTGGGGGAATCCAGCAGCAGCTGCTCCCGAGCCAAGCGGAAAATCAAACTTTTCACAGATTTCTTCTGACTTTTCACAGATTTCTTCTGACTTTTCACAGATTTCTTCTATCGCCTGTCCAAGTTACACGTCCCACACAGCCTCGTGGTGAGCCCGTGAGTGTGACAGCCCCTCTGCACACCGGGCTCTGTGCAGGATGCGGGAGTTGGGCGCATTCTGCCCAAAATCACAGAGAAACCCCTGGGGAACGGGGCTGAGGCTCACAGCACCTCAGCTCCGTGAGGGGACACATCATCCCTGAGCGTCACCTCAGCCGGGGAGACTTTTTTTGCGTTTTTAGGAACTGCCTGGTTCCCCTGCATCCCAGAGCAGAGGGAAAAAATGCGAGGAAAAGCCCATTTTCCTTATGGAAAAGCCCATTTTCCTTTTGGAAAAGCCCATTTTCCTCCTGGAAAAATCCATTTTCTTCCTGAAAAGCCCATTTTCCTTATGGAAAAGCCCATTTTCCTTTTGGAAAAGCCCATTTTCCTCCTGGAAAAATCCATTTTCTTCCTGAAAAGCCCATTTTCCTTATGGAAATGCCCATTTTCCTCCTGGAAAAATCCATTTTCCTCATGGAAATGCCCATTTTCCTTAAGGAAATGCTCATTTTCCTTTTGGAAAAGCCCATTTTCCTGCTGGAAAAGCCCATTTTCCTTATGGAAATGCCCATTTTCCTTACGGAAATGCTCATTTTCCTTATGGAAAAGCCCACTTTCCTGCTGGAAAAGCCCATTTTCCTTATGGAATTGCCCATTTTCCTCCTGGAAAAATCCATTTTCTTCCTGAAAAGCCCATTTTCCTTATGGAAATGCCCATTTTCCTCCTGGAAAAATCCATTTTCCTCATGGAAATGCCCATTTTCCTTAAGGAAAAGCCCATTTTCCTGCTGTAAGTGCCCATTTCCTGCTGGAAAAGCACATTTTCCTCCTGGAAAAATCAATTTTCTTCCTGAAAAGCCCATTTTCCTTTTGGAAAAGCCCATATTCCTGCTGGAAAAGCCCAGTTTTCTGCTGTAAGTGCCCGTTTTCCTTACAGAAAAGCCCGTTTTCCTGCTGTAAGTGCCCGTTTTCCTTACAGAAAAGCCCGTTTTCCTGCTGTAAGTGCCCGTTTTTCCCGCTGTTTTCCGGCGGGGCGGGGGCGGCGCCGTGAGGGGACTCTGCCGGGGCTCCCGGCGGCCGCCAGGGGGCGCCACGCCACGCGCCCCCCCCCACCCCCGCCCAGGCCTGACGTGACGTCGTCGCGAGGCGCCACGTCCGGCGCGAGCGGCGAGGGGCGGGGCCAGGGCGGGGGGGGGAGAGGGAGGGGGGTTGCGGCGCGCCCGCCCGGCCAGCCAATGAGCGGCGCGCGCGCGTGCGCGGCCGGCCAATGAGGAGCGCGCGCGTGCGCGGGGCGGGGCGGCGCCGGGCGCGCGTCGCGGGCTGAGGCGGAGGGACGGGGCCAAGATGGCGGCGCCCGTCCTGCTGCGGGTGTCGGTGCCGCGCTGGGAGCGGGTGGCGCGGTCCGCCGTGTGCGCCGCCGGCATCCTGCTGTCCCTGTACGCCTGCCACCTGGAGCGCGAGAAGGGCCGCGACAGCCACTACCAGGCCCTGTGCGACCTCAGCGAGCGGGTGCGCTGCTCCGCCGCCATCACCTCCAGGTGAGGCGCGGGTGGGACCCGCCGGGGGAAGGGGCTGAGGGCTGCGGGAGCGCCGGGGACGGGTCCCGGAGTGCTGCCTCCCGTGCCTCGGGGCGTGCTGGGGGCCGGGCCGGCGCTCGGAGGGGCTGCGGGCCGGGCGGGGCCGGGCAGCGCTCCCGGTGTGGGGCAGCCCCGCGGCTGGGGGGCCGCTCTGCCAGCGGGGATCTGGGCATCGCCTCGGCTGCAGGGCGAGGCACCCGCAATTGCTGTGTTGTAATCGGTGGCAATTAGGTGGAGTGACAGGCGTTTTAGTGGTAAAAGCTCGGGAGAGAGGAGTGCTGTGGCTGTGAGCAGTGGTTAAGGACAACATAAACATTGCGGGTGGTTCGCTTTGTTAGCTTTAATTGCAGTATCTGTGTTGCGTTTTCGTTGGGACATCTCCTGGCAGCACGGGAGATGCTTTGGTGATCCGGAGGAAGTGCTTCGTTCAAGGGAGACTTGGCTGCCTCTGCAGCACAAGCCCAGTCCAAATCCTGACTTATTTTGCAGATGTCCAGCCAGTACAGCAGTTGTTTTCCAAAGGCCAGGGGCTCTTGTTTCTGTTAGGAGAGTCATTGTATGAATCTGGTTCTCGAGCAAGTCTGTGTATTAAATCCTTCCTCTTTATTTTAATGAGAATTTTGTTGTTATTGTGTTAGTGTATTCAGCTCAATGAGTGCTTGAGATTTCCTTTCTCCCCTCTCAGTGTAACCTGTGCAAAAGCTGTCACAGTTTGTAGAGAGATACTTGCTGTATCATCATAACAAGCCAGTTTGGGGGAGTGTTCTCATCCTCTGTCAAGCTGTGAGCTGTGAAATTTTTGAGGCAAAACATCCAGGGAGCTCTTTTTCCTAAATCCTCTTCTGTGGTTGTGTGACAGAAATCTGGATCTCTGGCCACCTGATATTGTGGCTGAGTGAAGGCTTTAACTCTGCTTTTCTGTCTGCCTCAGGTCACCTTTCGTTTGTGAAGGTGCTTGTTCATGTCTCTGCTTGGGAAGTGGCCCGAAATGAGAAGTTTGGCTCTAACTAGGGAGGGAACTTCAATAAACTCACCAGATAAATTCAAATCATATAAATTAAATCATGCTTAGGCTACTGAGATTAAACCACGTGAGTCTCATCAGGAATTTAATTTTGGTCACAGATACAAGGTAAAAAGAGAATAATTGAAGCCTGTTCTTGTGTAGAATTGGTCCTCCAACAGTTTTTTGCTGTTGTGACAGGGAATTGGATGTCACAGTTTTGATGCGTGTTTACTGAACACTTGGGAGAAGGAAATTACCTAAAGATATAATTGGGATTCTTTCTAATTATGGAACCAAGCTCGGTAATTACAGCGTTCATTAGCAGTGCTGCAGCTGACACGTTGAGCAAGACCTGGGAATCCTTTGCTGGAGGAATTCTGGAGGATATGTGAGGAGTTAGGGATGAAATGCTCTCAGATCTCCCAGCAGTTGCTAGGAGAACCATGCCTGGAGTGAAGCACTGCAAATGCCAGGAGAGCTCGTGATCGCTGGAGCAGGTGGTGAAGGGAGTTTGTGGAGAAGGAACGTGCAAGTTCTGCTCACTCCAACCATATTTGGAGAAGAATTTGCTTTCCAGGCTGTGCAGGACACAGAGGGGGAGCTCTGCTTTAAAAGTGAGGCGGGAGGGCAAGGCTTTAAAGTTGGAAAGAAATTAATCTTGTTTTCCACGTTGCCACAGCTCCCCGTCCGTTGTTCTCTCACTTTCTCCAGCTGGGTGTTCCTTGTTCCCACACCACCAAAAGTTTCTCAGGAGCTTCATTTCTAAAAGGAACTTTTAACTACACTTTAGATTTCACTGGGGTTGTAAAGTTTCAGTTTTGTGTTCCAGCTTTTTCACAGGTAATTCAGATTTAACTGTCACATTTCTTTTCTCATTGAGCTGTTACACTGACAGTCAGAAATTATTGATTAGCTAATTATTAGAGTTAACTTGCAGAGTTAACTGGGTGAGAAACTTCTGTTTCTACTTTGGCTTTTAGATGCTTCCTTGTGTTATGTGACTTTTCATTTAAACTGGATTTGCCGATGGAACTTGGAATTTTGCAATCTTCACATCTTGAGCTTTGACTCCAAGAGTGGCCTGAACTTTAAAAAGCCCTTAATGCTGTTAGGATTCATTTTAAATGCATAGAATAATTAGAATAAATTAGTTGATTCCTTCCTGAGCTGACTTTCTGGTATTTTGGGCGGAGTTTTTTTTCACCAGCTGTTGGTATTTCCAAGTCTTGCTTTTAAGCCAGATCTGGCACTGGCACAACAGCAAGAACAGAAATGTAAAGAGTGCCAGCATGCAGAGGGAGGAGCACAGAAAATCTCCTATCAGAGCCTGACTCATGCAGAGGGCTGTGTTGGAGAGATCCCTTCCCAGTATCCCTTCCCCAAAACATGAATGGTCAGCATATTTCAAATTTTTATCAAGGGGAAAGTTCATGAAATAGTTTAAAAATAAAATTTGCTAAGGAGTGGCTGATAATGGCAGGTATTAGGGCAATACCTCACATCCATGGCAATTGCTGTATTTATTTTAAATTAATTGCTGTCTGATAGTTGAGAATAATTAATTGTCAAGAATAGCTTTATGTATAAATTGGCTGTTTCATTAACTGGCTAATAGTTTTGGACTGTAAAATAGTTTTGGTCTTGCTGTATTTTCACAGTGGGAATTAAAGTAATAAAACACATTTCCAGTCATACAGGTCATGCTACAGCTCGAAATAAAATGTGACCTTTAAGTGCTAACAGAGAGACCCAGAGCATTGGCTTTGGCCTTTTCCAAGCCCTGAGAGATTTTGGGATCTTCTAGTACATTTTTCCTTTCTGTCTTGATGAATTGGAGACCACTGGAGGATGAATTAGTGGCTTGGAATGACTTTAGTGGCCTGGCATGCATTGATGAGTGCTGCAGAGAGCCTCAAGACAGCAGCACAAGCGAGCAAAGGGCACCTGGGTGTCTTTAGCAATATTTGCAGCTGCGTCACTGAAGGGGTTTGGCAATAGTCAATATTGATCTTTGCCTGATTGCTGAAGGAGTTCTGGAGTCAAAATGGCATTTTGGGAACCTGGATGTCGTTGGTATTTTGGGAATTCCCTGTTCTCTTCATGGGCAAAGTCTTGGATTGGTGTTTGAGGCACTTTGAAAAGTCTGGTGTGACACAATGGTTTGGGTTGGAAGGGACCCTCAAGGTCATCTTGTCCCGGCCCTGCCGTGGGTGGGGACACCTTCCTCTATAAAAGCTGCACATCCACCTTGTGTTTTCTGTGGATGCACCACAATATTCACCTGGAAGCTGCTGAAAATGCCTGTTAGGTGTGGGGTGTGTTGTGGGCAGGCCTGCAAGGGTGGCCTGTGACAGCTCTGGTGTTACTGTGTGGTTCTGCTCTCTTCAACCACTGAATTTACACCCGTGTGTTCTGTTGGGTTGTTTGTTCCTCTGCAGAGTGGGAGTGAATTGCTCTAAGAGCTGCAGGTGAAACTGCCCCGTGCTGGTTTCTGGCAGAGCACACCTTGCTGGAACTGTTCTGGTGCCTCTTTACAGGGAGCAAAGTGACAAGAACAACCCCATTGTCCAAGGAAATGGGACATGGAGAAAACTTCCCAGACCTTCCTAAGCTGATGGTTCTGTTGTGGGGCAGTTCCTGTAAATTCTGGTCTGTCAAGTTTGCTTAATTCCAAGTAAAGAACATTATGTGGCAGTTATTAATATTTATAATAATTAATTCCTGATATCCCATGAGTTATTTTCATTGCTGTACCTGCAAGCAGACATCCAGATATGTTTGAGGTTTTCAGCTGCAAGTGTTAGTGACTGCTGTGAGGTGTTAGGAGATGAAAAAGGGATTCTGGATTGAGTGGGTTTGCTGCCTGAGGGAAGCTTGGAAAATCTCTGCTTTGGAATTGGGCAGGGAGAAATTGGAGGAGCCAAATTCAGTGCCACAGGGGAGGGGAGGGAAAGCCAGAGTCACTCCTGTGCTGAAGGGAAAGCTGCCCTGGGAGCCAAGGTTCTCTGTGCCTTGTCCCCAGCTGGGCTGGCACAGGGGGGCACAGGGTGTGAGCTGGGAGGAGCCAGAGCTGATTCCATGCGCTGGAGAGGGGAGGTGTTCCAGGAATGCTGGTAGAAACCAGCTTGGAGCTTTAAAGTTGCTCTTAAAGCTGCAGAAGCTGATAACTCAAGTATTTTGTTGGTTTTTTTAAATTTTATCTTTCTAGTTGAAAATTGATGGTTTAATACTGATACAACACTTATTGACTGAGGCACATCTTTTATAAAACACAGCAGTGCTCCTGCTGTGAGAATCTTTTATTTTCCATCCTTACAGTGCTCACACAAACACGTTAATTTTTGCTTTTCATAAATATATCACTTCCAGCTTGGCTGGAATTTGTAATAGGGCTAGGAATTATTTTGCCTGGTGCAAAGTAAATTTAACAAAGTGCTTATAATTCAGATTTGGGCTTCACTTATGGTAGCTTAATAGAAAAGATTGTTAAGGAAGGAATAGAAGGAGTCAGTCCTGTTGGCTTGTATCTTAAATAGCCAGTGCTTCTGTAAAGGCTGCTATAAAATAATTATCCTCTGCTTAATATTTTGCTGATCTAGACACTGAGAGTTTTTACAGACTGTCTGAAGCAGAGCTGGAGGATATATAGAAGAAAACCTCATTTGGTTATGCTAAATGCTGCTAATAGTTTTAAACATGAAATTAAGTGTATCAACACTTTTGAGCACTCCTGGCAAGTTTACAAATGGGAATTTTTAATCTTCTTTTTTTGTGGCTTCTAATTGAAGGCTTTTACTTAATTTATTAAAACTGTTAAGAGTGGCCTTGAAGCCATGAATTAGATTTAATCCAAAATCCTCTGGTGAAGCTGGAAAGAAGTTGCAACCAAAGTTTCTTAACATGCTCCAGATCCTTTGACCTTTATATGAGCTTTTCACTGAAGGCAGGGGCTGAGCTCTGCTCTCCTCTGAGAACTTTCACTCTGGACCAGAAATTATCTCAGAAGTCCAATGTTGCTTAAGGAAATGGGCACCTCACTTATCAAGTGTAGCCTTTTTTATTTTTTGTTTTTGATAAAATTTGATTTATTGTTTCCTCTAGGTTACAAAGTGGTAAGGGGTGCTTGCTGTTGATAACAAAATAATGGTCATGGGATGGTAAATAATCCTGAAATGAGAGGAAGTAACTACTGCTTAAGTAACTACTACTACCCAAAAAGCACCCAAATTTGAGTTCTTTCCTTGCAGTTTGAGTACAGAATCTTTGTTACTGTTTGCCCTTTTGCACCAAACCCAACAACTGAGAGAGACTTGTGTTGGCAACTGCTGCTGCACAAATGCAGAGATTTGGGAGCAGAGAAGCCTGTGAATAATCTGGAGGATTTGATTGCATTTCCAAGCAGGGGAACTCCATCTCACTGGGATGAGAGCTGGCAATTCTCCTTTTGTCAAGGCATGCTGGGCCTGCCCTGAGCCAGCGTGGTTCTGTCCATGCTAGAATGGAAACACAGGGTTAGTTCAGTTCAGTGTAAACCCAAGGGTTTGCCAGGTGCACTGCAGGGGATGTGACTGCTCATCCCCAGGGCTGGTTGTCGAGGTCAGTGCTCAGAAAGCTCCTGGGACACCCAGCAGGGCCTCGGGGGAGGCTGCCAGGTGTTGGTGCAGGTGAAACCCCAGCTTCTGGTCCTTAAGGACAGTGGAGGCCAAGCAAACATCACTCTTGGGGAATGATCTTTGACAAACCTGTTCAGAACATCTGCAGGCAGCTGTCACAGCTGGGGCTTGGCTCCAGAAACACTCCAGCGTTTCTCACAGGGGCTGCAGGGGACACTGAGCCAGCTCCTGGCTAAACAAACACCTTCTACTCGGTTTGTTTGACTTGGTGGGTTTGGCAGGCTTGGAATTCTGCTGCTTTTGGAGCCTGTGCTGACAACTCAGGGCTTGTAACTTGTTCAACTGGAAGGTTGTTTGCTTGTCCTCTAAAATGTTGGAGATGCTGGTGGACTAAATGAGGTTTTTGTGTTCCCTTTTAGCATTTTCTCTGCTAAGTTATGCTAAAATGTTTCAAGTGGGTCCCCTAATATGCTGTTCTGGAACATAGAGGATGTTCATAATTGTGCAAAAGAGATTGAAGTGATTTTAGTGATGTAAAAATGTAAGGTTTTATTGGAGGTACATCACTTGTGGAGCACAGTGACCTCAATTCTTTTTGTCTTCCTGTTAAGAAGTAACAATTGCACACAAATACTGTTTTAAACTCTGAAAATGCAACATTGCTGAGCTTTGTGAAGTACCTCAGACTAAAAGGGACATTGTTTAGAGGGTGGATAATAACAACTTTTAAAACCTCCTTTTGATAAAAGACAGTGAACATTGGACTGAAAGTCACTGCAGTGCTCAGTTGTAGATGTTGGGAAAGGAGATGAATCACTTCATTTTTGATTTCTTGAATCACTTTTTAACATTTTGAAGAACATTCAGAATGGTCCATGCAGATAGGGAGGGAAACCGAGTTACCAAGATTTTGAGTTAAAGGTTTGTTCCTTGTAATTAGCTGAGATTGCTTTGGATTTTAATAGCAGTGAAACTCGGGTGTGGTGAAGGTGGGTTTGGCAGCTGTGTGTGTCAGAGTGCTCTGAGTCACCTCGGGTGACAGCGACCTGGATCTCAGCACGGGGCTCCTGCTCCTCAGGGATGGAGCCAGCAGGCAGAACCAGGAAAAGCTCGCAGAAATCAGCCTCTGCTTTCATCTTGCTCTGCCAGCAGCTCTGTACGTCCTGCAGGTCATTTGGTTTAGCATTCTGTATTTAAAAAAAAATAAAATTCAAATGATAACACTTCTTCTAAATTACGTTTTTTTGTAAAGTGCAGGTTACATGAACTACTTCAGAGTTTCCTTTTTACAGCTTATCTTGCTATTAGGACTTTCTTCTTGCTATTTGTTTGCCATATTTTTTTAGACTTTGAAAGTTCTCATTAATCAGGCAATTCACACCTGAGTCTGGTGTGAAAATGAGCACTAACCACTCAGTTTTTATCCTTCCTCCACTTGCTGGCAGAAGTTCCTGGTTCATTGTGAGTTTTACAACATTAATAAAATTAGGAGACAATTTAGACTTTTCAGCAGGGAAATGGGAGTATGCAAAGTAAATATATTAAGTCTAAATACTTTGCTTTTCAGTTTGATGCAGAACACTTGCTCCCACTCCAAACCTTATAAGGCTGGGAAAAGTGTTCTGTGCTAAACCCCAGGCTGCTTAGCTGTCTCCCAGTGTGTGGAATAAGATGTGAGCTTAGTCCTGGGCTGAAATGTAATACTTGATGTCCTCAAAGCTGCTACAAGACACTTCATGAACTCCTGCGTGTGGCAGAAGCTTTCCCTGTGCTCTGACCTTGCAGCTCTGCACGGATCACTCCAGGACTCTGACTCCTGGGAAGGGCTGGAGCTCATGATCCTTCCACTGGCAACATTTTATTGTTCTCTTGCAGAGCAGCTGCAGGTCAGGCTCTGTGAAATGCCAGTTCTGATATTTTGAGCTCGAGTTTGCTCTCAGACACCAGAGGATGTGATGAACATCAGAAGTGAGAGTGCTCAGGTAGGGCTGGATTCAGCATCCTGCAGCTGGTTGGAGTTGGGCTGATGCTGAACCTTTGCCCACTTTGGGTTGTGCAGGAGAACCTGAGTGTGTTCAAATCATTTTAATGTCAGCCTGACATGAATTCTCACTTGGAGACCACAACAATACACTGAGCCCGTGAATAGCAGACTGAAGCACCTATAAATGTAATAATACAGAAAAATGAACTATTCAATGTAAAAATGATCAATTCTTTAATGTATTTGTGTGGCTCTCTAATACAGCCTTGCAATTTGGACAACACAAGACAATTGTTACATGTGCTGTGACCATCTTATCAAAGGAAGGCTAAAAAATTAACAGTTCTCACTTAAAATCCAGATACCATTTGAACTGTGGGAGGAAATCCAACCACAATTGGGATTCTTTGTAATTCTTTGTAACTTCCATAGCCCCAGAGCTGCCCTGGGGTGAGAGCAGAGAGCCAGGCAGTTCTGCACTGCCTTTCCTGGCAGCTCTGGGGTGCTGAGGCTCTGTCCCCTGGAACAGCATGGTCTGTGCTGCCTTGGGGCTTAATACTGGCACAAAAGTTTCACTTTTAAAAGATCTGAGACCAAACTAGCTGAAAGTATGTTTAATTTTTGACTGTTTATACAGTAAATCTGCTTTCTAAGAATTGGGACCTGCTGGGTTTCTTGGGGAGAAGAGCACAAGGGTATTAATAGTAAATTCAAATGTAGTCTGCAATTAAAATGATGAGTTTTGCACAGATGGCTGTGAGACTACAGAGTGTTTTGGAGATGATATTAGAGGCACCACAATGAGGACAATTTTTCTGTGAGAAAGCTGCTGTGAGGTGGTGATGGCAGGTCCCAGGTGAGTGACATCAGCTCCACTCCTGCCATGTGCAGGGACAGACCCGAGCTGTGTCTTGGCTCAGCAGGGCCATTGCCTCTAGGACAGGAAACTTCCTGAAAACTGCACTTTCCTTGGAGTTTCCTGCTGCAACAGGATGAGGATTGGCACTTTTTTACCTTGCTCAGTTAAGCTGCTAATGTGAAGCAAACCTTACATTTGTTTGCTTGGCTTGATGCTCCAAAAATCTGCTGGCAGATATCCCAGTGTGCTCTTGTGAGTTAAATTACCTTGGAGGAGCAAAATAACTTCATATTTTCAAGTGACACTAATAAATAGGCTTCTCACTTTGCTTTTACAAATAATGGCATGATCTGCCTTAGGGCATGGAATTAATGGTTTCTGGCACAAACACAATTGCTAATTTAATCTTTCCTCCTCCTTTTGCAGCAGCAGTTTTGTAGGGCTTGTGCTGCTTTCTGCCTTATCACTGGAAAGTTGAAAGTCACTTTGTAGGGATTTCAGGTGTTGGTTCAGAGTGTCCCACTGTGCAAGAGCTCCAGCAAACGAGGATCTTGTGATGGTGCCATCCTCAGCTCGTGTGTGTGACAGATTTGGGTTCCTCCTGAGCTGCTTGAGGAGCAGCTCAGGTACAGATTTATGGCCTGGTTCTCCTGCTCTGATGCACACAAGTGAGTGGAACAAATCCTTGCCTCAGCTTTGTAGTGACCTTGTGTCCAGCTGACTGTGGTGCAGAGAGCTGCTGAAGCTGTCACTGGGGGAAGGAGGTGTTTCTGTGACAGAACAGCTCCAAACTCCAGCCCTGGGAAGCAGAGCTGCTGCTCAGGGAGGCTCCAGCTGGGTGAACTCAGCAGCTCCTGCTGTGTCAAACAACTTTCATCAGCAAGGTGTGGGATGAAGCCGTGCCCAGTGCTCCCCCTGTTGCTGCTTGGTTTTCCAGAACTCCACATAAATCCTGTCAGAATATGTGTCCTTTTCTTTCCCCAACAGCCCTGAACTGGAAGTGCTGCTGGAAAGCAGGAGGTGGCCAAACAAGAGTTAATTAATTTCCCTGTTTTACAGATGGGGTCGAGGATTCGGTCTCTTGGGTTCCATCTTTGGAAAGGACAGTGCAATAAATCAGTCAAACAGTGTTTTTGGCCTGGTGTTTTATATACTACAAATGCTACTGGGTAAGTACTCATTCACTTCAGAGCCCCAAGTGTAAAGCAGGGCTGTGGGGATGAAGGAGGAGAGCAATATCCATTGCACAATCTGCAGGAAACCAGATAAATGCTTCTGATTTTTATATCTTGGGTTTTTTTAGCAGCACTCTAATGATACATCTGTCCAAAGGGCTTAAAAACCCAACTGATAACAAGAGTAATTGCATTTTCTCCTGATATGCTATTAATAATCCAAGTGTGAAGACAGTTTCTGTGCTGGTATTTTCACTCCGGTATATTTGGCATTGGATTGCACGGTGGAAAAGAGAGGGAATAAAAATGGAATGGGCAAGTTTTGGAGGAGTAATGGAGAGAGCAGGCAAAAAAGTGCATGAAATATAATTTTGTGTATTTCTTGTTAACTCTGTGGTTTGCTACAAAGCTGTTAATCCTGACAGAAATAACATGACCACAATTTTTCCTGTAACTCAGTAATATGAAGATGGTTAATCCTACACACACTCCTTACCACAGGGCTGTCAGACAGAGCCTTAGCTACTCCTCTCCAAATCCCCAGGTGCTATCTTAGCCAGAATTTTGTGTAACTGCTGCTGAGTGGCTGAGTTTGAATTCAGTTTTGCTCTGTGTGGAGAGGGGTGAGTAACTTTGTCTCTCTTGTTGCAGGTATGACAGCAAGTGCAGTAGCAGCTCTAATCCTCATGACATCCTCCATAGTGTCTGTAGTAGGGTCCCTGTACTTGGCATACATTCTGTACTTCGTGCTGAAGGAGTTTTGCATTGTCTGCGTGCTCACATATTTGCTGAACTTCATTCTCTTTATCATCAACTACAAACGACTAGTTTATTTGAACGAGGCCTGGAAGAGGCAACTCCAACCCAAACAGGAATAACCCCTGCTGGAACTTTTGACTGACAGTCTGAAGACCCAACTTCCATTAAGTTTATTTTGCAGTAATTTTTTTATTCTCCATATCAGACACTTCTTGCCCCCCTTTCCCCCACAAGAATCATAATGGAAATTTTGAATTCTAAATTTCAAGGGGCCCCAGATAATTTCTCTGTGCTAATCTTCAGTTTCAATGAGGTTCTGAAAGAAAGCTCTATAACAATCAAAGACAAGCTTTAACTTTACTTGGAAGGAGTTTTAGCCACAGCAAAACCTAGACTCTCTCTCTTCCCCCTCCACTTGTGAAGTGGGTAACACTTGCTATAAAATATCCTGTATATAAATTCAGGTATAACAAGATGTGATCATGACATGAAATATTCTAGACTAGCATCACCATATTTAATATTGCCATGTTTACAGTAAGTGTATTTTTTTCTTTTTTTTTCTTTCTTTTTTTTTTTTTTTAGCTGATGGACTTAGATTTGACTAGGACTTATACTGTAAATAAAATTAGAACTCTTGGTTTCATCCCTGGAGAACTCACTGTCCCATGGGTTGGTTAGGAGCTGTCAGAGGTTCAGCTCAGAGTCGACTGACATGATGGAAGAAGTGACCTCCAAAGAACATGGAGTTGCTGCTCTCACTGTTGTGATTTCACAAGAATGATGCTTGGGGTTGGTTCCATTTTTTTCTTCTTTTTTTTTTCCTTTTTTTTTTGTCTCCAGTAACAAAAATGGAATTAAAGCTGAAACCTGAAGTATGTTGATTAAACGACAACCTCATTAATTTCTGTACAGAACAAAAATAGCTTCATGTGGTCAATGAAAAGCTGATTTGCAGACTGGGGGTCGGATGAAGTGTTCTTTGAAAGGACTCATTTCCAGGCAGAGCTGTTCCTTTTGAAGCTGTGCTCAGCCAGCCAGTGTTACTAATGTTTGATGTTCTGTGAATGCTGCAGTATAGAATTGCAATTTGCAGTGGAAACCACTGAGTGAGCAGGATAACCAAGCAGTGCACTGAAAAAGCAGTTCCTTAATTGATCTTGGTCAGGATCTGTGGTTTGTGCTATATTGGGAAATGAACTTTAGGCCTGACACACACACACAGAGAAGATCTCTTGGAAGGGCAACCTGTTTAATGGGATAAATAAGTCAATGTGCTCCTGAAAATGAAATGTGATATAGTGCTATCATTGCTCTTTCTAAGAACTAATTAGGGGAAAAAAAATTCAACTGCATATTTTAACAAAGGAACAAAATTGTACACGTTGTTTCTGCACTCAGTATTCTAAGGCTGAATGTTAAAAGTGCCTTCTGTCTTCAAATCTTAAACCAAATACTTTGTGTTGAACTTGGCAGGCAGAAGTGTCCTTGCTTTAAAAATGAACAAACAAAATTCCCAGCAAACTTGCTGGGGATAGAGGAGTATTAAGAGATCTGGTTTTAGTTTTTAGACTGAGAAGTGGTAGCAGTATTGTTTTCAGTTTAATTTAAAAGCTTGATGTGATTTGGAAAAGTGAAATATTTGTGTTTCAGACTGTGTGACACCAAAATGTGTGGGTTCAGCTACTTTCTGTAATTGGTGCTGTGCTGCTTTTTGCCCTTGTCAGTTCGAAATATGAAGAATTCCAACTGCATACCCATTTATTTAAAGAACTAATTTAACTCCTTTTAGCATCTTCATTCTCAAACATGAATGTCAGAGAGCCACTTCCATTGCAAGTGGATTTTAAACACTAAGGATAAACTTGACTGTGAAACGAGCAGTGTTTCCATAGAGCAAAACAAGGCTGGAGATCGAATTCATAAAATTAATATTTCAATTACTACTGAGCTAATTCTGGTTTATACCAAGGCTAGAGGTGGAAACTGCTTTTGTGTACAGAGTTGTGTGGTGTGAGTAACATCTGTTGCATGTAACACTAAATGACTTGTCCCTCGTCTGACAGTTTTAGCCAACAATCCATTAAATGAGTTTTGTATTGACCAGAGTATAGTTAAAGCTTGTCTTGATGTTTAGTTCTGTCTCTCAAATGCCTTCCACTTTGATATTAAGGGGAATGAATGATGTTGAATTGGTCCCTCAAGGCTTGGCTTTGTTCCCTCCCAAGCCCTGAGGCAGTAGCAGTGTTTAATGTATAGATTTTATTTTGATGCATTCCTGTGATCTACACTAAAGCATCTTTTTTTCATCCAAGGAAGAGGTGAACATGTGCTGCTCCTGTCTCAGAGCAAGCAGCCATGGAGACAAGTCTAATCCATGAGTACTTGGTCCAATTTCTGGGAAAAAAAGAGGAAAAAAAGCCGCATCAGCTGAAAGTGTTGGTGTTGACTTAACTTCACTGTGTCTTGTGCTTGTTTGTGTGGGCAGTCTGTTGATTCAGTTTGTTTAGTACAAATGTTTAGGGCCAGATTTCAGCAGTCCTTGTTAGTGTGCACATGGGGAGCAAATGGAGCTGGAGTTTGGGCTCTGGGAGAATTTGCAGCCACACTTTGTGCACAGCTTTGCAAATCTGATCCTTAATTGTGAGCTCTCTTGTCTTGTGTGCTTCCCTTGCAGTTACTTTTTACTGGAAGTGATTTGCTAGAAATGGCCCTGATTTCTTCTGTTTCCCTCTCGTGCTTCAGAAATGCAGTTGGCCTCAGAGAGGGCAGAATAATCTTAGCAGGAGAAATTTGGACCTTTCTGCTTCCAGTTCTTTTGACTCTTTCCTTGCTGCTCCCAGTGATAGAAACAGCATTTTCCTTCCAGTAAAATGAGTTGTGATGGAAATCAGGAGTGCAGCTGTGCCCCCCTGCCTGCCCCAGCCAAATGTGGTGGCAAATGTGTGCTTGATGCTGGTTTTACCCTTACAAATCCAAAGGCAAATCCTAAAATTTCTCAAGGATGCAGGAGTCTGGGTAAAGGCAGGTAAATGATATTTGGGCTGGCAAGAGACAAGGGGGTGTTACAGAGATCCTCGTTGTGGTTTCAACACTCAGGAGAATGGAAGGGATAAAATTCACAGTATCCAAACACAGGTTCTGAATTTGGGCTCTTCCTGCCCCTTTTGGCTCTCTAGAATCCCAAAATTCCTTTAGGATCATGGAATATTCTGAGTTGGAAATTTCACAGTGAGAGGCGGATTGGAAAGGCAAAAAAACCTCATCCCAAACCCTGCTTAGGAATGATCCATTCCTGAAATCCTCTTACTGTAAGGTACTTGCTACTCTTTAAGGCCAAGGAGGAAATGAATATTCTTGGAAGTTTCTTCCTGTGAAACATTTGTGACACTGAGGCCAACGAAACATTGCTGAGCACCTTTGGGGTGTGAAGTGACAGCAGCTCTCTGGTGAGGAGGTTTCTCAGTGCTGGAGCTGGCATTTTTGTGCTGCTGCAGTCTCAGTTGTTCCAGGAGGTTGGAGAGGTGCTTCAGGCAGTTCTGCTCCTGATTTACCTGGGCTGAGAGCAGAGCTTGGCTTTGGTTCTGCCAGTGTTGTTTAAACTGACAGAAAAGACATGAAGTATTCTGTTACCACAAAACTGTGTTAAGCATGGCCTCAATATTAGGTGTTTGTTCTGTACAGTAGATTCCATCAACTATTTATTCCCAGTGCTTTCAACTCCAAATCCAACACCCATTTGAAATGGAGTCATTGGGCAGATATTCCTTTTCTCAATATAGGCTGAGAGATTCTCTGCTGGAGGTTTAGGATCCAATTTTGCTAACAGGTAAAAAAACCATGTAAATATGTACGAATTCTATTTGTTGCACATAACTTTTGGTATAAAAAAAAAAGAAAAAAAAAACTCCAACAAAAATAAATGTAGAAATTACCTGTGGATGTCTTGCTGCAATCATTCTTATGCTGCATTCATGCAGTCCAAACATAAGAGCTTGAATGAACCCAACCAGAGGCCTTTTTGGACTCAGTCTGAGCCTTAGAAACTGTTTTTAATGTCAGTACTGTAATTCTGTTTCTAGAAATTGTACCAAGTCGTGTAGTTTGTTTTTTTTTTTTTTTTTCCAAGACCTTGTGTGTGTTTAGCAGTAGAAGGGTTAAAGCACTTGATTCTCCCCAGGTCCCAGTGTTCCCAGTAGAATTCCTGCAGCTTTGTGTCTGGCTGAGCATTGTGTGTAAAGGCTGAGCAGCGTTGACTTGAGGCTTTCAATGTTTACAGTTCTTTAAGCAAAAAAAGAAACAAAAAAAAAAAATCCCAACCTTGTGATTTTTATCACTTTCTGCTTTATTGGGGCTGCTCAAAGCTGGTCCCACAGACCACAAAAGCCCTGGAAAAACTGCTGGATGTTTCCCTGGATTTGGAGAGGGAGCTGCTGGGCAGGGCAGGGTTTGCTGAGAACAAGCAGAATTAACCCTCAAATGTGTGCTCAGATTTTGGGGGGGCTGAGCTGAGCCCGGGTTTGTAAGGAGTGACCAATGTCAAATCCTCATCTGTGTTTGGGTCAGGTCTGTTGAAACTGGGGAAGAAAATGAGTTTTTAAAGGATGATGGAGAAGTTGAAATGACTTTCAAACACTGCTAGCTGGCAGTACCATGGTGTGTTTGAACAACTGTCTTTGTGTTGTGCATAGAGTTTTATATTCTGGGGCTTTAGTTCTAGAGAAAATCTAGGCCTAGCACGGCGTGAGGAATGCTGTAGTGTTGTTTCTTTTCCCTTAAAAACACAAGAAAAACTGTTGTGGAGTCTGCAGTGAACATCTGTGTCCTTATTCTGCTGGGGCAGGGTGGAAGGTGCTGCTGGTTCCTTGTGTACCACCTCTGAAGGGAACAGAATTTGGCCAGCACACAGGAGAAAAGCAAATCTTTGCTTTATATGGTCAGATTTGGTCACTTCCCTGAGGCTCTCACACAGAGGCAGCTGCAGAACAGGAGTCATGGCACCAGTGTCACCCAGAATCTAAATTCCAGTAACCAAACTCCAAATTGTAACTCCCCAAATGCATTGGGCAGCCTCTGCTCTTGTTCTGCTCCTTGTGCTGCTGCTTTTGGGGCAGTGCTGGGAAGTTTGCAGAGTGAATATTCTGAGTTTTGCTGTGGGTGCTGGTGTGCTCCATGCCGGGCTAAAGCCTGGCCCAGGCTGGGGTGCAGGCCTAAAGGGACAGCACTGAAGCAGCCCAGGGATTTCCACCTGGCCCTGCCCCAGAGGGCTTCAGGCCACTCCCAGAAAAGTTTGGAACAGAATTTCCCTCTGGGCTGCTCTTCCTGTGCTGAGATTGAATAAGAAGGAAGCCCTTCCACAGGGAAGTGGCATTGCTGGACACAGTTTGTGTCTGACAGTGGCAGTTTTGGTACTGTAAAATAAATAGATTTCAAGTTGAGTTGATGTAGTCCCTCCCTCTGTAACATTCCACCCTGCTGCTGGAACAGGAATTCCAAACTCTCTGTTGGGTGGCTCACACCCCTCCTGGCTGCTGGGAATGCTCAGGATTTCTCACACATCCATCCTGTCAGGCCAGAGCAGCTGCACAAACTGTGCTCCTCTGCAATCCTGTGGACAGTTTGCTGTGATCTCAATAGTCTTAACCCTTAGGGGAGTTTAACTGGAAAACCTCATTTGCTTTAGAGGGATGTGATGTTCATTTAGAGTAACTTAGGTTTTGTTTTTAAGTTCAGCATTGAGTTGTATCATGTAATATTTGTAATTTTTTTGCCATAAACAGATACCTCAGTCAGGATTTCTTAACTTCAGCTCATTGCAAGTGAATATTTGTTTTCCAGCCTGGAAACAAGAAGCCTCCAGACAAGGCTGAGCAGAGGAAACAAAAGTTTCTGATCTGCTTTGCATCACAGTAACTACTTCAGGTGGACTAGAAATCACATTGGACTTGCAAGACTTGAATCAGGCATAAAACTTATTTAAACAGAGATTTAATAACGAGTTCAACATAATCCCCAGCCACTGACCCCTTTGTTTTCATTTGAGGAAGAGGGAATGTGATGTCATTACAGGAGGAAGACAGCTTGATTCATTTGCAATCCTCCAGTACCTGTCCCTCAGAACAAAGGCAGCGGCTTTGGGCTGGCGCTGGCGGGTGAAGATTCCTTTCTTGTTCCCCAGAACTCGTGTCGTCCCTGCAGAGAAGTTACAAAATAAAAGAAATGTATAAAGCAGGCTCTTCCAGGCCCCGCTTGAGCTGTTACAATGTAGGTACTAAATCGGGCCAGGTGGAAGAGACCTCTGCACTTTCTTTGCACAGTCAGGTGGAGCAGGGAAGCGTGGCAGGATCCGTGCGTGGGACAGAGCAATCAGCTGCAGTTCTTGTTTTTACAGCTTAACTGGGGTGTGCCCACTGTCAGTGTCCTAGCTACTGGTGATTGGCTCCACCTTCAGATTGGATGGAGGAAATGTGATGCCTGTTCACTGTCCTGTGTGGTGTCTGGATCCTTTCTGCCTGTTTTAGTTTTCACAGGAAATTAGATAAAAGGATTGCAACACGTAGAGAGACTGGAATTGCATCTGTGTCTGACCTTGTCTACATTTTCTCAGTCCTTTTTGATGCTGCTTTTCTGGGCACTGCCATCCCTGAGCTCTCTAATGCCTGTCCTGGTGCTCTGCAGGGTGTTTTAGTGCTGTTCCTCCCTCCCTGACTGCTCACCTAACCCACTGCAGGTGGACTAAGCAGAACAGGTTCATTACTGATTGTTTCACTTCTGTGGGACTGCACTGTAAATTAAGGAATTTCCCTTCCTTTGTGACTGCACTTATCTATTAATCATGAGTGGAGAGTCATGGTGAGACAGCTGTGTGCCAGCGTGGCATCTGCTCCTCTGCTGCTGAACTCTGCCAAGTAAATAATGAGTATTTGAGGTGCTCTGTTCCCAGGGCAGCTGTAGGTGACACTGGAAGCAAGTGAGATGGCCCTGACAGCTGCCTGAGGCTCTGAATTGAGGGTGGCCAAAACCCAGGAGCAATCTGGGTCCCTCACAAGCTTCCCCTTGTGAGATGAGACATGCATGGTCCCATGTTCTGGGAGCATCTGTGCAGGAGAAAGGAATTAAGCACAGGCAGGACCTTCCCTCTTGGCTCTGGTCATGCTGGATTTTGTGACAAAACCAGCTGTGCTCTGTCCTGGTGAACAGAGGGCCTTTTGTCCCACCCTTCAGCACAGTGTTTGTGTGGCATCAACCACTAACTCCCAGGGAGGATGGAGAGGTGTTTAGAATATAAATAAAAGCTCACCTTGATTGGTCATGAAATCAGCAAAATTCCAGATGAGCTCCCCGATCACGTACTCCTTCCTCTTCTTGTCCAGGACAGAGTGGTAGCCCCTGAGCAGGGCCTGCTGGTACTCCTCAGTGAACATCATGGGGGGGTCCTGCCAGGAGAGCCAGGGGAGCAGGCTCAGGGCACAAACAACCCCATCCCACGGGCTCCCAGCTAGCCCTGAGCAGCAGCTCTGGGCTGCCTGCTCTGCTGGCTGTGCTGCATTGGGCTGCCTCTTGTGACCATCACAAACACAACTCCAGGTATTGCCAGCTCCCCTGGTGGCCTGTGTCATGACAGGGACAGCAGTGCCACCCCCCTGCACCAGGAACCTCCATCCTCCAGGATTTGCTTTCATTTAAGCATTGTAGCATTTTCAAGGACAGATTTTGGAGTCCTCTTTAGCAGACAAAGTGAGTGGCAAAGCTCTGTGGTTTTGGGAGCAGGATCCCAATCCTGGAGCCTTTTGGACACTCCCAGCTGGAGCAGCTCCCAGCAAAGCCAGGCCCAGTGGTGCCAGCCTCTCCCAGTTACAATTTTCTGCCTTCTCAGAGCAGTTTCCACCACAACACTCACACTGTGCAGCCCGGGCACTGAGTCTGCTCCATATTCACTCTGGATGATGGGTTTTTGGTAGGTTTTGTACCAGTTCTCAAACTGGGCTGTGAGTTGGAGTGGGATCACTTCCAGGTGGCCTGGGTCGTGGTACCAGGAGAAGTAGCTGTTCACACAAATCACATCCACATAGGGAGCCTGCAAAAAACAAGGTGAGAGAGTTTTGGCACAGACTTCAACCTTCTCTTGTAAATCTAAATCCTCCTTTGGATTCATTTAATGGAATCCAGGTTTATTACACATACAACTAATTGTTTCCCCCATCACTCAGGCCCTCCAAATATAATCTTTCTCAGAAAAAGAAAAGGATAAATTTAATAAGCTAACAGCATTAATTTGGCATTTTTCTTACAGATTAGGAAGTCACAGCAAAGAGTTAGACAAGATCAACACGTTTCATTCTCAGGTTTGTTAGAAGTTTTTTTGTTTCCAAGATGTCTCTGGCTTGCTGGTACATTTAGATGTACTTTTTCTTTTTGAGTATTGGAATGTGATTATCAAGTGAGTGGTCAAATATTTTGACTAGCAACTAAATTTTGTGCATCAATGGTGCAATACTAAGACTAAAGCATTCTGCAAGTTATCTGCCATTTCTACCACATGGACAGTGTGATAAAAGGGCACAAAGCCCCCTCAAAATAAAGTGATGTTGTATGTAACTTGTTCAATGTTCTCTTAACATGTTTTGTAATAAAAGAAAAAAAATGTTCTAATATCACATCAGTGTATGAGAGATCTGTTCTTGTTTGCCTGAGCTCCTCCAGGTGGGCAGAGTGGGAATGGGAGATCCAAAAGCAGATTCCTGCTGGACTCCTTCAAATTTAAAACCACCAGAGGTTTGGTTTTTTTCTGGGGTGGGGAGGAAAAACGTCAGAGTTGCAGCCATTCCTGCTAATCAGAGGACATGTTAGAAGAAATCCAAAGTGTAACCTGGATCAGGGATGTGTGGCAGCACCAACTCACCTGCTAGAGGTGATTATTGTACAAGGATCTCCCCTGGAAACAAATACAGGTGTTAAAAATCCTTAGTCCATGCAATGAAAGGCCCCAAAATCCAAGGAAATTGCCTTTTGGTTATTGATCCGGCTCTGGGGCTTTAATTGTGGAGCTGGAGGAGCTTTTAGATTATTCAACACAAACAGACATCTGCCAAAGAAGATCTGGAGCAGTTGAAAGCAGGAATTAAAGCAAAGCTTCCTTCCTTTAGACTTCCACAAGGGTTGTGAGCATTTTAAAGAGGTTTAAGCTTTGGCTTAATTGCAAGTGAAAATCCTGAGCATTAGTAAACACAATCAATGGCATAGCAAAGCATGACAATATTAATGGAATCCAGGGGCATAATCCTGCACACAAAGAATTGTTCTCTCTTACAGATCCTTTTTTTTTTTCAGCTGAGCTACAACTACAGGATAAGGTGATTTCTACTAGAAACAAAAATGTAATTTTTCTTTAGCCTTTCCCTGCTTAATATCTCCAGTAAATTTAGGTAGGAGCTGGGGGGAAAGGAGCATAAAACAAGTGACAAGAGGAGGAAATTTAATGTATGAATTTAAAATAAAAAAGAAAAGAAAGAGCTAGAAAATAAAGCAAACTTACACCACGATCAAGAGCGTAATTAGCATCTGTCACAAAGGTGACTGGTCTGGAGGGGTCGAGAGCTTTAGTGTGAGCTATCACTGTCCTGTTTGCAAACAGTAAAGCAAGAGTTCAACAACAGCACGGAGCAGCACAGCCCCCTCTCCCCAGGCTGTCCTTCCACCCCCCAGAGCTGCTTTTGATTTAGCAGCCAGTGTTTGAAAGAAATAAAGAGAATATCTGTCACCGAGGGGGTGCCACGCCACCTGAGAGAGAGCAGAGTGGAAGCACACCAAGCACAGGCACGGGGGTGGTGCCAGCAGCTCACAGGTTGAAGGGACAGTTGAGTTTGAGGACAAATTTGTAAAAATGGGAAGTTTCTGAACAACTCCTGGGATGTGTTCTTGAGGCCCTGTGCCCCAGCAGGCAGTGGATGTTCCTGAGGAAGCCCTGAGTGAGGGAGATGGGACAGAATGGGAGTCGAGCTCTGCTGCTGCCCTGACATTGCAGGAGGTGCTGGAACATCCTGAAGAATGAAACTCAGCGCTCTCTTAATGCACCTCAGCTCCCAGGGACAGTCTGCTGCCCCTTACACAGCTGCTCTGGGCTATCCAAAGCTTAAATCTCTTTAGAAATAAACCAAGGGGGCTGCAGGGACTCAAAGCAGTGGCTTTGAAGTGGGAAGCCACAGAACAAATAAGCAGCACTAACTGCAAAACCTTGTGTTCAGAATGAAAGGCCAGTTGTTTTACAGCTTTGCTGTAAATCTCAAAGGGTTCAGCACTCATCTTCCAGTGCTAACAAGGAATTCTCACCAGCTCTGATGTTACTCAACCCTTAGCTCAAGGAGAGATGCTCAAGCCAAGTGGACTCCTGGTAATTTTGTGGAGTCCTGGTGGTTCAGAACCAACACGCTGGGACAGTTCTGAGCTGTGCAGCAGTTCCATTTTTAATTTGCCTCCACAGGTTCAATTCCAGTGTTCCCAAAAATGCCTGCCCTCCCTTTACTACCTCTCTGTGCCATCCCAAAGGAAGAAGAGGCATCATCTGCCCAGAGATGAGGAGCAGAGGCACTTACTTGAAGTAGTGAGCAGCTGGGGGCAGCTCTGAGGCCGGCTCGTTGGCCACTGACCACATGACCACCGAGGGCCTGTTCTTATCCCTGCGGACCAGCTCCTCCATCACGGCCAGGTGATGCTGCAGGGACTTGTTCCCAAAGCTCTCCCTGGAAGACAGCAGGAGGTGAGGGTGTAAAATCATCCATTTCCCTGTGACAGCTCAGCCTCTGGGCACAGCAGAGCCTTGACGCTGGGGATGGCTGAGGATGGCTTCTGCCCTATTTCCCCAAAGTTTGCTGCACAGGTCAGGGCCGTGGTTTGGGCTCGTTAATGCAGCCATGTGGCAAAATGTGGCAAAATGCCCTCTGGTTGCCCAACATCATGAGGCACCACCGGTGGCGCAACGGGAGATTTCCAAACAGAACAAAGTACTCTCACAATCAGCACAACGGGTGCCACAACGAGCACAGAAGTGTAAAACCAGTGACTTGGGAAGAGCGGAGGGAGGAGCAGAGGAGCGAGGGCGGGTGGTGCTGGGCACTCTTACGGCAGTTTGATGCCCACCCCCGGGCTCTCGTCGATGACCGCGATGCCGTAGGCGTCGCACAGGTCCATGATCTCCTCGGCGTACGGGTAGTGGCTGGTGCGGAACGAGTTGGCCCCCAGCCAGCGCAGCAGGTTGAAGTCCTTCACAATCAGGGCCCAGTCCAGGCCTTTACCACGGATCTGGGGGGAGAGAGCAAGCAGCCCTTGTGAACACAGCTTCCCTGCTTGAGCCAGCCCCAGCCCTGCCCAGGGTGGGGAACCCGACAGCCCCTGGCACAGTCAGAGGGGTTTGGGCTGGAGGGGACCTTAAAGCTCAGATCATTCCACCCCCTGCCGTGGGCAGGGACACCTTCCACTAGCCCAGGCTGCTCCAAGTCCTGTCCAGCTGGCCTGGAACACTTGCAGGGATGGGGCAGCCACAGCTTTTCTGGGCAATAGGTGCCAGGGCCTCCCCACCCTCACAGCACTGACTGACTGACTGACTGCCAGCATGTCTGCCTGAAAGCTGTGGCTGGGAGATGCTTCAGTGTCCCCACCAGCACATCCATGTGCCCTGAGGGATGGCAGGACTGGGCATGGTGTCCCCTTAGTGCTTTAGCCTGGGAGGAGGGTGTGAGGAAACAGCTCCTTGGAGAAGAGAGGGCAGGGGAGGCAGCACAGGTGCCACCTCGGCAGTGTGAGCTGAGGTGGCCCTGGGTGACCCTGCCGTGGGTGCCACACTTACATCTGCATCCTCGTGCTTGTTGACCCCGTGGAAGTAGAAGGGCCTGCCGTTGATGAGGAACTGGCTGCTGGTGACGTGCACGGTGCGGATGCCCACCGGGAGCGTGTACACGTCCTCCAGCAGGGCCCTGCCCACCTGGGCCTGCAGCCTCACCTGCAGTCAGGGAGGAACAGGAGGGAGCCTCACAGGGATGCCCAGCGCTCCCTGCCCTGTCTGGGAGGGAGATTCTGGCCCCACATCCCTTCCCAGCCCTCAGCACACAGCCTGTTCCTCACTGCTGCTGCTCGGGGGGAGCCGGGTCTGACTGAACAAAAAATACAAATCCAGGTGTGGAAGCTGAAGGATGAAGAATGAGCCCCTGGATGCTCATCCCAAAAAAACTTCAGTGTCTTTTCCCCATGGCATCCCCCCAGGCCATGTCTGTGCCCTGCACCTTGACACATCACCTGCTCCCAGGTGTGACCCTGAGTCCCTGGAAACCCAGAGCAGCTCATGCCCCTGATTTCTGCAGCTGAACATCACCACTGATCCTTAACTCCCGCAGGATCTCCCAGGCTCCAGCTGATGTACTCATCATCTCCCCAGAGGGGATGCATGGACCCTCAGTGTGAAGGGCCAGCAGCTCAGAGCACACTCCAGGAATGCCCTTCTCCCTGCCAGCCCCTTCAGAAGCTGCCAAAGCTTGATTTGATTAGTGCCTAATTAGCAGAGCCACTCTGGTCACATGCACAGGGCCCATGAGAGGACATATGGCAGTGCCTTAACCCTGTTAAACACACCCAGAGAGGAGAAATGCCACTTTACCTCCAAGGAGTACAGGTATCCAGGGTTCTCGTGCATCAGGTAAGGCCACCAGAGGTTTGGGTTGAGGACTTTGAGCTCTCCCACTGGGCCATCACCTGTAGCAACCACCTTCCCCTCTTGGTCACGCAAACTCAGGGACAAGGAACTGGCTGTGCTGCCAGCCACTGCCACCTGATACTGCACCGTGGCTGGCTCAGAGAAACAAAGACAATCAGAGACTGCAAGAGACAGCTCGGCCTCAGGAAAAGCCACTGGGAAACAAATTCAATCAGACTCGTGCAGGATGTTTTCCCTGCTGCCCTTGGCACCTCCACTTGGAGCCCGAGGGAGCTGCTGTCACTGCTCTGGACCTACCAAGAGTGTCTGATGAAGTGGTTGTGACAGTGATGTCATCGATGTAGGCAGCAGGGGTGGTGTACAGCACAACTGGGCGGTGGATGCCAGCATAATTAAAGAAATCAAACTTGGTGTCCTGCACAAAGTAGTTCTTGGGGTACCTGAGTGAGCAAGACAGGAGCAAGGCTGCATTACACTTCACTACACAGCTGAAGGCAGCATGTGGATGCTGGCAGTGCAAAATAATCATAATGTAAAATATCTTTATGCCAGGCTGGATGTGTCAGATGTTACACTGAAGGATTTTGCAGTTAACAAAGAAGTTAACAAAGATCTTCGTCCTTCAGGAGAGCTGGTACTTGCAGCTCCCAGCTGAATCCAAGCTTCTCAAGCCTGCCCTGGATTCAACTTGGCAAATCCCCCAATCTGAGCCCCCTGTGCACAAACAGATGCAATAACTCCCTGCTGATTCCTCACAACACCACAGCTTCAACTCCTCACACCTCCACCGACAAACCCACCATAAATACAACCCCAGTGAGGGATTTCTGAACCAGCAGCTGAACAACCCCCCTCTCCCACACCCCTGGGATGAGCCCAGCAGCAGAACACCCCAGGACTCACCTTGACTTGTCAGCCATGTACTGGATGGAGCCCGGGGGCAGCGTGTGGGGGGTCAGGGTGTTGTTGAGGGCCACAGTGATGCGGCACAGGGTGTCTGGGCTGCTCTGCACCACGCTGCTGATGTCAGCCTCAAAGGGCAGGTGCCCCCCTTCGTGCTCCACCACCTGCACCCCGTTCACCCACTGCAAGGAAAGACACAGAAATGGCTCATTGGGGTTCTGTGGTCAGCAGAGAACAGGGCAGTCCAGTTACAAGGAGCACCTGGGCTCTTGATCCTCAAAGGGTCTTTGAGGGACCAACCTGTTGCCGCGATATTTATGAAAAACCCTTTGCTAGGATTTTTCTCCTATTCTAGCTGAGAAGCCTCAGAAAAGAAATGTAAACAATAAATATCTGATGGCTGTGGAATGTGGTCTGGACATTGTTTGCCAACAGGTGCATCTTGGATTGGCTCATGTGAGTTGTTTTTACTTAACAACCAACCAAAGATGCAGCTGCCTCGGACTCTGAGGGTCACCAGCTTTTATTTATTCCATTCCCTTTCCTTCCCAGCTTTCTGGGATCCTTTTTTTCTCTATTTTTTAGTATACTTTTCGTATATAATAAATATGATAATGAGATGATAATGAGATGATAATGAGATGATAATGAGATGATAATGAGATTATTATAATGGTATGATTACGATATGATCATAATGATACGATAATGATACGATAATGATATGATGATATGATAATGATATGATAATGATTATGATATTATTATAATGGTAAGATTACGATATGATCATAATGATACAATAATGATACGATAATGATATGATGATATGATAATGATATGATAATGGCAGGATAATGGCAGGATAATGGTAGGATAATGGTAGGATAATGGTAGGATAATGGTAGGATAATGGTAGGATAATGATATGATATATCAGCCTTCTAAAACATGGAGTCAAGGTTTTCCTGTCTTCACTCATCCTGGCACCCTCGAACATCACCGTATCAACCTTGATCCTCAAAGGATCCTTGAGGGATCAGCCCTGATCTTTGAGGGATTCCCTTTGCTGGGAGCTAGGTGTGGCTCACATCAAGTGTCACCGAGGGGCAGATCCATTAATCAGGAAATGTTAATCACCAATCCCAAAACCGCAGGATCAGAGAAACTGGGATTAATTCTTGCTGGGCACGAGCTCAGAAGGGGATCCAAAACCGATCCAGGGCCGCATTTGCCGCACAAACCATGGAAGTGCCTCTATCCCAGCCCGATTTAGGAAGCACCGGTGCCCAGGCACGTACCACGATGCAGTAGTAATGGGCGCTGCCGAAGCGCAGCAGCAGCCGGGGGGCGGGATCGCCCTGCAGCCAGCGCGGCGGCAGCAGCACCTCCTTCTCGTACCACACCCAGCCGATGTAGTTCTCCAGGCTGGGCTCCTGCGTGATGTCGTTGAAGCTGGCAGGCACCGGCATGTCAATGACAGGGCCGCTCTGGCAGGGATTAGGGGGAAAAGGAGGGAACAGAGAGGTTAAAAATCGGAGTTTTACTGCTGGAGGTGTCCCCCTTCACTGACAGCCCCACAATGCCTCTGCCAAGGGGAAATACTTGGGAGAAGCTGTTTAAAAACACTGAGGTGTCTCACAGCTCCTATACAAGCCCTAATTAGAACCTGCCTGTTCCTACAGGAAGCAGCTGCTCCTTTCTTTGCCCCTCCTGCTGCACAATGAAGTGTTTTCATTAATGGCCCTGGCATCATGGAATCAGAGGAGTGAGGAGGGAAAACCCAAGCCCAGATTGTTGTTTCAGTGGGAATTTTCTCCTTCACAGCTCCAGAGCAATGTGGGGGTTGTGGTGCTGTTTGTCAGCTAAGAGCTGTAGTTAAAGTGTAACAAAATAATAGATATTTTGGGCAGTAATGAGTATTTTGGGATATTTTTCTCCTCGTGGAGACTGTTTGGGATTAGCCCAGCCTTTCTCACTGTGTAAAAGCAACAGAGATTCCCTGGGAATCCATTCAGCTGCTTATTCCAATATGAAGATTAGAGGGAGGCAGTGTCACAGTACATTGAAAACTGAGGAATCCAGATGCTGTTGCCAAGCTGTTCATTTTCAGCACTTTCTGCACTCAGGATGTTGCACCAAGGAGTTCTGCAGCTTCTCCCTTCCTGAGGAAGCCTCAGGAAATGGAATGAGGAAGGTCTGAGCACCCAGGGTGGGCATCATGTGCGTGGCTGACTCAGCACTGGCACTGCACAGAGCCCAGTGCCCTCAGCAGAAATTCCTAGTGGGAAAATCCTTGGATGGGCAAGAGGATTTTCCAGCATCTGATGCAGGAAAACCTTTGCTGTGCTGGCCAGAACCCGTGTGTCCTTCAGGGAGAGTCTCTGAGCTCTAAAACAGGCTGAGTGCACTCATCTAAGCCTCCCTTTGAAGGGGCATAGCTCAGGATTGCTCTCCTCTGCAAAACTTCCAGCAGCACAGTGCCCTCCAGCTCTTCTCTCCTTCCACAGTCCAGCAACAAAATCAGACAAAAGGCTAAAAACAGAAATAATGAACGACCTAGGGATTTTATGTATAAAACGGATAACTCCTTTCTGTCAGGCAATGCAGATATTTCCAAGCAGATCTCAGCCACATCAAAACTTTTCTACCAGCACTCTGAAACTCTGGAACAAACAACTCCCAGCGCCCTTCCAGGCACATTTGTGCCGAAGCTGCTGGAAGCTCAGCGCTGTGCAAGGCACCCGGAGGTGAACGGGGCTCGTTCAAAGCGTGTCTGCCTCAGGAGCAGCGCCGGGGCATCATCAGGGGCTGCTAATTAGGAACTGCCGCAAGAACGACCCGGGCCGGGCCAGCACCGTGAGCAGAACGGCAGCGGCTCCGCCAGCCCGGGGGGAAGAAGGCAGGGAAAGAGCAAGAGAGGGAGAAAGGAGCCCGTTGGGAGGGGAAAGAGCGCGGCCCGTGCCCGGCGCTGGGCAGCGCCCTCCCCGCTACCTGCCGGAGCGGCCGCCGGTACCAGCGCTGCGCGAAGCCGGCGTCCCTGCCCGGAGACAGATCGGCGCGGAAGCTCCAGAGCCCGCCGAGCTCCCTGCGCTCGCGGGAGGGGGTGTCCCGGGGCTGCAGCATCCCGGCGGGACCGGCCGCCAGCCCCGGGAGGAACGGGAGGAACAGCAGCAGCACCGGCAGCGAGCACGGACCCGCCGCGCCGCCGCCTGAGGCCGCCAGCGCCATCTTGGCTGTGGGCAGGGCCCGCTGAGGGAGAGGGGCGGGGCTGAGGGAGAGGGGCGGGACTGATGGAGAGGGGCGGGGCTGAGGGAGAGGGGCGGGGCTGAGGGAGAGGGGCGGGGCCGCGGCTGAGGGAGAGGGGCGGGGCTGAGGGAGGGGGCGGGGCCGCGGCTGAGGGAGAGGGGCGGGGCTGAGGGAGGGGGCGGGGCCGCGGCTGAGGGAGAGGGGCGGGGCCGCGGCTGAGGGGAGCCCGGTCCCGATCCTTGTCGCGATCCCGATCCCTGTCACGATCCCCATCCTTGTCACGATCCCTGTCACGATCCCGATCCCCATCCCTGTCACAATCCCTGTCACGGTCCCGATCCCCATCCCTGTCATGGTCCCAGTCCCGATCCCGCCCCAACGGGATGAGCGACGGCAGAGCCCCACAGGGACAGGGTCCTGTCCCACGGTCGCCTCCGGACAAAGCCACGAGTGTCCCGGCATAAAGGCGCCTCCAGGAACTTTCAGGCTCTCTTCTGGATAGCCGGATTTCATCGAGAGGCGAGTGGTCTCCTCCCCTCCCTTCCCCTCCCCTCCTCTTATTTATTACTTGGGGGTTTAAATGTATTTATCACCTACTTTTACTTTATTTATTCATTTGCTTACTTATTTATACTTTTTTTTTTTTTTTTTTTTTTTTTGTCGCAGAATCATTTATGTTGGAAAAGCCCTCTGAGGACACCAAGTCCAACCTGTGACCCAACACCCCCCGTGCCACCCAGAGCAGGGCACTGAGTGCCACATCCGCTCTTCCCTTAAACCCCTCCAGGGACGGAGATTCCAGCTCCCTCCACAACCCCTTCTGATGTTTGGTCTTCCCTTTCTGGGAAGAATTCCTCCTGATGTCCAACCTAAACCTCCCCTTAAGCGCAGCTTAGGTTTATTATTGTTGCTTGCTTACTTTTGGTTATTTCTTTATTGCCTGCTTGCTTACTTCTATATATTTTCAGAGTATCTTGTTGAAGTGTGAAGGTTAAAAGTTATTGGAAATGGCAAAAGGGGCGCTGATGGCTTCTTGAGGAGAAGAGGGAGGGTGAGCTTTTGAAGAGCAAAGAGACAGGAGCAGGATTTCAGTGAACTGGACACTTCAGTGTTTGTCAACTCCAGATCAGTGGCACGGGATCTCTCCCCACACTCTAAGCCTGCTCCTTGAGCCTCTTGAGCAGCTCCCGCAGCTGCTCGATCTGGGCGGACACGCTGCTCTTGGCGGTGCCGCCCGCGGCCGTGTACTGCTCCACGCTGCTCAGCACGCTGAACACCTGCGCCACGTCGCTGCCAAACAGGGGGCTGGGGGCACAGGGGCTGTCAGGGGGCTCTGGGCTGCTGCGCCTGCCCAGGGCCTGGGCACAGGCTGAGGGACTGAGGACGGACCCTTTTCCCCAGGGCAAACGCTCCTGAGCTGCTGACATCAGCTTGGAGCTTCTGACATCAGCTTGGAGCTTCTGACATCAGCTCCAAGGGGACACCGAGGGACTTCAGAGCCAAAGCCCTCTGGGGGCTTCCTGCTCAGGGCAGAGGTGTCTCCCAGCCCCTCCCAAGAGCTCCTGCCCATGCCCATTCCACCCTGCTGGAGTGGAGTGGAGGTGATGTTGTCCCCCTCCAGTGTTTCAGCCTTTGTGATATTTGAGGTTGAGGTGCTGCCCAGCCCAGGCACTTTGGGGAAGGCAGATGAGGGAGGCTGAGCCCTGCCTGTGCAGGGAAGTGAAATAACAGAGGTACAAACCTGATGCTCTTCAGGTCCTCCAGGCTGAGGTGGTTGATGGTGATGCCTTTGGTCTCAGCCAGCTGCACGGCCTTGCCAGAGGCCACGTGGGCTTGTCTGAAGGGCATCTGCAGGGGGAAGGGGACAGAGCAGGGGGGACTCAGCTCAGTTTCTCTGTGCCCAAAGAAATCCCAGCTCCTGCTCTCCCTCTGGCACTTACTCCCTTCCGGACCAGGTAGAGAGCCAGGTCTGTAGCCAACATCTCGGGGCTCAGCGCCCTCTCCATGCTCTCCTTGTTGATCTGCAGGGGGAGGATCCCAGGGACACGTTACCATCAGCTCCTCCTTGGGGTGTGTTAGTGGCAGGGTGAGGGGAATTCATCTGGAGCTCTGAAAGAATGCTGTGAGCAGCTGGCAGAGGGTACCAAAATGAGCAGTGTGGGTGAAGAGATTTTACTTGGGAACAGTATGGAGCTCTGTTACTCACAGAATATGCACCATGATAATGTTGAATAAAGAGAGGATGAGAAGAATCCTTACCCGGAGGGTGGAAATCACTCCAGTGGCAACCTGGAGCACAGCATTCAGGGTGTCCACGACATCAAAGACAGCCTCCTTGTCCTCCTGTGTTGGAACAGTGATGGAAATGGCTCTGAGCCAGCCTGAGTGCAGCCCAAAAACCGCCCAGGCTGAGCAGCCCAGCCCTGCTGACTCCTCCAGCCAGCAGGAGAGATGCTGTGGAAGGAACAAGGGCTCTACCTGCAGGTCCTTGTTGTAGGTGCTCGGGAGTCCTTTGAGGACCATCAGAATTGCAGCCAGCTGCAGAGGGAACAGGAGAGGCAGGGAGTGAGGCACAGAGCAAAGCACAGCCCCACGGCAGCTCCAGAACCCACAGCTCTTTACAAAGACAAGGCAAGAAGAAGGAGATTCTCCAGCCCCAAGAGGAGCAGCTTCCTCTCCCTCCTCCTCCTCTTTTTGGGGCTCACCCGTCCGAACACTCGCCCGGCTTTGCTGCGGATCAGCTCCAGACTGTCGGGGTTCTTCTTCTGAGGCATCAGGCTGCTGCCAGTGCTGGGTGGGACATGAGTGGAGTGCACTGCTGAGCAGAACCCTCATCCACACACACACACCATCACTGACCCAGCCCCACAAAGCAATGTGTAGGGCCCTCTTCACTGTGCTCCTCTTCAGGGTGTAGGAAATCAGTGAAGTGACTGAGCTGCTCTTTGATTTTGCACCTTGTCTGGAGCTCCCACACAGTCCCACCTCTCACAGAGAAACTTCAAAGGGGGCTCCCCTTCCAGGGTCATATCAGCAGGGCAGACTAAGTGTTAGTGTGACTTCATGGAGGGAGGGCTGTGGCTGTGCCACCCTGCAGACAAGGAGTCTGTTGGGATTGCAAACCCAGCCACGCAAGCAAGGGCTCTGGCAGCATTCCCAGCACAGGAGGAAGTTCTCTCTGCCCGCAGGTCCTGGACAGGACTTGCTGGTGAATGCAATCTTGGTTAAGTTACCAGAATGAAAAATAAGTGACCATTGCTGAGGAATATTCACCCTGAGGCTGCCTTTGTGCCAGGCTCTTGATGCTGGGTCAGCCTCATGCACAGACAGACCCCAACCACTGCCTCACCCAGCGTGGGGGGCTGAGGAGGAGAGGCTGAGGGAGGAGCTCTCTGCCCTACCTGTAGGCATCAGAGAAGGTCAGGAAGCCAAACTCGCTGGTGCTGTAGATGATGAGATCCTCAGCCATCTTGCTGAGGTGGATCATCAGCAGGGTGGCAGCAGAGAGGAATTCCACTGCAGGGAAGGCAGGAAATCAGGAGGAGAAAGGGTGCCTGGACAACCCAGGGAGCCCTGAGTAGGGATTTACATCCTAGTGATGGATTTCAGTCCCTTATTAAGGAAGGGTAACTGGGAAGGTGTCAGGAGCTGCCTCCCCCCGTGCTGGGAGGCTTTGGCTGTGCTTACCCACAAAGTCCCTCTCGCTGACAGCATCCATGCTGTTCAGGCTGATGGAAGCAAAGTCCAGCTCTGCAAGGAAGGGGATGGACACAGGAGGTCACACTGGCCCTGACAGGAGCCTGACTGCACCAGGCTGCCCCAGAGGAGGTGACTTTGTTTCTGTTCATTACCCTCCACCCCCTTGCTCATGTGCTGCAACACATCCAAAATACCATTAGGACAAGGTGCTGATGCTTCCCAAAATCCCAGATATTATGAGTAGTCCCAGGGAGACATTTACCACTGCACAGCAGCTCTCTGTCAATTCCCAGGGGATTTCCAGCCAGAGCTCCACTGCCAGGGGAGAAAGAACCAGAAGTCACCCATGAGACCCCAACTACTATCAGACCAAAACTGAGCTCTAGTCATGACATCTCTCTGAAAATTTCCCTGCTCCAGTTCACTTTGATTTCACAGTGTGGTCTGAGGCTCATCAAACCCTGAATTCTGGACTAAACCAGATTTTCTCTCCCAAACAGAAAGATTTGCTTAATGGAAGCCTTGTAATCCTTGATTTTCAAGAAGGACTAGAAAAATATTTTTATGGTCAGTGTCTTTGGAGAGCCAAGCTGGGCTGCAGTGTCTATGGAATAGAAACCCCAGTGGCTCAGGGGATGGACAGATCTGCCTCTTGTCCTTATCTCAGAGCAAAGTGGGGGCTGAGAATCACAATAAGAAATAAACCTTACCTTCCCAAAGGCAAGACATTGATCCTCCTCTTCACCTCTCCCAGGCGCTCAGAATCGCGGGTCAGAGCAACAGCATGGCTGGGGAAGGACAAGAGAGATGAAGCTGGAAAATATCCCACTCCAGGAGGTGAGAATGGCCAAAGGATGGACAACAGGGACTTGCCCAATCCGTGTTTGGATTCCCAGCTGGTCAGAGCCACATAGGGAATTCCTATTCCAGTTTGCAGGGCTCCCTCTGGTTTGTCACCAGCCCTGGCTGTCCCCCCAGCAGAGCAGGGCCCCGAGGCTGGAGAGGGTGGCAGGTGCTCACCTGAGCAAGAACTGGCTCCATCGGATGGGCTGGGCTTTCTGCAGGTGGGTGTAGCCAGGCAGGATCACATCGATTTCTCTGGGAGGGAAAGCACAGAGAGGGCAGGGACAGGTCTGTAACTCCCTGCACAGGAGATCCTGCAGCTGCACAGTCACACAACAAGCCTGGGAGTGTCCTGCCCCAAAAAGGCCAAAGTTATGGAAAACAGGGACTGAGGAAAAGGACTCACGTGGCAGCACGTTCCACCAGGGTCTCAATGAGCTGCAGGAGGTGTGTGGAGATGATGGAGAGGGAATTCTTCATGAACAGCTTCAGGTCAGTCACAACCTGTGGGGGATTGGCCACAGCCAGGCCAAGCACAACAGGACAGATTTAGTGACCAAATATTGCTCAGCAGAACCCCTGGCACTGTTATCCCCTCCTGTGTGATGGGAAGGGATTTCTTCCTCCTGTGGGATGCATCCCTGGTCACTGATTTGTGAAAGCTGCTGTTGCTTTCCATGGACAGAACCAATTTCAGTGGACTTGTCAGATATTGTCAAATTTGAAGCAGAAAATTCCCAAACAACACAAGTTGATCGTCCTGAAAGACTGATCCTGAAAGATGTGTGCACCCAGCCAGCAGAGTCAGGGGTTCTGGAGGTTTTCAGAGATGTCAGTGGAATGTTGTAGCCTTTTACCAGCAGGATGCAGCCCTGCAGATCCCACTCCCCTGGGTGGATGAGTCACTGCAGCATCATTAGTTTAAAACCATCATTAATTTAAAGGGAATACAGGCTGGAGTGTGTCAGGGATGAGAGAAACGGCATAAAAATATTGAATTAATGAATTGAGGTGGAGGAATACAAAAGGAGAAGAAAAGATTCTGTCCATACCTGATCATTCCTGCTTCTGCCAGTGTGCAACTTCCCAGCTACGTCTCCAATCAGCTCCTGAGGACAAGAGCAGGATTCCTGTCAGCATCTCTGTGTGCTGAACAGGACAATCCACATGAGCACATCTCCCTGCCTGGAAGGGACTCAGCTCCAGGATCCTGTCAGTAACCTGGGGTGTGTTCTGGGGAAGGGCAGCTTTGGCTTCTGTGCTTGTACAGTGCCACAAAAGGGGGCTTGGGGACCCTTGGCTGTGCCCAGGGGCTTCAGTGCCAGCAGCTCCAAAGGGATTTGCCAGAGGGACAGAGGGACAAGGCCTTAATGTCAGGCAGAGGGTCAGGAACCAGAGGCTGGAGGAGCCAAACCTTCAGCCTGCGCTCGTTGGCAGTGTGGATATCCTCATCAGTTGGTTTCAGCACAAAGACTCCCTTGGACCATTCCTCAGAGATCTGCAAACAGCAGCACCACCAGTCAGCCACAAGAGTTTTTAAATCCAGGGAGGCTGCTCTCAGGTCAGGAGCCATTCATTCGCCTGACAGTTTTTGAAGGAAAGAAATACCTTTTCCAGGCCACCCAGGATCTTCTCCAGCTCAGTCTTAGACAGGATCCCAGACTTTTCCAAGGCTTTGGCATAAGCCATGCTCCCCTGGATGTCCACCTCAGACAGCCTCTGGTCATAGCTGATGGAAGCATTGAGCATCTCCATGATGGGATCTGTGCTTCCACTGAATCTTCCACCCCAGAGTTTATTCCCCTGAGAGAGAAAATAGCTAATTAAAGAGGCCTAATGACTCCAGAGAAATCCTGTGCAGTAAATAACATCCCGTGGTCCATTTATCTGATACAGAGTCCATGCTCAGCCCCTTTCAGTGTGACAGCACTGACCACAAAGTCCCCTGGACTTCAGGACCTCTGGCAAGTGGTTGAAGAGCTGGAGAACACATCACTGTCAGTGTTATTTACCCCTGAGCTCCAAGGTCTGGCCCAGGAATCCTCCAAGATATTTTACTTCTGGAGTAAAATATTTTACTCTGCTGGGAGTCCTTGAAATTGATATCAGGGAAAGGTGCAAGACCAGCAGAAATTTCTGTTTTGAGGCCTTGTAAAGGGAGGAAAAACCAAGCAGTCAGTAGGATTAAAGTGACATTACTATCCTCTAATCCTTTTTGTCAATCTTCTTTGATTGACAAAGAGCTGTGGGCCAGCACAGAAATAAAAGTGGAGTTTTCCCATCCAAGCCAGGATTCCTGTGGTGAAGTCACCCCCTGGAATGTGTCACCCACTCCAGGCAGTGACAAGGCTTGTGCAGGGTTCCAGCTGTGCCCAGAGCAGGGTGTGTGTTGTGTGGGAGCTTCTCCAGCAGTGATTCAGAGCCTGGCTGCCCTCACCTGAGCTGTCTCAGCTCAGATTTTTGCTTGCCCAGGTAAGACAACCCAAGAAGTTTTCATTCTGCCAGGCTTGCACTCAAGTGGGTAAGAATTTTATTTGGGCAAAGACAATTTATCCAGGATTTCAAAAGCAACTTTCCAGTGGTACCAGGCACAAAAAAGAATTACAGGATACCTGAAGGAAGGGACTAAATACAGCTGCATTGCAGAGTGGATAATTACTAATCTACTTGATTTTTGAAACACCACTGGCAAGTTTCTTCTCATGCTGGTCACTATAACCACCATGGACAGCAAGGAGCTGGCAGGACAGCTGGAAGCTGATCTGTGCCAGGGCTTTACCAGCCAGACAAAACACTGAAAAATGTTTTCCCTGGTGACTGTTTCCATGTCGCTGTGCCTGAAAGGACAACAGGACAGAGCCTGCAGAGGTGAGGGTGTAGCCATGTGTAAAAGGCAGCTTTGTTAGGAAGCTGAGGGAAGGCAGAGAGGGGAATCAGAACTGAAAAAGAAATGTTAGAGCTCCACAGCACTCATTTGGTGCACCCAGGAGCAAAATTAATGCTAAATTAAAGGCCGTTCCAGAGGCTCAGCACTTGACTGGGGACCAGGAGTATCCAGGTATTTAAAGCTTCCCATCAAAGCAAGAAGGGTGTCAGCAGAAACATTGCAACATACACATTTACAGTCCAGAAATCAAAGCCGAAATGTTCATTTTAGGCATCTCCAGGACTCTTTGGAGCAGTAGCTCTGCAGCCTGGCAATGACAAACACTGCCTGGAACATGGAGCAGATTTGGAGAGCAGAAAGTGAACTCGCCAGGATGCCCGGTCACGTCTGGGCAGGGAAGGAAACTGAAGACGCAGTTTTTGTGCCGAGCAGTGTTTGTTTGCACAGGCTGCTGCGAAGTGCCTGAGCGCGAGCCCCAGGCAGGAGTGTGGCCTTTCCCAGGAGGCAGAGAGGCCCCGGGACAGCTCCGCTCGGCTGAGCACCCCCGACACCCCCGGCAAGCAAAGTTCGCTCACCTCGGCTGCTGCCATCGCGGCCGTGCTGGCTCCGGGGCCGCTGCGGGGCGGCTCCGGCACGGCCCCGGACCCGGTCCTGGTCCTGCTCAGTCACGGCCCCGATCCCAGATCCGCTCCCGGTTCCGATCCCAGCTCCAATCCCGGTCCTCGTCCCAGCTCCGATCCCGATCCCGATCCTGCTCACAGTCCCGATCCCAGCTCCGGTCCTGATCCCGATCCTGCTCACAGTCACGATCCCAGCTCCGGTCCCAGTCCCGATCCTGCTCACAGTCACGATCCCAGCTCCGGTCCCAGTCCCGGTGCCGATCCCAACCCCAGCTCCAGTTCCGATCTCAGCTCTGTCCCGATCCTGATCCCAGCTCCAATCCCTGTTCCAACTCCACTCCCGGTCCCAGCTCCAATCTCGGTGCCGATCCCAGCTTCAATCCTGGTCCAGATCCCAGCCCTGGTCCCGATCCCAACTGGATTCTTGGTCTAGATCCGAGCCCCGGTACCGATCCGGGTCCCGGTACCGATCCCAGCTCCAATCCCGATCCCAGCCCCGGTACCGATCCCAGCTCAAATCCTGGTCCTGATCCCTATCCCGGTCCCGATCCCAGCTCCAATCCCGGTCCCGATCCGGGTCCCGGTCCCGATCCCAGCTCCAATCCCGGTCCCGATCCTGGTCCCGGTCCCGATCCCAGCTCCAATCCCGGTCCCGATCCGGGTCCCGGTCCCGGTCCCAGCTCCAATCCCGGTCCCGGTCCCGGTCCCGCTCCAACCCCGCCGCGCTCCCGGCGCTCCCGCAGCTCGTCCCGCCCGCCGGGGCGGGGAGTCCCCGGGCCAGCCCCGCTCCTGGCCCGGCTGTGCCTGCCCCTGTGCTTGTCCCTGTGTCTCACAGCACACTCAGGAACGCCATCCCTGTTTTCTTGTCCCCGTTCGGGGTTTGCTGTCCTTTAACCAGCCCCGGTGTCACGTAGCTGGGAAGGATCCTAATCCAGGTCCTTGTCTGGAGCAGCAGGACCCTGCCAGTGCCCCCAGCTGCCTCTGGCGGCCCCACAAGGTCCTTTCGGAGCTGCATTTCCCGTGCAGTGCCCTCAGTATCCATCCGGAACAAGGCTCAGACTCTGCCTGTAGGCACCGATTAATTCACTGCTTCTCAAACATTTCCACCCATGATTATTTCTCTTTCAGACTTGCAGGCTTGAGGATGCACAGACCATCACACTGTCTACACTGAGAAAAACTCCTTGAACAGTTTTGTTGCCAGATTCCTTCTTCTTCTGAAGTGCCTCACTTTTAATGTTTATTTTTTTCACGTTCATCCTTTATGGATGTTCACACTCCAGCTTTGACAGGAGGTTGCTGAGGGTTTGGAAGAATGGTGAGCACGAGATTTACATCCAGAATGACCCAGCTGATAATCAGCCTAAGTGAATTCCTGGCTCCAGCACCTTCCTGTGGCCTGTAATGAGCAGGGGTTTGAAACCAAAACCCAAATCCCAATGAGTCAGAGGAGGGTGATGGTGAAGGTCTGAAGACACCATGGACCAAACTCTGTGGAGCTCCACAGGCCCCTCCAATCTAAAATATTTCACAATTTTAAGAAGAGGGTGGATGGGTGGGGAGTACCAGTGGCTGTAAACTACTTATTTAAGTAAGAGACTAAAATGTGGTAGAATGCTGCTTCCCCTTTCATTTTGGCCCTGTGCCACCAGCACAGGCCATGAGGGACAATGCCAGACTTTTGCTGCTGGGGGCAAGAGAAAATCTGTTCAGCTGAGGATCTGAAGAGAAAGAACTAGAAGATACAAACAGGAAAAATAAGGGGAGTGGCATGGATCAAGAGAGTTTATGGGAGGAAAAAGAACTGTGAGGGGGAGATGAGGAAATCTCTGTTCTTCTGACTCTGCAGGTGTTGAGTATTGGTGTTACCTGTGGCTTTCTTGTTCCTTTAGCCTGGCAGCTGAGTGTGCAAAAGTGATTTCCTGGCCACAGGTGACCAGTCTGGAGAGTGAGACAAGAGCTAAAACAAGAACACAGCAGGAAGGGAGGGAGCAAACACAAAGGAGGTTTGTGGAAAGATAATTTAAATGTGCTGTTGAAATGCCAAGTGAATGAATTTGTTTTAAGGCTGGAATAAGGAGAGACTGAGTGGTGGGAAGTTGGTAAAATGGAATTTTGCTGTTGCTGATCCTTCTTCCAGGTGTTAAAAGCACAAATGCTCCAAAGGTGCAAGCACTCTGTGTCTCCTGGGGTACTTTGGCTGGAGATTTAGCTGCTGACAGTGTGTCCTGTCTGTGCTGCAGCCCTTGCCCCAAAGCTGGTGAGGCAACACCTTTGTTATTTCTGTTCCCTGTGTGTTCCAGACCTGCAGCTCTGAGTCAACAACGTGCTGCTGCCTCAGCATGGGGAGAAGGGGCTAAGCAAAACTCCAGCTTTGCAAGGCTGGGGTGGGAAAGCAATTTTGCTGAGTAAAAAAGGACAATCCCCATCTGCCACCCTCCTCTGCAAGAGACACATCCCCAGCTGCAAGGGAGGAGAGCCCACACCCTTCCAAACCTGGGCTGAGCTCAGCCCATCCTCACCTGAAAAAACAAGACACAAGAGCAGGATTTCAGTGAACTACAGACACCCCAGTGTTTATTAACTCCAGATCAGTGGCACAGGCACTCTGCTGCAGGCACGGGATCTCTCCCCACACTCTAAGCCTGCTCCTTGAGCCTCTTGAGCAGCTCCCGCAGCTGCTCGATCTGGGCGGACACGCTGCTCTTGGCGGTGCCGCCCGCGGCCGTGTACTGCTCCACGCTGCTCAGCACGCTGAACACCTGCGCCACGTCGCTGCCAAACAGGGGGCTGGGGGCACAGGGGCTGTCAGGGGGCTCTGGGCTGCTGCGCCTGCCCAGGGCCTGGGCACAGGCTGAGGGACTGAGGACGGAGCCTTTTCCCCAGGGGAAACGCTCCTGAGCTGTTTCTGCCTGACAGCAGCTCCAAGGGGACACCGAGGGACTTCAGAGCCAAAGCCCTCTGGGGGCTTCCTGCTCAGGGCAGAGGTGTCTCCCAGCCCCTCCCAAGAGCTCCTGCCCATGCCCATTCCACCCTGCTGGAGTGGAGTGGAGGTGATGTTGTCCCCCTCCAGTGTTTCAGCCTTTGTGATATTTGAGGTTGAGGTGCTGCCCAGCCCCGGCACTTTGGGGAAGGCAGATGAGGGAGGCTGAGCCCTGCCTGTGCAGGGAAGTGAAATAACAGAGGTACAAACCTGATGCTCTTCAGGTCCTCCAGGCTGAGGTTGTTGATGGTGATGCCTTTGGTCTCGGCGAGGTGGACGGCCTTGCCAGCAGCAATGTGGGCTTGTCTGAAGGGCATCTGCAGGGGGAAGCAGAGGTGGAACTCAGTGACCAGGCAGCTGGGCTGCTTTTCCATGAGGAAAATGGGTGTGCTACTTTCTCAGCTGGCCTTTTTTTCCCTTAGGGCAATGCAAGCTGAATCTGGCAGTGTTGGGGTGGAAGAGGGGAGGATTTAGGAATAAATTATAATCAAGTAATTTGGGTGTAAATCACTATGAAGTCTCTCAGGTAGGACTGCTTGACAGGCGTGTAAAGGATGTGTTTTCAGCTTTCATGGTTGTTGACTGCTCATCACCCTGGGGCCTCATCCCAGCTCCTCACTGAGCAGTTCTACATCCAAAGAAATCCCAGCTCCAGCTTTCCCTCTGGCACTTACTCCTTTGTGAACTAAGTAGAGAGCCAGGTCGGATGACAGGATCTCAGGGCTCAGTGCCTTCTCCATGTTCTCCTTGTTGATCTGCAGAAAGGAGGGGCAGAGGGAGATTTACATATCATCTGTTCTTCCTGGGGCACAAAAGCTCTAAGAGGGACCAAAATGAGCAGTGTGGGTGAGGCACTGAAGAATTTTCACTTTAGGACCAGTCTGGAGCCCTGTCCCCTGTGTTACTCACAGAATGTGCTCCATGTTCAATACTTAAAAGATGAATCCTTACCTGGAGGGTGGAAATCACTCCAGTGGCAACCTGGAGCACAGCATTCAGGGTGTCTACAACATCAAAGACAGCTTCCTTGTCCTCCTGTGTTGGAACAGTGATGGAAATGGCTCTGAGCCAGCCTGGTACAGCACAACAGGCTGAGCAGCCCCTGCAGCAGAGCAGGGATGTGATCCCAGAGGCTCCTGCCATGGCACTCAGGGTGGCACCTGCAGCATCCCCTCCCTCAGCCCCTATCCCAGCACAGAGCCAGGGGCAGTGCACAGAAATGGAGTGCTGGGACAGCTCAAGGGCAGGGGATGACTGTGTCTGCTCAGAGAGATGCTGTGGAAGGAACAAGGGCTCTACCTGCAGGTCCTTGTTGTAGGTGCTCGGGAGTCCTTTGAGGACCATCAGAATTGCAGCCAGCTGCAGAGGGAACAGGAGAGGCAGGGAGTGAGGCACAGAGCAAAGCACAGCCCCACGGCAGCTCCAGAACCCACAGCTCTTTACAAAGACAAGGCAAGAAGAAGGAGATTCTCCAGCCCCAAGAGGAGCAGCTTCCTCTCCCTCCTCCTCCTCTTTTTGGGGCTCACCCGTCCGAACACTCGCCCGGCTTTGCTGCGGATCAGCTCCAGACTGTCGGGGTTCTTCTTCTGAGGCATCAGGCTGCTGCCAGAGCTGCAAAGAAGATGTGTGCAGTGCACTGGTGAGCAAAACCCTCTTGCTGAAATCTCTGTTCCTGCCCTCTGAAAGGAACCTCTAAATCCCCTTTCCTAGCACTCCTCTTTAGGGTGTAGGAAATCAGTGAACTGAGGGTGATGAGTTTCTCATGCTTTCCACAGCAAAGCCTTTGGTTTTGCACCTTGTCTGGAGCTCTCACACAGTCCCACCTCTCACAGAGGAAGGAAAAGGAGGCTCTCCCTCCAAGCCACTGCTAAGGTGGTGTCAGCAGGCCAGGCTAAGTGACTTCATGGAGGGAGGGCTGTGGCTGTGCCACCCTGCAGACAAGGAGTCTGTTGGGATTGCAAACCCAGCCACGCAAGGAAGGGCTCTGGCAGCATTCCCAGCACAGGAGGAAGTTCTCTCTGCCAGCAGGTCCTGGACAGGAGTTGGGCTGAACACAGACTTGGCTGAGTTAAGGGAATCAGAAATAAGTGACCATTGCTGAGGAATATTCACCCTGAGGCTGCCTTTGTGCCAGGCTCTTGATGCTGGGTCAGCCTCGTGCACAGACAGACCCCAACCACTGCCTCACCCAGCGTGGGGGGCTGAGGAGAATCCCTCACCAGAGACCAAAAACCTACCAGTAGGTATCAGAGAGGGTCAGGAAGCCAAACTCGCTGGTGCTGTAGATGATGAGATCCTCAGCCATCTTGCTGAGGTGGATCATCAGCAGGGTGGCAGCAGAGAGGAATTCCACTGCAGGGAAGGCAGGAAATCAGGAGGGGAAAAGGTGCCTGGACAACCCAGGGAGCCCTGAGTGGGGATTTAAATCCTAGTGATGGATTTCAGTCCCTTATTAAGGAAGGGTAACTGGGAAGGTGTCAGGAGCTGCCTCCCCCCGTGCTGGGAGGCTTTGGCTGTGCTTACCCACAAAGTCCCTCTCGCTGACAGCATCCATGCTGTTCAGGCTGATGGAAGCAAAGTCCAGCTCTGCAAGGAAGGGGATGGACACAGGAGGTCACACTGGCCCTGACAGGAGCCTGAATGCACCATGCTGCCCCAGAGGAGGTGACTGTGAGCCCTTGAGCAGTCCCAGCAACACAAACACTTTTAGTGGGATTTTTGTTTTGATGCCAGACAGGCAGAGTGCAGCAGGGACTGCTCTTCCTCCCACCTCACTGGCACTGCCTGTATCTGCAGCAAAAATAATGGGAAATGAAAGGCTCTGGCTCCAGGATGGGGCGCTGTGGTGCCATTCCCTCCCTCCCAGGTGTGACAGGTACTCCCATGCCCCTCAGGATAACATTTACCACTGCGCAGCAGCTCTCTGTCGATTTCCAGGGGGTTTCCAGCCAGAGCGCCACTGCCAGGGGAGAAAGAACCAGAAATCAAGTAATCCTCCTTTCATATCCATCCAAAGCTGAGCTCTGGGAAGCAGGCAAGGCATTCCTGAAGTCTTTGCAGAGCAAAGCAAGGCCAAATGATCACACAAACAGTAGATCTTACCTTCCCAAAGGCAAGACATTGATCCTCTTCTTCACCTCTCCCAGGCGCTCAGAATCGCGGGTCAGAGCAACAGCATGGCTGGGGAAGGACAAGGGGGAGAGGGCACGTGAAGCAGGGAATGGCTCTTTGCTTCCCAGTCATTATCCTGCCATGCCTGGAGCCTGGGAACCCCCCTCAAACATGAGGAGCCTGGGCAGAGCCAGGGGACACAGGGAGTTCCTGTTCCAGTTTGCAGGGCTCCCTCTGGTTTGTCACCAGCCCTGGCTGTCCCCCCAGCAGAGCAGGGCCCCGAGGCTGGAGAGGGTGGCAGGTGCTCACCTGAGCAAGAACTGGCTCCATCGGATGGGCTGAGCTTTCTGCAGGTGGGTGTAGCCAGGCAGGATCACATCGATTTCTCTGGGAGGGAAAGCACAGAGAGGTGAGCAGCAGAGGCAGCAGGGAGGGCAGGGACAGGGACAGGGACACAGCAGAGCTCCTGGCAAGGTCACAAACTGAGCATCTTTAGGCTGTGTTGTGCTGAAGCCTGTCCATCTCCTGTCAGCCTTCAAGCCAAGCACACTGGGTTTAGCTGTTCCAGAGTGGTGAATCTGCCCTGGGCCTCCTGGAAAGTTGCCTGGAGCAGTAACCCCTCTGGGCAGGCAAGGATTCCCCAGGCCACTCCAGGTCTGGAGTGTGAGGAACAGAGCCAGACAGGGAGATAACACAGCTCAGCTTTTTCTCCTATAGAAAAACCTGAAACATTTTGTCCCCTCCTTCTTATGGGTTTGGTGCCTTCCAGAATCTTGTGTGGACCTCCCACTTCAACTCCCTTGCCAGACATGAAGGAAAGTTTCTCTGAAGGATGAGAAAAGTTTCACAAGGGGCCATTGTGTCCCCTGGGCTACCCCAAACTGCCTGGCTGTAACTCCCTGCACAGGAGACACTGCTGCTGCCCAGTGGGGTCAGACAAAGGACAAACCAAAGAATCTCCTGCCCCCAAAAGGCCAAAGTTATGGAAAACAGGGACTGAGGAAAAGGACTCACATGGCAGCACGTTCCACCAGGGTCTTAATGAGCTGCAGGAGGTGTGTGGAGATGATGGAGAGGGAATTCTTCATGAACAGCTTCAGGTCAGTCACAACCTGTGGGGGATTGGCCATAAAGAATGTCACATATACAGTGACAGCAAGGCAAACCTCTCCTTCTCCTGTGTGATGGGAAGGTGCATGTTCTTCTCATCATTTGGTCATATTTCTGTGGTAATGTCAGCATTTCTTGCTCTCCAGGAAGAGTTCCAGAGATCATTCCGGACTGAGGTCTCCTGAAGTGGGGTAGAGGAGGAATACAGAAGGAGAAACAAAAAGATTCTGTCCATACCTGATCATTCCTGCTTCTGCCAGTGTGCAACTTCCCAGCTACGTCTCCAATCAGCTCCTGAGGACAAGAGCAGGATTTCTGTCAGCATCTCTGTGTGCTGAACAGGACAATCCACATGAGCACATCTCCCTGCCTGGAAGGGACTCAGCTCCAGGATCCTGTCAGTAACCTGGGGTGTGTTCTGGGGAAGGGCAGCTTTGGCTTCTGTGCTTGTACAGTGCCACAAAAGGGGGCTTGGGGACCCTTGGCTGTGCCCAGGGGCTTCAGTGCCAGCAGCTCCAAAGGGATTTGCCAGAGGGACAGAGGGACAAGGCCTTAATGTCAGGCAGAGGGTCAGGAACCAGAGGCTGGAGGAGCCAAACCTTCAGCCTGCGCTCGTTGGCAGTGTGGATATCCTCATCAGTCTGGATCACACCAAAGACTCCCTTGGACCATTCCTCAGAGATCTGCAAACAGCACAAACACCACAGTTACCCTGCTGTGCCTGGGGCTGTGAGTGTCCCCAGCAAATCCCAGCTCCTGGATTCCCATTCAGGCTGCTTGCTGCATCCTGATCTTCCATGGTATTGGTGGGATTCACCTCTCTATGCAGGATAACCCTGCACTGTTATGGAGGATTTAAATATTGCAAGGAAAAATTGAGTTTAAATATCAGTGATTTCTTTACCATCATCCACAAAGCTTTTCCTACAAAACATTGCACAGACTCACCATTGTCCAGGGTGGGTGATCAATAACAATGGATATTTTATAAAAGCACTTCTCTGCTGCCTCCTCTTCCCCCCTACACCTGCTATGCATTGCCTCCTGCCAAGCTGGGCAGCCACACTCAAAATTCCACATGCCAGCAGGAAAATGATGTTCTTACTTCACACTGAAATGATTCCTATGACTGCTCAGTCTGAAGGGGACACGAGGACATTTAAAGGCACTGTTTAAAACAGCAAGATGCTGTCAGGTAAGGAAGGATTCATTCCAGCACACATGAGAGTTTGTGAAGGGAAGAAATACCTTTTCCAGGCCACTCAGGATCTTCTCCAGCTCAGTTTTGGACAGGATTCCAGCCTTCTCCAAGGCTTTGGCATAAGCCATGCTCCCCTGGATGTCCACCTCAGACAGTCTCTGATCAACAGTAATGGAAGCGCTGAGCATCTCCATGATGGGATCTGTGCTCCCCACAAACCTTCCTGCCATCATTTTGTCCCCCTGCAAGAAATGAAGAGACACAGAGTTATGGATAAATCCCCTAAAAATCTCATCATGTCATCCTTACAAAAGTAAAACTGAGGACCACCTCAGGAACGGTTTTATTCAGTCTATACCAGCAATACCCTGGACTTAGAGCATGTCACTCTCACTAGAATTTAGTCTTTGAGGTTACAGGTCTGGCTTGGGATCCGCCAAGATATTTGAATTCTGCAGGACTCTGAAAATAAACATCAGGGTGTGTGGTGCAAGGCCAGCATGGAACTCTTTTTTAAGGCAGCCTCTGACCCTTGAAATACTCAAAAAATCCCACTGTTTTAGGGAGACTAGAAGAAAATATTCAGCTGACAAGGAGCTGTGGGCCAGCACAAACCACACGCTCTAAACCACTCCTGTAACTACAAAGTGTCTGAAGTTACCGTTTGAAGCAGCTCCAGAGCCCACGACGTTGTCACATAAAATTAGGATAAAACCGGCAAAATTAGGATGAAACCGGCAGAAAGGGAGACCTGTGTGCCTTTCAATGGGACGCAAAGGGAAGAGAAAACCCCAAAGCAGCCCCAGAGGGGCTCGCAGGTGCGCGGCGCCGGGCGGGCGGCGGAGCTACCATGGACAGCGGGCAGGGACGGCGGCTTTCCCCGGGACTGGAGCCGGGAGGGCAGGAGGAGCCTGCGGGGCAGCATGAGGGCTCGGGGGGCGGCAGCTCTGAGTTTGTCCGCCAGGGAAATGGGGGAAAAAACCAAAGTTTGGCAGCTCCTCGCTGGACAGCCAGTGATGGGCAGAGGGTAAAAGGTGCTGCTGGGAGGGAAGGGCTGGGGTGGGAAGAGGTGTCCAGGAACATTTTCGCTGCCGGGATCAGAGGTGGGACGGTGGATTATTGCAGCACTGTACCCTTTTCCATTGGAAAACCACTCACAGAATCATTAAGGTTGGAAAAGATCAGCGAGTCCAACACTGCCAGGACCACCCCTAACCCACGTCCCCAGGACCACACGGACACCTTTCCTGAACCCTCCCAGGGACGCTGATCCCACCCGTTCCAAACGGAGCAGAGAAGGACCCGCAGCAAAGCCAAGCTCCCCCTCACCTCGGCTGCCATTTCGGACGACGTTTTGCTCGTTTGTGCAGCGGTACTGGCACTTGGTGCAACCTGCGGGACAGCGCGGAGATGCTCAGCTGCCGCCGTGCGCGCTCCCGGTCCCCCGACACCCCTCCTGGTGCACTCCCGGCTCTCCGGGCATCACTCCCTGCCCCGCTCCCGGTTCCCTGAGCATCACTCCCTGCTCTGCTCCCAGTGCGCTCCCAAGTCCCCGGGCACCGCTCCCTGTCCCCCGGGCATCGCTCCGTGCCCGCTCCCGGTTCCCCGGGCATCGCTCCGTGCCCGCTCCCGGTTCCCCGGGCATCGCTCCGTGCCCGCTCCCGGTTCCCCGGGCATCGCTCCGTGCCCGCTCCCGGTTCCCCGGGCATCGCTCCGTGCCCGCTCCCGGTTCCCCGGGCGCCGCTCACCTGCTCCGCTCGCAGCCCCGGCCGCTCTGTGGCTCGCTGCTCCCCGGCCCCGCTGCCCCGCTTTTACAGCCCTCGGCTCGGGGCTGGCGGCTCGGCCCGCCCCGGGGCGGGGTGTGCCCGGGCCCGGCCCCGCTCGGGTCCCCCCCGTGTCCCCCGTGTCCCTTCCCAGCCCCGCGCTGCGGCTCGGGGACGGGCGTGCCTTGGACAGGGAGGCTTGGGAGGGATGCTGGGGTGATGCTGCTCAGCCGGCGTGGCTGCTGCGCTGTGCACAGGTCAGGAACATCCTTGGAATGCTTTTCTGGCAGTATTGATCTCTCTGTGTCTCCCCCCTCTAATGAACAATCTTTAATATAAACGGAACTGACCCAGTTCTCTGTGCCCACTGCTACCCCAGCAAACACAAAAAACAGATGGGAGCCTCTTGTTGTTTCCCATCTCTGCACGGATGAAAGAGTTCACCCCACCTGGAAAGATGCTGCAGCCCCAGATTTGGGGCTCCCCTGCTGTCCCCAGGTTGTGGGGTCACCTGAGAGCCTCGGGGCTTGGAGTTGTACTTGTGGCAATGACTTCTATCTTAAACTCATCACACCCTGAATATCATGGAATGACTGATGGAAAGCACAAGGGACCTTTTAGAGCAGCAAAGCATGAATTCCTCATGAACTCCTCAGACAGAGCATTTTCTGCAGCCCCTCCACAGAAAGCTGAATGTTTGCTGCTTTCTCCAAGTGAGCTCCTGCAGTGCAATATTTCTCCATGTACATTGTCCAAACCTCTCACAGAGCTCAGGAGACATATTCCAGCTTTCTCATCCACGTTTTTGTTGGATTTTCCTCCCTTAAACTGACCCTTGTTCTTTTTCTGCTGTTCTCTCAGTTCTACAACTTATCCCCTTTTCCTTTTTCCACTGGGAAACCGAAACTGTTCTCAATTCTTTTGCAGTCCTCTTTCCTCTTGTAAAATCCCTCATTTTTACCACTTTTCTTGTCTTCACCTTTTCAAAGTGTCCTTGTCCTCACTCTGGGCTTTGTCAGGAGATTGCCAATGTTGTGAAAACATTAAGCACTGTGTTTATAACTAGAGTGAATGGGTGTAAATAAGATTTTGCTAGCCCGTGTCTGATATTACATGTGACAGGGGATATTCCATCCACATGGGATCTGTCAGCAGTGCCACTGTGGATTTAGCAAACTTCCCAGGGATTAGCTGGCTTGGAGTGCTCTGCTCAGCTCCTGCCCCAGTGTATCTAGGAAATTATGAATTCTCTCTTTATTTTTAGCTTAAATAGGCAATAACTATGTTTTCTCCATAATAATCAGTGTAGGATGTAGATTAATGTTTTTGTCATAAGAGTGGAAGTAAAACAAAATGCAAGCAGAATTCCTCAACTTAAAAATGAACATTGAAGAAATGGGATTTCTTAAAGATGCTTGGAGCTGGAGAGCTGAACTTTTTTGAGGGGAAAACAGTAAAATAGCAATGCAAAATATACTTCCTAATGCAAACTGAAGTTCATTCTCATTATTGTCTTCTCCATTTGTTCTGGTTTGGATGTCTCTCCACTTCCCCTCATCGCCTCTCAGTGATTTATTTGAAACAGAAAAATTAACTTCAAAATCCTCATCCCACAGTTAATACTGGGGAAGTTCGGAAGGAAAAGTCTCCCACTTCTTTTCCTTTCTGGCACAGGGGATGGCAAATCATTCCTACAGCAATATTCCCAGCTCCACCCTTTTCGAGGTGAAAATAAATACTGGAGAGTAAATTGCCAATTCTGCAGCACAGAGAAGTTTAATTAAATACATTTGAATGTTCTCAAATATCTGAACTTTATTTGTACTTCTGTAATCAATCAGTCTCTCTCTGCTATTTCACTTTTTTGCTGCAAGAGTGCAATGCTGAGGGAGTGCAGCTCCAAGGGAGCTTTGGTGGCTCTGGAACTCCAATTTTCCAACAGGACTGTGAAGGAAAAGGATGGCAGAAACAGCTACAGTGCACCTTCTTTTAAAAACATCCTTTTTTAGCTGTCTTTTTGCTTTGGAGAAATAAAGCAGCTCCATGGGCTGAACGTGCCATGCAAACACACCGTCAGCTCGGAGCCCTGCTGACATATTTTTGTTCAAAAAAAAACCCCTAACTTTGTTTTTAAGTAATTTTTGAATGTAAAAGAAAAAAAAAATAGACAGCATAGGGTGCTGAGGGAAATGCTGAACACAGTAAACACCTTTGATGACAAAGACCACAAATAGCCTGCAGATCTGCTGGCAGTAGCAAGTCCTGGGCCCCCTGCTTTCAATAGTTAACAGAGGCCCCTCTCTCCCCAAGCCTCGCTGGCAACAATCACAATGTTCAAATGTTGACATGCTAAGCACATTTGGAAAAACCCATGTCTGCATTCCCTGTGGATGGTGTCTAACACCTAAAGGGCAGCAGTGAAAGCCCAAGTGACCTCCTCACCCCAGCCCTGCCCCTGGGCCCTGCCTTGGCTTTCCCTTTGTGGGGCAGTGGGGATGGAGCTGAGCCATAATTGTATTTACAGCCTGCCAGGCTTCCTGTCTGCGCTGGGAGATGGTTAGGGGATCTCCTCCGGGGGGGAAAAACAGGTGTTGGAAGAGGGGTTTGTGTCACGCTCCTTCCTCCCCAGCTGAGCCTTCGCGGTGGTTTGTAAAAAGCAGCACTGGTTGGAGAAACGTGTCAGGAAAGTGAAATTTTGTGGGAAAAAATGTGCCAGAAAAGTGAAATTTTGGGGAAATGGTGGAAAAATGTGTCAGGAAAGTGAAATTTTGTGGGAAAAATGTGCCAGAAAATTGAAATTTTGGGGAAAGGGTGGGAAAAAATGTGCCAGGAGAGTGAAATTCTAGGAAAAGGGTGGAAAAAATGTGCCAGGAGAGTGAAATTCTAGGAAAAGGGTGGAAAAAATGTGCCAGGAGAGTGAAATTTTGTGGGAAAAATGTTCCAGAAAAGTGAAATTTTGGGGAAATTGTGGGAAAAAAACCATATCAGGAAAGTGAAATTTTAGGGAAAGGATGGAAAAAATGTGCCAGGAGAGTGAAATTTTGGGGAAAGGGTGGAAAAAATATGTGAGGAAAGTGAACTTTTGGGGAGAGGGTGGAAAAAACATGTCAGGAAAGCAAAATTTTGGGAAAAGGGGGGAAAAATGTGGCAGGAAAGTGAATTTTTGTGGAAAAATCGTGTCAGGAAAGTGAAATTTTAGAGAAAGGATAGAAAAAATGTGTCAGGAACGTGAAATTTGGGGGAAAGGGTGGAAATAAATATAATAATTTGCTGCTGGGGGAGAGATATAGAGAGATGTAATGGATTAGGATTATTGTGCCGAAGGTTCTGAACCCTTAGCTGAAGAGGCAGCCAAGGATTAGCAGATTTCTGGAATGAAACGCTGAAATTTGATTGTCTGGAAATGCACTATTTTCACCTGAAACCTGCCATCCTTTCCCTTCTTTCAGGCAGAGCAGTCACAGAGCTTTTGCTGGGCCAGTTTTGGCCAATTTTCAAGGCCAGCTAATCCTGACATGAAAAAGGGCAGCATCCATCCCATCCTGTGCTCTGAGTCACACCAGCAGCTCTCACACCTCTCTCCTGGCTTTTTTAAAAATTTTATTCCACAGGAATAAAAAAAAAAAATATTTTGACACAATAAATTATTTTGACATATAAATTAATTTCTGTCTGTATGTGATGGGGTGCACATGCCCAGCAAAACTTTTTTTAGGGGTTTTCAAATTAAAAGGGCTGAAAAGCCTTTGCAGCTGGCTTTTAAATTTTGCCCAGCACTTGTATATCTGGTGATGGAAGTTTCTGGAAAACCGGGAGCTGCTCATTGCCCGCTGTCCTGGCACTGGAGACTGTTCCTAAAGCACTGCAGTTTGCTCGTGTTACTCTGAATTTATTTAGGATTTGCAACACTCCAAGGAGAAGAAAAGGCTTAATTTTGTCTGGTTTGGTCATAGAGAAAACAGTGTCTGGCGGGTTTTGTGCTGGAATCGCAAGGCAGAGGTTGTGGGCATAAATTTGACCCATTCAGTTCCCTAAATCCCTAAAAGGATCTTAAATCCCAGCTGCAAGCAAGCAAATATATCTGTATGACACTCCTGGGGGAGTTAGAGGTGCTGTGTCTGCGTATGAAATTTTCCCTGAGAGATAATGTCAGAATTAAGGAATTAATATTTCCCTGGCCAGGTAATTTTCCTTGCTGTTTCCATTAGGATTTTCAGCTGTTTGCACCCACTGAAGTGTCACTGGTTTTACTGAGGATAAAAAGGGCTCTTGGAAAATTGAATAGCACATGGTTTGGAGCGGAACGAGTCACGGTGACAGCTGGGGAAGACGCGGAGCGGATGAATTTGATGGATGCATGGACGGGCGCTTTAAAATACAACAGGAGCGTTACACAACCACCTCAGCCTCGCAGCACCCCGCACGTGGTTAAAGATTTTATTTGAAAGTACTTTCGCGATACTGTTTTGCCTTTGTCGTTGTTAACAGCGGCTAATTGCCAATTTGGGTAATTTCGGAGAAAAATTGCGCCATTTTCTGTCTGATGTACACAGAAATGCTGTGGTGAAAGCACGCACTTCATCACAGGCATTGGTGGTTCAGTGGTAGAATTCTCGCCTGCCACGCGGGAGGCCCGGGTTCGATTCCCGGCCAATGCAGTTGATCTTTTTCTCGTCTACTTTTTTTTTTTAGTTCCTTATTTCTCCTTCCTTTTCCGCTTCCGTCGCAGCCGCCAAGTCCTCCTTCAGCTCTACTGCGCCTCGGCCCGCTGCTCCCCCGGCGTGCTCAGCCGGGCTGCGGCTGCCCGGGGGTAGCGGGAGGATCCTCGGGGAGGCCGCGCCGGGGAGGACAAGATGGAGGTGTAAGGAAGGGCCTGAGGGGGGAGCACGGGGCACGGCCGGGCCTCGGAGCCGCTCTGCGGTTCAGTGGCCACAGCGGGGCTGCAGGGCATCTCAGCGGGGTTCGTGTGGGGAAAATCTCTATGAGGGGTGTGAGTGCATCTCTATGGGCATGGGGAGTGTGTGGGTACATCTGTATGTGGTGTGTGTGGGGGGGGTACATCCATGTCGGCCTGTGCGTGAGGGGTGTGAGGGTGCAGTGAATCCGTGAGGGGTGTGAGGGTGCAGTGAATCCGTGAGGGTGTGAGGGTACAGTGAATCCGTGAGGGTGTGAGGGTACAGTGAATCGGTGAGGGTACAATAAATCCGTGAGGGGTGTGAGGGTGCAGTGAATCCGTGAGGGTGTGAGGGTGCAATGAATCCGTGAGGGTATGAGGGTACAGTGAATCCGTGAGGTGAATCCGTGAGGGGTATGAGGTTACAGTGAGGGTACAATAAATCCGTGAGGGTGTGAGGGTACAATGAATCTGTGAGGGTATAATAAATCCATGAAGGCTGTGTGGGGCCAGTGAGTCCGTGAGGGTATGAGGGTACAGTGAGTCCGTGAGGTGAATCCATGAGGGGTGTGAGGTTACAGTGAGGGTACAGTGAGTCCGTGAGGGCTGTGAGGGTACAATAAATCCATCAGGGGTTTATTGCACCCAGCAGTGAGTTCAGGCGTTCTGCTCAATGTCGGAGGAGTTTATTTTATTAAAAACTCCTGCCGGACAGGCTGTTGGGGCAAAAGGCAGCATGGCTCGGCCTGAATCCCGCTCTTGTCACCTTCTGTCCCCTTCTTGTCACCTTCTGTCCCCTCCCGCTCCCTCTGCCCTTCGAGAGGTAAAATGGGGATTTTTCATTATTCCAGTAGGAGCTGGAAATGCCGGAGAAGGAAAAAACCTGAGGGGTTTGTGGCAGTGATTGCAAACGCAATAAGAGAGGTGGAATTTTGGCTGGTGGCTCTTTCCGGCCTTCTTACCATGTGATTTGACCTATTTTGAAACTTAAAATCTCACAAGTTCTGGTGAGGCTGGTTAAATTTTTAGTTTTCATTTAATTTTAATTTCTCTAATGGGTGGGGGCATTTATGGGATGTATCCCCCAAAGTCACTGAGCTCCTGTAACCCTGTAATCCAAACCAAAAGGTGATAAAAAATATTAAACATTTGCTGAAGTACAGGTTTGTATGACAGTCTTAATACTGCAGCCTGCAGAGAAATGAGCTGTTCTGGCTGTTGTACGCTGACAAAAATGCTTTTGATACCATTAATAAAAAATCTGTGATGCTTCTTACACATCCACTGAATCTTTATTAATCTTCTTTTGCCTCCTGCCTGATTTGGAAGGGAAGCTTTGCAACTTTCCAAGTTCTTACTATGGATTTTTCTTACCAGAATTATTCGGTGTTTCTTAGCAGAATTATCTGTTATTGGAGAAAAGAACTCTCAGAAAACTGTGGTTTAAATATACATGTGTGAAGCAGCAGCCTTAAAAATATAAAGTGTCAGTGATATTTGTAAACGTATGATGCCCTGTACTAAAATATTTTTTGATATATGCAGCCCTACTCAAGAGTATTTTGTTTAGGACTAAAATTTGGGCAAATATGAACTATTTAAAGACTCTAAAAAGGGTTTCTATTTCTGGAATTACCATGAAATTTTTTACCTTTCTGCTTAAGTCTTAATCACATAAAAATTAAGTGAAGTGTTGAGCTGACTGCTTAAAAATACACATTAGAACCCATTATTCAGAATTCCTTGTTTCCTGACTGTAAAAATTGATAGCTGTGTGTCAGGACTGAAGGAAATTTTATTTCTATTGCAAAAGTGGATCAGTTTATAATTCTGATATTTCAGAGCTGTGGAAGATTTGAGACTGGCTCGTTGGCAGAAGTGGAAAAAAAAGTATTTTTCTGAATGGCAAAGCAGATTGGAATGAAAAAAGGAAAACAATTGTCTCAAATGATTTCATTCTTAACCCTTGATTCCGCAGCCTCATTTGCACGGCCATGCGTTTGTTTCATCCTCTTTCAGCCGAAGAATTCCATAGGTAATTCTCCCTATAGAATGTCTTTGATCCGCCGGGATTTCTGTAGGGCCCTGCTGAATGCAAACATTCTGAAGACTTGCATTTACCTCCCAACAAAAGCTATATATGGTTTGTGAAACATGAATGAAAAACTAACGCGTGCCTGAGCTCACTTGCTGAAGTTTCACTCGGGTCAGCGAAATGGAAGTTGAAGTTCATCTCAGCGTATTTTAGAAGGTCCTTTTCATTTAAAAACAATGCGAGAACCTGTGGAAGTTTGTGGATGCATTTACCATTTGAAAGTGATGAACGTGACAGTTCTATTCAGGCCGTTCTCGGTGCTTAACAACACATTGTACCTTTTTTGTTGGTTTTTTTTGCTTTTTCCTAAGCTGCTGCGCAGACCTGAGAAAGGCCTTTTTTTCCTTTTGTATGGAAACTTTCTGTTGTTGTGGCTACTGACTGCTCAGCAGAATGTGGTGTTCAGGGAATAGAGGATGTTCTGGGGCAGGTTTTCTCCCTTTTTATACTTTAAATGTATAAATTTACAATATCCAGGAGGAATAAAGGCACGCTCTGCAGTCACCCTGCCAGCCTTGGATAAGGATTCTTGTTTAATGGGGACTGAGGAAGTGGAAAATGGGAAACTCAGCCTTGCCCTTCGAATATAGGAACAGGCACAGTAAGATGGGAAGAATAAATAAAGAGGAAATGCAATAAATTGGTGTTTTTTCACTCAGTACAGCATATAAAAATTAAAGCCCTGTTTGTGTATATACACACACACGTCCATGGTACTAAAATACTCAGGGTGCTCTTGACTGATAAACAAAACACTGCTTGTAATCTGAATTCTTTTTCCCATCATTTTTTATTTGCATAAAATCTGAGGCATTTTTTCTAAGGAAGAAGCAAAGCCATTTGGTTTGAGTGTGTGAAATTGGGTGAGTGAGTGAAATAGGGTAACTGAGTGAAAGGAGTGTGTTGTACAAGTGTGTTATGATTTATGGGGCAAACTGTGCAAAATACACTCAATATTTATGTCACAATTTTACTGACAGCATGGTAAATATTTTCCAGAGATGGCAGCTGTAGAATCACCAAAATAAGATGTCTTGGGGCTTTTTTTTTTAAACTTTTTAGTGTCTGTGAATGGGCAAAGAAAAGCTTCATACAGTTTCATTTGGAACAAAATTAATTATTTTCATTTTTCCTTTTAGAAAAGATGCAAATGCTGCATTGCTGAGTAACTTTGAGGTAAGTTTGTCTTCATTCTGCTTTTAAAGCAGCAGTTCCAAGCTGTCATCAGTCCCTTGTATAATCTTTGGAAGCTGAAACCTGGCAGTGGCAATCAGCAGAACCTGCAGGGGATTTACTCTTCCTTACATTTGGTTTGGTTTCAAGAAAAAAAACCCAAAATTTTAAAAAAATCTTCTTTTTAAAGAAGATCTGGAAATGGTTTTGCTAGTAATGGATACAGTATTGTTTGTTTGGTCTTGAGATTATTCTGAAGTGGGTATTTTTCCTCTCTCATTTTAAGGGGGTGGAAAGAAATGTCATGTCCTTGCTGATTTAATTTAAGCCAGGTAATGGAAATATTTTGCTTTACTGATTAATTTAATTTTTGGAACAGTTTCAATAACCCAAGTGGTTTTGCATGTGTTATTGTATTGCTGAAGCTGCTTTCTATTGCAGCTGTTTTGTTCTATTCTGAAATTAATCTTGAAGTGTTTTACCCTGTATCTGTGTGCACACAGCAGAGCAGGCACCTGGTGAGTGTTGATCTGGGAAGAACTCTGCTAATTTCCTCTGAGAAGTAGAGGATACCCTGTCAGCCAAACTGGTGTTCAGTGCCTGGCTGTTGAAATCATGTGAAAAAAATTGCAAATATGATTTTTTCAAGTAGTGATTCCCTCCAACTGCTGCTCCCTTTCCATTTGCTCCTCCTCCCAGTGGCAGTTCCCCTGCAAAGCCAAGGTTCTGTAAATCCAGGGGATGCTTTGCACCCCAAGTTCCATCCCTGTGATGTGATCCTTGCTGTCCTTTTGTGTTTGTTGTCGAAGCTCACAGCCCGAGTTTGAGATCTCAGCATTGGCAGCTGTTCCTTCTCCATGGAAGTGTGAAGTAATGGAGGGTTTGTAGCTGATTATGTTCATATTTCTCACTGTCTGGAAATGTTTGGTTTCTTCTTTCTCTGGACCTGTCAGTTTGTAATTCCCTGGGCTGGATCTTGAGTGAAGCCAGGTAAAAATGAGGGATGAACAGTGAGAAGTGCTCTCTTGCTTTGCTCTGGGTGTTGACTCTGGATACACTGCAAAGCCTGAAGCAAAACAGCTGGAAAAGTTCCATTCATGTGTTTAAAATAATCAGAGCTTCCAAAAAAAAAAACAATTTACATCCTTATTCATCAATCTGGGGCCAAAACATTTCTCATTCCAGTTGTTGGTCCATCCACCAGAACAGCCACACATTTATTGGTTTTTTTCTGATAGGATTTTTCCTGTTCATTTATGATTTCCTGCTGAAATATTTGTAGGTAAAATGCTCTCAGGTGCTCTAAACCACTTTGTTTTTTTATCTTCAGGTGTACCAGTTACTTACTGATCTCAAGCAGCAGAGGAAAGAGAGTGGCAAAACCAAGCAGAGCTCTGGGCAGCAGAATCTGAACACAATCATGTATGAGGTGAGCAGCACTGGGAAAATCCATTTAGCAGTTAGCTCAGGCTGCAGTCATTCACATCCTTAGGGTTGTGGGTTGATCATTTGGTATCAAATTTCCCCTGGTTCAAACCATAATGAAATGGTTTATCTGCCACTTTGCTGTGGTTGTAAGGTAACTGTACTGCCAGGGCAGAGTTAGGCAGCTGCTGTTCTTCAAATCTAGAAAAGAATTTCAACATTTCAAAGCCCCTGGTTTTCAGCTGTTTAGTTTTGTTAGGTTTATTTTTTTTTTTTTAATTCTAAGTATTCCATCCTTTTAAAACACAGGACAGAGCTCACTGTCATCTGATGAATTGTGATATCACCTAGGGTGCTAATTAAGATGATGATTTCAAAGCTGAGGCACAGATTACATTGTATTTTTTAATTAACAGAACGAAATCAATAGTTCCCAGCCAAAACAGATCATCTAAATTGGTTTTTGATCCAAAGAAAAGCCAAACCCCACATACAGATAACATCACTTGGATGCCAGGTTGGGAATAAACACTTCACCCCTTGCTGGGAAGGAATTCTAAAATCTTATTATACAAATACTAACATTTAAAATAAATGACCAACTTCCCAGAGCCTTGCAGTGGGAGCCATTGTGTGTGTGCTGGAGAACTGCACGAGCAGCACCAGGACTGACAGGCAGCTGAAAGCTTTGCCTTTGCTTGCATGAGTAATTCTGTTGAGCCCTGAAAGCACTCATGTGGATAAGATCTGGCCTAGGCTTTGGTTTTGTTTTAGTTCTGGCTTTGTTTGAAAAAGGTACAGAGGTTGTAATTCCTAAACCTTGCATTCAACAAAGTAGAGGCTTACAAAAAATGGGAATTAAATCTTCGTGGAGACTGACAGTCTCTTCCTGCACCTCTGGGAAACAGCTGAGGAAGATCCTGTAAGTAAATTTGGTCAGGATGCACCTGGAACCTTGAATTGCTTTGTTAGTCTATGTGTTCAGTACCTGTAGGGTGCTTGGGGGAGTAGTGGTGTCAGTTCTGGGTGTATTTTCTATGTTTGACTGCAATAAAAGCAGAATTTGATTTTATAGGATAGTTTTTGGATTTCTTCACAAGCTCCCTGCAGACTTGGTTCAATTGGCACTGCAGTAACTCCATAAAAGGAGCTTTGTTTTTCTGTATTTTTGGCTTTCTCATTGATTTTAAATTGCCAAAAAATAATAAACCTGGAAGAGAAATTACTGCTGTGAAATAATTACATTACCTGACAATATAATAATTTCATTTCAATCACTGGTGGTGAATAACAGCTTCATTTGATCTGGAAATGTCAGACAGGGCTTAAAGAAAGGAAAAATAAATTATAATTATTTCCAACTCTTCATTTTGGGGTTTAGTTCAAGCAACAATAAATATTTAGGAAGATTTGAAGTCATTTCCAGTGAAAAATCAGCTGTGAGATGGAATTTTTGTGGGGTTTTTTATCTACAAACTTTTTACTCAGTTCAGATTACTTTGTGTAATGTAATTCCATTATCCACCTGCTCAGTGTTGTTATTGTAAATAAAGCAAATAAATAGAACATTTACTGTCACAGTTAAGGTTGGTAGGTGTTACATGGAAAAACTGATCAAAGTTTAATTGTTTCAATTAATTTTTAATAGCAAAATGTCATTGTAGATTTCGTAACAAGCCACGTAATCTGCTTCTATCAACTCTAAATTGCCAAAAATGCAGTTAAAGGATAAAAACAAGGATAGATTAGAGATCTTAAAGAGGATTTCTGGGCTGGCAGTGAGAATATTCCTGGCACTGGGCACATGAAAACTTGGGTTTAGGATGAATTCAACTTTCCTGTGTGCTTCTAAAGACAAAATCCAAACAAGGAGCAAACCAAGCAAATCACAAACACAAGAGGGGGGTGTTTTAGAAGGCAGAGCTAAAACTCAGTCCTTTCCTGTATTCTTCAACTTGCAGTTTTGGGCTTTGAACAGCTCACATAGAGTTGATTTCCAAACCTGAATTGATTTTCCCATTTTTCTTGGGTCTGAGGAGACTTTTCAGAGTACTTGTTCTGTACACAACTGGTAAAACAAGTATTAATTCATTAATAGTTAATGAATAGCTAATTAAATATACATTAAATAAGACATGTTTTCTTTCTGTCCCTTGCAGACACTGAAGTACATTTCAAAAACACCCTGCAGGTACCAAAGTCCTGAGACTGTCAGGGAGTTCCTGGTAGCAATGAAAGACCATAAATTAACCAAGTAAGTGGAGCTGTGCATTTGAACAGGAGTAAAAACTCAATTAATGCTGACAAACGGATCCCTGTGGACAGTGTGATGGTCTGATGAATGGATTCTGAGTCTTTTCTGCCATTATTTAAATGCTCAGCCAAACATCTTTTCCTTCACTTGTGGGTGTTTCTGTCTTTATGTGCTGTTTGTCCAGGATCTCTGAGATCTACACTTCAGTAATTTAAATATTGTATCAACCAACCCCCCTCCTCCCCAGCAGTTTCCTGTGAAGCTGAACATCCAGTTGTTATTTTGGGAAGTTCTGCTTGGAAGAGAAAAGATTTCCTTTGCAGTTCCAAGACTCCAAGGGCATTTTTCCCTTCTGTGAGTGCCTGTTCTTGAGGCACAGAATCCTCTTGGAGCTCTGCAGAGTGGGAGTGAAGCCTGATGTAAATAGAAGAGGAATCAGCTGGCCACTTGTTTGGATAGCTCTGATCACTCCTGACTTCTGAAGCAGAAAAATACCAATATTTAGCTGCTTCTAAATGACTCCTCCTTCACTTCAGAGGAGGAGTTTTTTAGACACTGTGTTTTATTCCCTGCTGGGAGGACTCCCAGGGGGTCCATCCTCTGGGAAAGGGGCTTTTCATTCATTTGGCTGTGCCACAGAATGCACAGGGAGAGCTCTGCAGTGCTGCAGGGCAGGTGTTCAGCCTGTCCAGAGCAGGGAGCTTTTAGTTAGAGTTTCAGTGCCCCCTCTCTACAGACAGGCACATCCAGCCCAGCAGCAGCTCTGCACACAGGGATGCTGCTCCTGGGGAATTCTGGCCTGGAATTGTGCTTGCAGTGCTTTCTTTGCCAGGTCAGTAAGTCAGTGTTGAACCCTGCTGTAGCTCATATTATCCAGCAGGATACTCATTTATGTATCATTTTCTGGAGGTGTTGAAGCATGGAGAAAAGAAAATACTCTGCAATAAAAATACCAGGGGTGTAAAGAGGTGGTAATGTGGCACTGAGAGGTCTTAAAATTGGCAGCAAACATTTCTTGAGTAGCAGTGAGCATCTTTCCCCTCTGGTGGTGTAAACCAGCCCTGTCTGAAGAGAAATAAGCTTTGCTGTCAGTGCAGGGCAGCAGTTTAGGAAGAACCAGCAGAGCAGGATTTTTCAGAGTAAAACAAACTGAATGATGTTGGTGTAAAACTCCCATTAAAAATCAAAGTGTTTATTTTTATTTAAAGCTCACTTCTAAACTTTTCAGGTAAAATCTGACCAGGACCTGAGGGTTAGCTCTTAGTGTTATCACTTTAGGTGCCTTCACTGCAACTGCTCCCCTGGATGGGATCTCCAAGGGTGAAATACTAAACAATTTCAGTTATAACAGAGAAACTTCCAGCTACAGATTCTCTGTCTGCCACAGTGCTGAGCACTTTTGTAGATCTACCCAAATATTCACCTTCCCACAGCTGCTTGTTCAGTGAGCTGCAAAGGTTGCAATAGTTACCAATGAGCTTTTGGACTGTTTCATTTTTTGTGGATGCTCCGAGGTGCCTTTGGGGTTAGGTATCATCCTGTGTGTCCTTTTCCTGAGGCAAGGGAAGTGAAGCAAGGGAATTATTCCCAAATCATTTCTTGTGCCTGGTGGCAGCAGGATGAGAGTGAAGAGCCAGCCAGTGGTGCAGGTGACAAGTTTCCTGTCAGAATTCAGATTTGTTCTGTGAGCATCCTGTACAACTTTTATCTGGTAAAGAACTTCCCAACTCTGCCACGTGCTTTACAGAATAAAACCCAGAATTGTTTTGTGTGATTCTGGCACTTCTCTTTTTCTGATCTTTTCCATCTTTTCCATTGTCAGGGCCCACCTGGCAGCCCCTTCAGCCCAAACCACAGAGGGCACAAGGGATGCAATTGCCCTTTAGGGCACTTTATGTTAAAGCACTGGTGCCTCCAAGGCAATTTGGAGCTGCCTTTGGTTCCTAACCAAGGTCATTTCAACACTGCTCCTCTTGTTAAATAAAAAGGCTTTGATGGTTTCCATCCTGTGGGATGGAGGTGGTGTTTAGGGATTTCATCCCAGCTGTGTGCAGAGAGCTTCCTTCCCTTGGAGAGGAAAGACCTGCAGTGTTTGCTCTGCCAGGACCTTGCTTGTGTGATCCCTGTAGTGACCTTTCCTCCCACCAAGACTAATGAGCTCCAGACTCTCTGTGCTGCTTCCTTTCCGGGTAAGGCACCCCAAAATGTGCTCTCTGAGCTGCTCAGCCACTGTCTGCAGTGGCTGATGAGATTTATTTGTGTTAATTGGGGTCTGTCCTCAGACAATTCAGTCTGGTTAAAGGATCAGCAACACCCCATCACCCCAGACTGCTTCCCTGCCCTCTACATTCCTGTCATCACTCCACCTTTAATCAGAGGGGAAACAATTAAGCAGCGTTTTTATGCTCTTAATTAGGCTTAGCCTCTTTCCTAATACCAGGACTTGGAAGAGAGGATTTGCAGCCCTGCCTTGGGCTGTGCCGTTCCCTGCTCAGGCTGTGATTGCTGCCCTCAGCACTAGGCTGTGCTCGTGGATGGGAGAATCCCCAGCTGGGGACAGAGAGCAGCCAGGGAAGCACCAGGAACTGGGGCACAGCAGAGCTCTGAATCAAGGGAATTCTTATTTTTCCTTCCACAGCCCTGCAGGGTGTCAGGCTGCACGTGATGTCTGTGTTCCAGTGAGAGAACTGGTAACATAATTCTGGCAAATTCTGCAGTTCCTGGAAAATCACCTCAAATCCTTCTGTTATCACTGATTTTTGTCACTCAAAAAAAACCAGGTTAACAGACCAGCATCCATTTTGTGATAGATTTGTCTCATTAGTGTTACAGACACAAAAAAGGCTTCCTAAAAGCAGATTTTTAAAATAAATTTAAAAGATTTTAAAAACACTAACATGTGCAAACAAATTCCAGAGTCATTTCAGAAAGCTGCCTTGCTAAATGGAGCAAATCCAAAGCCAGATATTTCACTGATACAGTTAAAGTGTGGTGAAACAGTTTTTCCCATCATTTTTAATCACTACTTTGGTAAAATTCAAACTGTAGAACTGAGATTTTTTTTTAAAACTGCAGCTCTGAACCCACATAATGAATTTTATTATTACCTTGTTGAGGCCTCAGGCTTTGGCTGAAGCTGCAGTTCAGTGAGCCATGTTGTACTTGGAAATAGAGTTTGCCACTAGCAGCTCATTTTCCACTCTTAGTGCTGGAATGGCTTCATATTTGTAAGGTATAGTGATTTGCATTGATGAAAAGAACATTTATTAAACTGAAGCTCTGTAATTATGGTTCAAAGACAACTGGCTCTACTTGTGCTTCTTCCTGCCACTGATAGCCCATCTTGCTTCTAATTTTGGGATAACCAACTTTCCAATCACTGCATATTATTATAATTTAAAAAAAATAGTCAGGAACATTGCTCTTTTTGTCTTTAAATCAACACAGTTGAGGAAGTGTTGAGCTGAAAATCTTCAGTACTTCTAGAAAATATTTTCCCTCATGACTGCCAAAAACTACAACAGATACAGACCTCTGCAATATTAAAGGCTGAAGGATTTGCTTTGTAATTTTTGTCTCCTCCAGAGCTTTCAAAATGAATGTTCAGCAGCAAGTCAGCATCATGCTCATTGAACAACAGCATCATTTAAGAGATATTATAAAGATTATTCTCAGTTTTTCCAGTGGGAATCCTTGTGGGGAATCACAGCACCCACTGGGACTGTGATTTCCCATTTTGGGGAAATCCTCCCTCAGCTCAGGGTTCAGGCATTAAAAGTTGCCATGCTTGATTGAGGACCATGGGATTTATATTTCCAGCAGGAATCAAACCCCTGCTTGTGTGTCCAGCTGTTACTTCATGGTTTTCCTGGTAACCCTCAAACATCCATTCCTGAGGATAAATTTGCTTCTGCTCAGGCACAGATGTTTGAAGGGTTTTTTTAGCTCTCTGTGCTGGATCTTGGCACTGCTCTCTCCTTACCCAGACCTCTTGCTGGAAAAACACTCTGGGAGTTCAGCAGATTAAAAAAGAGGGCAATACCAACACACAGAGGAGATTTTGGTTAAAATATAAACTGCAAAAGTTTGCTTAGTGCTGACAGAAAATGATGCATTTTGTCTGAATTTCCACAGGAGCATAGAAATATTTGTATTATTTTTTTAGAATGGATGTATCAATGTAGGATTGTGCTGTCTGTGATCCTGAACATGACCCAGAGGTGGTTTTTGTCCTGTAGAAGTGTTTTTTTAGGATTTTTAGGTTGGAACTCAACATCTTCACCTCCTCCAGCACTCCCCCTCCCACACCTCAGACCCCTTTTCCTCCCCATAAGTGCACAGGTTTTTGTCCCCTGCAGCCTGAGCTCTGTGTGTGTCCCCAGCCCCACTCCAGAGCATTTTCCCATCCTGGAAAAGCTGCTCCTGGCTGCAGGACGTGGGCTCAGCAGGAATTGCCATGGTGGGATTTCTCAGCAGGCAGGTCCTGTACGAGTCTGCAGCACGGCCCATTAACTCTGATTAGTGGGATCTTGCTTTTATGTGAGAAAATTGCTTTCTCTGTCACTCATCTTTTGTATGGATTCTCCTCTTGAGTGAGCAGCTTTCGTGTTCCAAACTGGTACTAAAATCCAGGCAGAGCAGGGAAAATGCAGATGCTGAAGTTTGGGGGCAATGAGGCTGAAAATGTTCTTCACCTTCTGTTTGGATGAATGGGACAGTTCCCCTTTTATTTAACGAGCACCAGCGTGCCACGAGGGCTGTAGGAAGTGTAAAGATGAATTCATGGGAGCTGGAAAAAGTTAATTTTACTTTTTAGATTTAATGGAGCATGAAATAAACTCAGGCTTAGGTCTGTGCCCAAGCCAAACACTGCAATCAGGGCTGATCCTAATGCATGGTTGCCTTACTTAAAACTAATCTCTGATGAAATTGTGGTTATTCAGGTTTTAATTTGTGTGAGTGCTGTCAGGAAACTCCAGGTCCACGGAGAGCCTGGTCCCAGCAGTCAGTTTGTGGGATCAGACCAGAGCCTGGTCCCAGCAGTCAGTTTGTGGGGTCAGAGCAGAGCCTGGTCCCAGCAGTCAGTTTGTGGGGTCAGAGCAGAGCCTGGTCCCAGCAGTCAGTTTGTGGGGTCACACCCAGAGCCTGGTCCCAGCAGTCAGGTTGTGGGGTCAGACCAGAGCCTGGTCCCAGCAGTCAGTTTGTGGGGTCAGAGCAGAGCCTGGTCCCAGCAGTCAGTTTGTGGGGTCAGACCAGAGCCTGGTCCCAGCAGTCAGTTTGTGGGGTCAGACCTGAGCCTGGTCCCAGCAGTCAGTTTGTGGGATCACACCCAGAGCCTGGTCCCAGCAGTCAGTTTGTGGGATCACACCCAGAGCCTGGTCCCAGCAGTCAGTTTGTGGGGTCAGAGCAGAGCCTGGTCCCAGCAGTCAGTTTGTGGGGTCACACCCAGAGCCTGGTCCCAGCAGTCAGTTTGTGGGGTCAGAGCAGAGCCTGGTCCCAGCAGTCAGTTTGTGGGGTCAGAGCAGAGCCTGGTCCCAGCAGTCAGTTTGTGGGATCAGACCAGAGCCTGGTCCCAGCAGTCAGTTTGTGGGATCAGACCAGAGCCTGGTCCCAGCAGTCAGTTTGTGGGGTCAGAGCAGAGCCTGGTCCCAGCAGTCAGTTTGTGGGGTCAGACCAGAGCCTGGTCCCAGCAGTCAGTTTGTGGGGTCACACCCAGAGCCTGGTCCCAGCAGTCAGGTTGTGGGGTCACACCCAGAGCCTGGTCCCAGCAGTCAGTTTGTGGGATCAGACCTGAGCCTGGTCCCAGCAGTCAGTTTGTGGGATCACACCCAGAGCCTGGTCCCAGCAGTCAGTTTGTGGGATCAGTGTTAAAAATGTGCAGTGGTTACTGAGGTCCAACTCAAACCTCTGCCTTCTGCTGCTGCTGAGGGCTGAGCAATCCAGTTTCCTGTTAAATGCATTTTAGAGACATTTTGGGAGTGTTTGTTTCATTGCTTCCCTCATAATTACATATTACCATGTCTAAAGATCGTTGTGTCGGGGTGTTAATTGGTGCTTATGCTGCACAAGTATTTCTAGATGAAATATGGCATTTATGCAGCTTTTGGGGCTTTTTTTTTTTTTTTTCACCCTGCTGCTTGTTCCTTTGTGTTGTTCTGCATCATTTTCCAGTAGGGAGCTTTGCTGATCAAAACCAGCCATGAAATCCTTCAGATGACACATCTGAATGTGTTAATCACTCTAAGGTCTCTCTCATTCTTCTGTACACATTTATAAAAACTGCAGTTACCCTGAAATGGTGCTTTTAGGATCTATTTGGCCTGGCTGTAAAATTTGTAAAATTTCTGTCTATCCCTAATGAGTTGGAGTGCTGTTCATGGCTTGTGAGCAAAGCTCTTGGAGAGGTGACCTTTTTTTGTTGGGCCCTCTATTTCTTCAGGAAACATCAGCAGTTGCACTAATTGATTGTTTTAGTCACGATGTGTAATTGGTGTTAATTTATTTGTGCTTGCTGCTGTGCCAGTAATCTTCCTGTGATAAACACAGCCCTACCTGCTTGAAAATAGCTCTGGGTAAATCAGGTTTGCATTCTTCAGCTCAGGCATAAAATGGCTTTTGCTATTTGATCCTCTTTATTTGGCTCTGGAGTTTATATTTCAAGGATATTACTTTGAAGAGAAGAAGATGAGGAAATGTATTTAATAAAACTCAAATAATGTGCTTTGTGTGGTGGAGCTGGAGGATTGGGATGTGTCTTGCTGCAAAAGAGAAGAAAGAGTTGTTTGAGAAGGCTCTGAAGTGTCATGTGAGAGAAGCTTGGGTAAAATATGAGTTCATCACAGTCTGTCCTTGTGAGCAGGGCTGGGGGAGGAGGAGGAGGGGGCTTTTTACAGGGGGGATCCTCAGAGGAGCTCTGGAAACTGAGCACCAACATTTGTTTGGCCAGGGAGCAAAGCACAGAGCACTGAAAGCACCAGCTCTGCCTCCATCAGGCACCAGAGCAGGGAATTGCCAGCTCTGGAGGAAAAATCTTTCAAAATTCCTGCTGAATTGGCCAGGATTTTATAGAATAAAGGTATTATTTCATATTCTTTCCCCAGCTCTGCATGGCAGTGCTGCCTTTAGCTCTGCTTTTACACAAGTGACTTTTATCTCTCATTGATTCCTTAAATCACCTGCTTGCCGTGTAAAGGATTTGAGTGCTCATCTCCTGTCATCAATAATTTGGGGTTTTATTCTTGGTTTTTGTGACTCTGGTAGGTGGCAGCAGTCACAAACTCCTCATCTTTCTGCCTGTAAAGTGCTCTGAGTTCAGAGCAAAACCAGCCATGCTCTCCATAGCCTCATGTTGGAAACACCAAATGGATTTGAGTGATGAACATGGGAAAACAAAGGAGGTGGAGTCCCTGCTTCCCATCACCAGTGGAAACCTGTTTTGGCTCTCCAAAAGCAAAGGAAACTAATAATAAATAAATAAACAGGAGGATTTTTCTGGAGCTTTCTGTTAGGGATTGTTGATATCTCACAAATGCTGGGTTGAAAATTCACAAGCTTTTCTTCTGAAGCTGAAAGGATTATAAAAATGGACATTTTAGCTGGATCATCCAGCAGCTAGTGGCAGAGGCCTTTTGAAATGAAATTATATCTCTGAGGTATCTCCAGACACACTGAAATTGTTGGTTGTAAACATGGAGTGATCTGTGTTCTCTTAAAAGCTGTGAGGTTTCCTTTCTAAAATCCCCCAGGGGAAAACCCTCCAGAACCTTTAAACCCTCCAGAATCAGTTTAAATATGCTTTAATCCCTTCAGAATCAGTTTAAATATGCTTTAAACTCTCAAGAATCCATTTAAACGTGCTTTAAAGATGCTCTATAATAAATAGTCAGGAATGGTTCAGCTTTACTTAATGCTGAAGATGAAGCATCATCTTTTTTAAGGAACAAATTGCTCCACATTTTTCTCTCTGCATGGAAAAGCAGATTTTAATTTTGTGCTTTTCAAAAATGTATTTTTACCTTGGAGAATGTAATAAATGCCAAGATTTAGTTTTTCCAAATTGTAGTTCCTTACTGGAACTTTGTATTTGCAACAAGCTAAAAGAATAAACAACTTGCTGCTGTTTGATGGGACTGTAACTCCTTGGGTATGAAAATTGTTCTAAATTGTTCTTGTGGCTGTGTGTTCATGGAGAAGTTTGGGATGTCTGCTGAGTTGTTTAACATTTCTGCAGAGCTTTAACAAAGCAGCAGTTAATTAATGCTTGCACAGTAATGATCTGAGGGTCTCTGCTTGCCACCTTAGGCCAACAGCAGTGTGGCTGAACACAGCAAAGTCCCCAAACCATTAAATGTCCAAATGATGGCCCTTCAGCCCCACTGCAGAGCCAGCCAGGATCATTCCTGGCAGTGACATTTCATCCCTGAGTTGGCAGGAATGTGTTTGCATCACTTGAGGGGATCCTCAAACCACCCAGTAATGTGCATTTTCTTCTCTGTGCTTTACCAGGGCAGAAAAGCTGCAGCTGCTGAACCACAGGCCTGTGAGTGCAGTGGAGATCCAGCTGGTGAGTCCCGGTGCCTGGGCCTTCAAAGCTCAGCTGGCAGCAGCAACTGGACAATTGCTTGCTCATGGGCCCCTGATTGAATGTATCCCTTTATTTTATGCACATTTTACATCCACAGCTTCAAATCCACTCAGCTTCCTCTCTGTGCTCTCAGACAGATTCTCCACCTCTGCTTGTTTCAGTGGCACATTTAAAATGCCCAGTGCAGCCATTAAATGTGATTTATGAAAGTGTTGCAAATAAGAATATATTTAATCTATATTTTGCTGTGCAGCTCTGGGATGGAATACTTTATTTTTTACATCTTCCCTGTGTTTTTTTTAATGGCATGTTTTAAATGGTTTTTCGTTACACTAAAATCAAAAATTCTAAAAAGAAATGAGCCATAATGCAGGATGAGAGATGGATATAAACTTTCTGCTGGAAAGTAGCCATTGTCAGCCTAAGAATAATTCAGCTGTAAGGAGGCATTGTCACTAAATAGAAATAGATGCTTCTGTTCTCTCAAGCATCTCCTCAGGAGTACAAACCCCTGTGGTAATAAAGAGCTTGTTACACTCAGGATATTATTTCAATAAAGATCTCTTGCATTGAGAACATCTGTTTGCAATCTTCCCCTGGAGCCAGGCTGAGGAGGAACAGGATCATATTTTGCTGCAAAAAAAGGGGGAAGGATTAAAGAGGGAGCAGCAGGACCATTTTTCTTCTGTCACCAAGGAGCAGAGAGGGAAATGCTGCAAGCTGCTCAGGATGATCCCAGCTGAGGAGTGAATGCTGAGGAGGTCAGTGTCCATCAGCAGCCCGAGCAGGACTTTAGTTACTCAGAAACCACAGCTGGAGCCTGTCCCACACCTTTGTTGGCTTCATGTGCTTACACAGATTTGTTTTATTGCCATCTGCAGGCTTTCCTTCCCTTCTTTAAATGCAGTCATCTTTTGGGGCTCTCAGGTGACTGCATGGCTTTGTCTCTCCTCTCCTGTCCTACCTGCTGTATTGTTATGCTGCCTACACATAAAATATTATATATAAAATTATATATAACTATAATAAATAAATATTTTATATATTTATACAGAAATATATAGAGTATATATATGATATGTAGTAAATTTAAATACATATATAAATAATATTAAAATAATATATATATAATAATATATAATATAACATATAATATATCAAATATTGAAAATAGTTTTCTCCTGTGTCATGTTTGAAGAAAATAAGAATTTTGGGCCTTTCTATTAGAAGTCAGCTTTCTGGAGAGTTATTTTAGATATATATGTTTGGAATGTATTTCTATAGAATTAATTATATTTAAATTATATTTTTATATAATTATCATATTAATATATTTATATATAAATATTTGGATTGTTTTAGAAATTTCAGTATTTTAGATATTCCAAGTTTTGGAGTGTCCAAGTTAACTAAAACTCATTGAAACCTGGAGAACACAGGCACAAGACTGGAGCTGTCAGTCCATGGTTGATCAAACCCTTCTGCAGTGCCCAGAGCCAAGTGCAGAGTTCCATGTCTGTACATGTGGGGCTGAGCCAAGTCTGTGTGTTCCTGAAGTGCTGGGGAGCAGTTTCCCTGTTCCACGTGGTTCTGCATTCCCAGGGCACTGCAGGGTGTGAGTGTCCTGCAGTGTTAACCCTGTGCTCCCCGAGCTGCAGCACACTGAGAGCCTCCAGCAGAGCCTGTGGAGCTCAGGGGCTGCTGGGCAGCTGCAGCTTGGTGCTCCTGACATCAGAGCTGGGGGAAGCAAGGAGGTGATGTTGCTGTTCAGTCACTGGCCTGGACCCTGGTTTTGATGAGGACAGAGGCTGCAGCAGCCACTGAACACACAAAATCTGCCTTTTCTGGGTATAAAACCACACACAGGTCACCCATGCCCAGGTTCCTGCAGGAGAATCCATTCCCTGCAGTGCTGGATGAGACACAGCCTGCTGAGAGGTGAATTCTGCTCTAAAATTTGATTTTAGATTCAGAGCCTCAGTATAAAGCCACACAGAGGTCACCCATGCCCAGGTTCCTGCAGGAGAATCCATTCCCTGCAGTGCTGGATGAGACACAGTCTGCTGAGAGGTGAATTCTGCTCTAAAATTTGGTTTTAGATTCAGAGCCTTGATCTTGAATCAGGAGCCTTGATTCTCCCTTCACTGAACTTGCTCTGAATCAGAAATAAATGCTGGGGAGAATTTCTGAGTTCCTGGCATGGGGGCACATCAATCTTATTTTTCAGAAAGCTTTAAACAAAATGCCAGCCAAGTCCAAGCTGGCTCTCACTTGCTCAGTTTTGATGTCTCAAACTTTTACTCAGTGCAGCCTGATCATGGAATGGGGTCTGATTTACCTGGCAGGCTCATGGGAGAGGATATTTATCATTATCATTGTAATTATTGCTGCTTTTTGCCTTTCTTAGTCTTTCACTCTCCCTCTACAACATTCCTTCTTTTTAGCTGTATGCAAACAATAAGTCCATTTTGATAACATTATTTTGCAGCTAAAAAGCAAATTCCTGCTGTGATCTTTTGATTTTCTGTAAACCTTAATGCATAAATTGCTGCCATTGTCCATCTTTGCCTTTTCCAGCTTCTGTGCCAGGATTTATTTTCCAGCAACAATAGCAACAAAAGGAGCATGAAATTCAAATTCTTACCCACAGAGTAAAACACTGTACACATTGCAGCTGTCTTGACCTCCTGTTTTAATCTTTAACATATGTAGGGTCTGGCTCAGTGATTCCCAAAAGGAGGAAATAAAAAGTCAGGGATGTTCAGCTCACCATGAGAGTGGTGAAGATAAAGCATCATCTTTTTTAGGGAACAAATTGCTCCACGTTTTTCTGTCTGAATGGAAAAGCAGATTTTCATTTTTGTGCTTTTTTAAAATGTATTTCTACCTTGGAGAATGTCATACTTACAGGCTGGCACATTGTTTTTATACTGGAAAATAATAATGGAAAATATTTTGGAAAATCAAAGATCTTAAGGGGGTTTAAACTGTTTATTTTCTCAACAATGTGTTTTGCCTTGCCTTTGGTTAATTATCTCTGAGGGACATTAATTCAGTCATTCAGTCTTTTACTTTATTTCTTTTTTTTAATGTGTTTTTTCCCTATTGATGTGGTGCTGAGCAATTTCAAATCACTGCTCAAAGGAGGAAATAACAGTGATTTTCTCATCAAACGTCTCCCTCCCCCACTGGAGGTAAATTATGTGCTTGATTGCTTTGGAAATGATCAGAGCCCCTATTTCCTTTATTACTGTACTTAACTGATTATTTTAAAATCTAATCCTTAGCTTATTATTCCAATAAACAATAGCTTTTAACCCACAGGTTGTTCTTTGATGCTGAGGTTTGTTGACCAAATGCTGAGAGAATTTCTCAGTTCTTTCAGGGCTTTTTGGGGTTCTTCAGTGTGGCTTTATTTATTTTTCATTCTTGATTTATTGTTATGTCTCAGGAGACTAAACCAAATAAACATTAGCACTGAAAGCAGCACAGAGAGGAGGATGAAATCTCTGAAATTCTGCTTTTATTTGGGTAAGCACAAAAGATAGGTATGGTTTGAATTAAGGATGTTTGTCCTTGTTTCACTGAGTGAAAAAAAGGAATTTAGACAGTCCTGAGTGATTTGTGCTTCCATTTGTCTGTGGCACTGTGAGCACAGATTTACACCTTAATTTATGAATAAACACTTTAATCCCTGGGATTCATCTTCATGGGCTGGCTGTGAATTTCTGAGATTTCAATTTGAGCTGCAGGGGGAACGTGCTGCTTTTAGTGTGAGCTGGGAGAATTTTATGCCAATTAATTTATAAAGTTTTCCTCTTTGATTAGATGTAGAGCATTGTGGAAACTAAATGGGAGCAGTGCTGACCTTTGAATATACTGCAATGGAAACTGAGTAACAAACTGCTCTGATTTGGGTGAAATAGAAATGATGAGTGAGTGCTGAGCTGAGTGAATAATCCCATTTCCCAGGTAACACACGCTGGCTGTGGTTATCAATGACATTGCTGTGCTGCAGCAGTTTTTCCTAAACCCCTGCAGTTATTTTGGGGCAGCACAGCCTTGAATGCTGAAAAGCAGCAGTGACAATTATGACATCAGGGGGCTTTTAATGCAGAAATGATATTTCTGTCACACTGCCCACTTCTGCTCCTCACCCACATCTGCAGATACTGAGGCACTTTGGTCAGAAATACCCCAAATTTGGTCAGAAACACCCCAAACTTTTCACATGGCATCCTCTGAAAGGGGAAACTGTTCCCATTAGGGCTGGGTGGCACTGCCAACATCAACATCTGAGCTCATCCCCTCCCCTCAAACATTTGCATTTTTGTTTTCTTTACTATAAACTTTGCATTCCTGGCTGCTGATGGACTCAGTCTGGCTCTTGAGCAGTTCCAGCCAGTGCAGGGCCTTTGGCTGGAGATTTTCTCCAAGATTGGTAAAATTGCTGCTGGAAAAGGAGGTAGCTGAATCCAGCTGGGGTTCTTTGCCTCTTAGGCTGCCTCTTACATCTCATTTCTCTTCTCAGCACCATATTTCTTAGTGCTCTCAGCATCAAAGGTGTTTTGTCTTGCAGCTGTGAGAACATCTGCTGAATGTAGGATGAGTGACCTCCCGTTCCCCTGAGATCTGTTTTCTTTTAGGACAGTTTCATTTGCCTCTTTATCTACATGCTGTCTGGGCTTCATTTTTGAATTTTTCCTTTTGGCTTCTTGCTTTGCTGCTTCCTCACTGCTTATGTTGTCATAAATCATCTCAGGCTGTTTTTTCTCTTCCTGAAAGAGTGAAAAAAATTGATTTTCACAGTTTGTGCTTTTGATCCTTTGAAATCTCAAATAATATCACAACAAAATAAGGCTGAAGCATCAACTTGACTAGGAAGCTGTGTGTCCATCCTGCTAAATATTGATTTGTGTCTGTTGGGGATTCCTGGGAGCTGCTGGACAGGCACCAATTTTGCCAATTTTTGAATTTTGCTGCAGCAGTTGAAGGAATTCCCACTTCCCTCTGGATCTGTCAGCAGAAGGGAATTTGGGAGCTCCATCCCCTCCTCAGTGCAGGGTCTGGCATCTCTAAAAATGCTTTTCCCAACATTTTAATGAGCCATCACTTAGAGCACCAGAGCATCTGAAACAGCAGAGATGATTTTCTTCCGTCAGCTTCGTGCTCAGCTGGGATTTCTGGGGCTGCCAGAGCAACCCCAGAGCTGTGTGTCTGTCCCTGCAGTCTGTCAGCCTCGTGCTGTGCCACAAAAATCACATCTGGGGCTTGGGGCATTACTCATCTGGAGTCACTGGGGAGCAGGGAAGAAAACAGGGATTAGAATTCACATGTTCTGCTTTAAAATCAAGAACTGGTGCTGATCAGAAATCCCTGGCTTTTGTTTGAGTTCTGATGTCATCAGAGCAAGCACCTAAAGGAGAAAGTGGAGAGGAAAAAAGGGAGAGGAGATACAGATCTAGATAAAACTAAAGTGGGAAGAGGGTTGGACTTTATGGCTTGCAATAAATCAAATGTAAACAAGGCCAAGTGCTGTTTTTGTGAGAGATGGTAACAAATCTGGGAGCATTGCTTCAGTGACCCTGCCTGGAGTGATCCAGGTGTCCAAAGCACCTGGGCTGGTTCTTTGTGAGCTCCTGCTCCTGCAGCACCTACCCCACCTTGCAAATGGAGTGTAGCAGAAATGAATAACCCCATAATGCAGTCTGCTAATCCTCTGTGAGATTCAACAGCAAAGGTCGTCTGGAGAGGAGGGATTTGTCAGCAGCACTGGCACCAAGGAGTGGGTGGAGCAGATTTGATCATGGAAGCACAATCCCAGAACAGTTTGGGCTGGGAGAGACCTGAAAGAACATTTAGTTCCAGGGACATCTTCTACTTCCACACTTCCTGGTGTGGTGCTGGTGCTCCAAGGTGTGCTGAGGTGATTCCCTGTGGGAGTTGCTGGCAGGAATCAGCTGCCAGGGGCTCCCCCAGCCAGGGCAGGAGGATCTGAGTGTGTGTGAGCACAGGGTGTGCAGGGGAGCAGCTGCTGGGAAGCAGAGCCAGGGCTGCTGTTCAAGCCTGTGTCCTACAGTAGCTGTTGAGCTTGGAAACCACTCCCCAGGGATTTTCAGCCTTTGATGGGGATAGTCCCCAGAAAGTCATTAACAAATGGAAATGCAGCGTCTGCCTTTTGCTGAGGAGTGGATTCTCTGTGTGTGTGCAGATCTGTGGATGATCCTGATGAAAGATGATCAGATTGTGCAAAGAGGACTCTGAAGAAAAGCAAAAACGAGCTGAAGTCCCACTCTGCTTTTCAGAAGGCATCTGAAGAGCTGGCAGCTTACAGCTAGAGCTGATTAAACCTGCATTGACTTGGAACCATCATTACTATAAATCACTCCTCTTCAAAGGCCATTTTCAAGGACTTGCTGTAAAAAAATGAAAACTCAAACCCCACAATCCTAATTGGTTTCATTTGTCTTTGAAGAGTTCTTCTGACTTGCTTTTCCAGTCCTCTGACAAGCTTTTTTGCCTTTTAACAGCTGCCTATAAATTAGGGCAGTTGTTTTACTGGTAGCAGTGATATAAAAGCTGCCACAGCTCCACAGTGGGAGTAGGTCCCTAATTAATCTCCTGGAATCATGGAGTTGAGTCATCACAGTGTTTTTGATGTTGCTCAGAGCTTTTAAATGTCTTTATATCCAGGAGTCTCCCAATCCAAGCAAATTCCAGGGGAGTACAGCTGCCTGTAGGATGAGGTGGGTTCTTTTATGGGCTGATTGTTTTGTGCAGGTATTGGATGAGATGCCAGGATCCAGGAATCCCTCTCAGGGTGTCCCATGAAAACACAGAAGCTTGGGAGAAAGGTCAGGAAAGTGGGGCTGCATCTGAGCTAAAGGAAAAGCCTGGCTCAGGACAAGGATGTGGAGCTTGAGAGAGGCTTTAGGGTGAGCCAGGCTGTTCCCAGGGTGGTGTTTTCCTTGCTGTAAGGAAAGCAGGATCCCATTACACAGTGCCAATTGTCGTGGTGAACAATGGAGTCCTTTCTTTCTTTTTTTTTTTTCTCAAAATATTCCAAGAGTTCTGCTTTGTAAAATGCTTTTGTGATGAGCTCAGGCTGTGTCTTGACAAAGTCTTCCCTGCTGAGCTGAGTCCTTCTCCCTGAGGGAGGAAGTGTGGATTTCATGATGCCAATGGATTTTTTTGTTTGTTTTTTTTTCTTTTGACGTGCAGATGGTGGAAGAAAGTGAGGAGAGGCTGACAGAGGAGCAGATCGAGTCCCTCCTGCAGACAGTCACCAGCATCCTGCCAGGGGATCCAGAGGAGCAGCACAGGGACTTGGCAATGGCACCAGAGGACAGAGGTGACCAGGCATAGGGGCAGCACTTCCAGAAGAGAGCCAGCTGCTGTTACTCTGGGTTTGATACCAGTTCAATCCTGTATTGGACATCACTGTAAAATATATTCAGATTTTTATGATTTGGAGGTGATGAGGGAACCAATTGTTCACAAGAAGCAGGGAAAAGGACTCTATTGTTTGGGTGTTTGGGCATAAAGGGGGGTGGCAGTGCCAGGGTTTGCAGCCTGAGGAGTGCTGGGCTCAGCATCTCTGGGGGTTTTTCCATTCCCCACAGAATCAGCACAGTGAGAATTCCTTTCAGAAGCTTTGCAGTTGCCCAAGTGGCTCCCAGAGCAGTGCAAAGCCAATTTTGGGGCTGTTTGCAGAGCAGGACATGGGCAGGGGTGGGCAGGAGCTCCCTGGGGCCTGGCCAGGCACTCCCAAGTCTTGGCATCATGGAATTGAGAGCATCTCTGGGAGGGCACCTCAAGGATGTCTGATAGTCCCTTGTAAAGAAAAGAGATCCAGATTCAGCAAATTGCACTGGGAGCAGAGAGCTGGGGGGGGTTGAAGCTGGGAAATCAGAGCTGTGAGTGCCCAGACAGCAGAATATTGAGGTGTCTCTTTGCCCTCTGAACATTTATTGCAATCTTCACACACAGCCAAGGCACTCCTGTGATGGAGGAATAAATGAGGCAGCACTGAGCTCTTGATCTGGTTTGGCAAAATGAGAGTCAGGCCTGGATGAAGCAGAATTTCCTGAGCTTTTTTGTGTGATGAAGGATTTCAGGATCAAGTATTTCATGTTGAAAGCCTTTGTGATTATAATAAATCATTTGTGTGTGAATATCCACACCAAGTCAGCCACTGGTTTAAATTGTGGCTGCAGACCATTCTGTTATAATTATTATGATGTACTGGAAATAGAAATAAAATTTTAAGTACATCCTGGGAGTTTTGTGACTTACAGATGAGATCAAATCACAAAATCTGACTTTTTTTTTTCCCCTCAGCTCTGTCATGGGTTTATTTTGTGTTTTTATGCAGAGAATTTGTGCTTTCTGAGCTTCAGTTGTGCAGTGTATGAAAGGGACTGATAAATTCCAGTGTCTGGGGGATTTGTCATTTTTGTTTCCATGGTATTTAAGCTTCTTTGATGTTTGGAGAGGAAAGAAAATTATTGGAAAATACATTTGTTGCCTCTTAAAGATCATTTATCATACATTAAATGCCTTCCAAGGCTGGAGACTAAAGGTACATTTAGACTGGGTTTGTTTAGTGTTGGAGGGGGAAAGTCCTTGATGGGTTTGTGATACATCAATGTATATTTTTCTCTCCAAAAGGAAAGAAAATGGGAGATCATAGCATGGAAAGACACAGAATTAATTTTTAAATTAACATTTTTATTCACAGCAGCCCCTGATGCTGTTTGACAGGCTACAGCCTTGGGCTGCAACTCTTTACATTTTGATGTGCCCTTTCCTAAAATGAAGTTATTGAGATTTGTTCTGCACATATCAAAAGCAGCTGGAAGCAGACTGTAAATATCTCCAGCCAACAAGAACAGCTCAACAGATCCCTGAAGTTGGGTGTTCCACCTTGGGATGGATTTGTTGCTGGGCTGGGTTTTTGCCAGCAGCTGTGTGCTTGTGGGGGTGCTGTGCAGGATGCAGGAGCTCCTTTCTGTCAGTATCAGCTCCAGATGTTGCCAGCTGGTAGCCCTCTGTAAATCCATCCATGGCTTGTAAACAATAATTCCCCTAAAAATCCAGTGCTGGACAACATTTGACAGGCTCTGGGCTTGTGGCATGTGCACTGCATCAAGAAATGAGTTTAAACCTGTAAATTCAGGTGAGGATTTACTCTGAGGACAGCTTTGAGTTGTGTTGTTTGATCTTTGCTGGGTCAGAACCCCCAGATCAGAAATGATTTATGGAGGCAGATACCACCTTGCTGATGTGACACCATTTCCCAATGTCCTGAATATCACACAGATCTGCCAGTCTCCCACATTGCTTTTTATTCCCTTAATTATCCCCTTAATTAACCATTCCCTACCACAGGGGATGGACCCTCCTAATCTGGGAACAGAGAAGGTGGCACTGAGTGGCTCTGGGGGTGCAAGGAAGGTAAATTGTGTTCTGAGAAGAAACTGAGCACTCAGCACTTCCTGAGTATTTAAGAAGTGGACATCACTTTTAATTTTCTATTTCTTATCTCTCCCTCACTATTTTTTTCTCTGTTGTGTGTTTGGCTCTGCTCAGGGCTGCTCTTGTGCTGAGAAAGGGGAACAAGCTGCCAGAATCCCTGATCTGATACTTGAAAACACCTGGCCTTTCTCTTCCCAGAAATTCACATTTCTGGGGGATTCTTTGGCAGTCCCTGCTGGAGAGGTTTTATTAGAAGAGGCTTTATTTTATGGCAGGAGAAGGAGCTGCTGCTCTGCCTGGCTGTGCTCTGGTGCTGGGCAAGGGAATGGATCTGCTGGACCAGCTGTGCACAGGGAATTTTGAGGAAGATCCAGGAAATCCTTCCTGCTGAGGGGAGCAGCTTTGGTGGAGCTCAGGGCTGGGCCTGTGGATTTTTGGATTTTCTTTTTTTTGTTAAGGTGGGGATTAAATATGTGAGATGGTATTTCTTGTTTGGACTTAGATGTTTATTAGTTCCTATCTATATCATAGTCTTACAGACTGTGAGTTCTACAGTACTTCATTCTAACAAACTAAAAATGGAGCTGTAGCTCTCTCTCTACGAGGCTTTTTAAGGTTAAACTGTCTAATTAAGAAATGACACCTAAATTATTTTTACTCTTAACTTAATAACTAATTACTCCTGGCCTGCAATGCAGATTCGTTTTTTCTAATTACACAATACTACCTAAACTCATTAAGAAAGTGAAGAAGGACCAGTCTCTGCCCTAAAACTTCTGTCTTATCAAACTTTATATATATTACTTTATTATATATATAATATTTTTAATATATATTACTATATTCTAAAACTTTAATTTTCTACCATGTGATGTTAAACACTTCTATTCAAGCTACACATTTAAAATCCCAATTCTATAATTTAGTTTTGGAAGCTTTCTCCACAGCCTCAGGTGAAATGCAGTGTTCTCCTGGGGGTCAGTGCCTGGCAGCACAGAAAGTCTGAAATTCTGAGGAGCCAGGGTTCCAAATGTGCCCACCACTGAGTGCACAGTGGGACAGGCAGGGAGCAAAATTCCTTTGCTTTGTGTTTGTGTGGGTGTTCATTAGCTGAAGGTGAGCAGCCTGAGGCAGCAAAAGCAAACCCACAGAATCTGGAGCTTTGGGGTTTTTTTTGGAAGCAGATTGACTTCAAACAGCACTGAAATGGCTCTCACCTGATTAATTCACACTGTGCTCTCCACCCCGTTGGAAATTTGTGGTTTTTTCCACACAATTTCCTTGACCCTGCTGGAGCTGGGGGTGGGCTCTGTGATCTCCTGAGCTCCCCCCCTTGCTGTCAGTGCTTTCCCTCCTCCAGCCATGGTTCAGTGCTTCCAGCTCAACCAGGCCCCTCTCATGAGGGCTGGGATGCAGAAATCTGGGATTTGCTCCCTGTCCCCCTTCCCATCCCTCCCTGCTCCCCCTTGGCAGGTGGGAGCCTGGCTGGCAGGGTGCAAATCCTCCATTCCTGGGATGTGGACAGGGGAAGGGGACAGGCTGGAGGCTTGCAGCAGGGTTTGGTGTCCTGCTGTGGGCTCAGCCCTTCCTTGGGGCTGGAGCTGGGGTTTGTGGGCAGCTGGGGCTGTTCCAGAGGAGGCTGCTCTGCTGTGAGGGATGATGGAGTTTCAGGGTGATCTTAACCACAGTTTTCTCTTGAATTTTTCTTCATTTGGGTAAAATTACTCTGCAGTGCCTCTCCACTGCCTTAAATTTGGCCCAGTGCAGAACCATTCCCTTCCCCTGGCTGTGCTGGATCCCTGCAGCTCAACCCATCCCAGCCCCAACTGGGATTATTCTGGATCCTGCTTTTGAAACACACACACACAGATATTTTTTCTGTGTTTCATTTTCTCTGATGCAACTTTTTATTGCCTCTGCCTGCCCTGGGGTGGCAGCTGTGCCAGGGCAGTGTGCAGACAGCACGTTCTGCCTTCCTTGGCACCACTTCCACTTCCCTTTGGAAGCAGCAGCCTCAGCTGGGAGTTCAACTTGTGACACACTTTGGGTTTTGGCAGAGAGGACTCAGGAAAAGCTTTGTGCACCTCAGCCTGGCCAATATCAGGCTTTTCCTATTTTTTTTATTGTTCCCATAACCAGGGTGGAATTTAACTCCTGGGGATATGCTGGAGCCTTTAAACATGGACTAGAGAGATTTTTGCCAGGTCTAAAAGGATCTCCCAAGTTTGTTGCCTGTGAAAGAGGGAGAGGAACCTGAGGGCTTTTATTGGCAGCTCTGGGTCAAGTATCTGCTCTTGCACAAGGCTGAGAGGGTTCTAAAAAATTGCTGGATTTTTATTAATTTGATGTTTTCAGTTTCCTGAGTGCCCCAGACCAGGACAGGGATGAGCAACACATGCTGAGCTCTGAAATGTTTGGGGTGGACAAAAAGCAGGTGAGATTTGGGGAAATGTGCAGGACAGGCACCTTGGACATCCCAGTCCCCATCTGGGTGCACTGGTGTCCCTTATCCTGTGGGGAAGGTGGGACAGGACTCACCTTCCTGGGCTTGCCTGAGCCCTGAGCTCTGGAGCCCTTCCAGCCTCACCAGCTGCAGTGTTAAATCTCAATCCCCTCTGTCATCTGCTGGGTTTTTAATACTCTTCAAAATCATCTGCATTTTCCCTTTTGTGTGGTTCCTGCATTTCCTGACACAAAGCTCTGGCTCAGGGGTGAGCAGCCGTGAGGGAGGGAGGGAAAAGGGAGGACTGGAAACACCCACACAGAACATGATGGGATCCAGCTCTTCCCCCTGCAGGTTTGCTGTTCATCACTCATTCCACATGGGATCCAGCTCTTTCCCCTGCAGGTTTGCTGTTCATCACTCATTCCAAATGGGATCCAGCTCTTTCCCCATTCAGGTTTGCTGTTCATCACTTATTCCACATGGGATCCAGCTCTTTCCCCTGCAGGTTTGCTGTTCATCACTCATTCCACATGGGATCCAGCTCTTTCCCCATTCAGGTTTGCTGTTCATCACTCATTCCACATGGGATCCAGCTCTTTCCCCTGCAGGTTTGCTGTTCATCACTCATTCCACATGGGATCCAGCTCTTTCCCCTGCAGGTTTGCTGTTCATCACTCATTCCACATGGGATCCAGCTCTTTCCCCTGCAGGTTTGCTGTTCATCACTCATTCCAAATGGGATCCAGCTCTTTCCCCATTCAGGTTTGCTGTTCATCACTCATTCCACATGGGATCCAGCTCTTTCCCCTGCAGGTTTGCTGTTCATCACTCATTCCAAATGGGATCCAGCTCTTTCCCCATTCAGGTTTGCTGTTGATCACTCATTCCACATGGGATCCAGCTCTTTCCCCATTCAGGTTTGCTGTTGATCACTCATTCCACATGGGATCCAGCTCTTTCCCCATTCAGGTTTGCTGTTGATCACTCATTCCACATGGGATCCAGCTCTTTCCCCATTCAGGTTTGCTGTTGATCACTCATTCCACATGGGATCCAGCTCTTTCCCCATTCAGGTTTGCTGTTGATCACTTATTCCACATGGGATCCAGCTTTTTCTCCCTGCAGGTTTGCTGCTGATCACCCAGAAAACCCCCAAGAGCTGCTGCTCCCCCCTGCCCATGCTGGGTGAGCAGGCTGGGGGATGGAGATGGGCTAATCCAGGTCAGTTTAAACCTTGTCCCTTTCCCTCTTCAGCATCCTGCCCCCAGGCATGGGCTCAGCAGGAAATTGCCTCTTTCCCATCCCCATGGGCTGCTCCAAGTGGGACAGGAGCCCCTGGCCTGTGTCACCACCTCAGGTGACACTCAGCAGTTGGAGCCACGGGGAAAAGCAGCTCAAACCTCTGGAAGTGGCCCTGAATGCTCCTCATGCTCCCAAAAGCTGCTGGAGGGCTCCCATGGGTAACCCATCCCTGTGCTGTGGGGTTGTCACCCTTGGAAGCCACCAGGTTTGGTGGGGTGAGATGGGATGTGCAGGTTTTCACCCCAAACTGTGACTGACTCTCCAAACACTTCTTCCTGTTTGGGTTTTGAGTTTTTCCCAGCCTTTTTCCTCTCCTTTTCCACTGCTCTGGAGCTGAAACCTTCCCCCCAGTGCCAGCTGAGCTGGCCAGGAGCAAGGGCTCCAAGGAAAACCACAATATTTTGGGAGCAGTGGTGAGGCAGGGAGAGTCAGAGGGAGCCTTTGGATTCAGCAATTTCTGCTGGGGCCTCAGCAGAGCCCAGGAGTTAATCATTCAAATATGCTTATGTGTAACTAATCTCTGCAGGACAATGAGCTGAGGAATTACTGAATGCAATTGAAATGGGCCAGAGTGGTTGCTATAAAAAGGGTGTCCTGAGCCAATGGGAGCCAGCAGGCTCCTATAAAAGCGGGTGGGGAAGGAGAAGCAGCTGGTGGGAAGAGATCCCCAAAATCCCAAAGCGTGTCCTGAGCTGCCTCTGCTTGGGCAGAGATCCTCCTGAGCTGCTGGAGTCAGGCTGAGCTCAGTGGGAAGGGCTGGATCTGCCTGGAAACACCTGGTGGAGCCCCAAAAGATGAAATCCAGCAGTGCTGTGAGTTGGGGTCTGATTTGGGGGGAGATTGGGATGTTCTTCCAAGATCTGGGTGGGATCCATGGAAAAGCAGCTGGTGGAAAGAGATCCCCAAAATCCCAGAGTGTGTGCAGAGATCCTCCTGAGCTGCTGGAATCAGGCTGAGCCCTTCTCCAGCATCTCTGGGGTCAGTGGGAAGGGCTGGGTCTGCCTGGAATCACCTGGTGGAGCCCCAAAAGATGAAATCCAGCAGTGCTGTGAGTTTGGGGTTGGATTTGGATACTCTTCCAGGATCTGGGTGGGATCCATGGAAAAGCAGCTGGTGGAAAGAGATCCCAAAAATCCCAAAGTGTGTGCAGAGATCCTCCTGAGCTGCTGGAATCAGGCTGAGCCCTTCTCCAGCATCTCTGGGGTCAGTGGGAAGGGCTGGATCTGCCTGGTGGAGCCCCAAAAGATGAAATCCAGCAGTGCTGTGAGTTTGGGTCAGATTTTGGGGGGATATTGGGATGTTCTTCCAGGAGCATGGGAGGAGGTGGGATCCATGGAAGTGGGGGCCCAGGAGAGGCTGAATTTTGGAGCAGTGAGGGCTCAGCAGCGTTACCCTGTGGGGTATCCCTGCAGCAGGCACCACTGCCAGGGCCTTCAGCAGGAGCAGGAGGTGAGGAGAGGGATGGGAATGGATTTCAGTGCATTTAGGGATTAGATCAGCTGGGCTGACCCCAATGACCATGTCAGGGCCTGTCCTGCACACTCATCCCTTGGCTCCCAGCCTTCCCAGCAGGTTTTGGCTCCATCCCTGATGTTGTTTGGAGCCTCACAGGGTCAGTGCTCAGAGTGCCATTGGTGAGCTCAGCCCTGGCCACAGCTGGCAGGAGAAAATTCCTTCTGGACCTTTCTGCCAGCCTTCAAATCCCCCAAAGAGGTGTTAAGTGTTAAGTGCAGCTATTTCCAGCTCCAGGGCATGGACATTTATTCCTCTGGATGGCACTGCCAATCCTTCGAAAAGCAGGAAATCCCAACATCTCCAGGCATCCCATTCCTCCTGCTGCTCTTTTTGTTTTTAGTTTAATAATATTTTATCTGTCTGGTTTTGTGTCTTTCCTGCCTTTTGTCCCAATTGAAGCCACAAACAGATGATTTACACCAACCCCCCCATGAAATCAGCCTTCAGCCCCCTTTTTTCTCCTTGCAAATCAGCCAATGGGTGTGAGGAGTTTTGGATGGGATCATCCCTGCCCCAGCCAGCTGCTCTCCCATCCAGCAAACGAAGAGCACAGCCTGTTTCCTGTTAAATCTTGCTGCTTGCATTGGTTTACATTGTTTGTCTGATGTTTTACAGCTTCCAAGCTGATGTTGCATTAAAGCTGGCTGGGGTTGAGGCAAACAATCAGATGCAGGCACTGGCAGGGTTCCCCAAATGCTTTCATGAGGGTTGATCCCACAGTCACATTTTCTCAGTCCCTGCAGGAGCTGTGTCCTGGCCGAGGCTCCAGAAGATGCTTCTGGGACAATTTTGGTGTTTTGGGACAATTTTGGAGCTGTAATTGCAGGGCAGGTGGTGGAGGGGCTGTGCCTGCTCCTCCAGCCAGGTGTGGTGGCTCTGGTGCTCCTGAGTTTCTCTTGACCCCTGATCTGTGTTTTCACAGTTTCTCTTCCTTGCTGTCCTGGTGAGGGGAGTGAGGGAGGCTGCACCATCCCATCAGCCCCATTAATGGTCTTCCTTCAGAGCTTTGATCCTGTGTCTTTGGCACTGGGGTTTTTTAGTTTATTTTTTGGGGTTTGTGAGCTGCTTTCCCTTCCTTGTGCCATTTTCCAGGTGCAGATGAAATCATTGCTTTTGATCTCTTTATTAACGAGCTGATGGGTATTTATCTCATTAGGAGCACAGTGTGCTAAAGCATTACAAACTCAGGCCTTGATCTTGCCAACCACGGGGAATTTTCAGCCATGTAAACCTCATGGGATAAGAAATAGGAAATAAATAAGAAATAAAAAATAAGAAATCCCTCTTCTCTTAAAGGGTCAACTGAGAGCATCACACATCATCCAAAGCCTTCAGCAGAGACTTTATAAAAACTCCAGCTTAGCCAGTCTCTGTAATACTGATTTGGGGTTTTTTAGGGATTTTTTTTCAGGAAAACCTAAAGAAGGGGAAGGAATTAGGCAATGGGTTATTCTGGGATGTCCCCGTGCCGGAGATGAGCTCTCCTCCCGCACACGTCCTCGTGCCACATCAGCAGCTGTCTGCAAGCCAAGGGCTGGGGAGATGCCTATGGCTGGAAAAACAGCTCCTTCTGTATTTGTTGGACTTCCTACCAGCTGGAAAATCCCAAAGATCTGCACCTCCAGGGGCTCCTGCAGCTGGGGGGAAAGTCTTCCTGTGAAATGAATCCGTGTGATGCCTAAAATGCCTGTGATGAAGGCAGCAAGGAGATGTTCCTGCCCCCAGAATTATTTCTCCAGACATGTGGCAAGGTCAGTTCATAGCTGTCCCATCTAGAAACCAGCAGGGATCAGACAGAGATGAGGAATATGGAGCTATTTATCAGAAAATAAATAGCTCAGCTGTTTTGGGGTCAGAGCAAAAACCACCTTGATCCTCTCTGAGCCACGAGCAGGTGAAGGTTAGGTTGTAAAAATGAAATCTGTGTTCTCCTGGCTTGAATCCCCTCAGTTTAAAACCTCTTGCAGCAGGAAAACCCTGCTTGGTGCTGGAGCAGGATGAGTCCAAAGCCTGCAGGAGCCAGGGATCCCTGCCAGGCAGTCCAGGGGAAAGCAGCAGGTGAAGATGCACGAGGGTGATGCAAACCTGCAGTTCTGGGGCATCCCTGTGCTGGCAAACCCTGGGAGTGGCATTTCTGCTCCCACAGGGATTCCCATGGCTTGCTTTGGGTGGCTTTGGACAAACCTTGCCCTGCCAAGGGCAGGCTCTGCACGGGCACTGCCAGAAAAATCTCAGGGAAAAGCAATAAAAATGAGTGTTCCTCTGGGAAAAGCTGAGCCAGACACCAACATCCTTCCAAGTCAACCACTGTCCTGCCTGGGTGTGTGGCTGGCAGGTCTGCTCTGCTCCTGAAATCTTGTGTGAGGCTCAAGGGGTGCAGGAACATCTGATTCTCCTGGGGTGCAAAATGTCACCAGCTTCATGTCTTGTGGGGCCTGTTTTCCCTAAACTCAAAGGCTTGTGGACACAGTTCTTGGATTTTCTCCTCCCATGGGAATTTTAAATCTTTCCTGAATGTCCAGGTTGGGTTTTTTGGCTCAGCCTGCCCTTGCAGACCCTGCTGGGGTCCAGCTGTGTCCAGCTGCAGCCAGCAGTGGGTTGTTCCCATTCCCTGGCCCTGCCTCAGGGCTCTGGGGTCACCCCCAGCCCCAGGGCATCTCAGAGCTGCCCTGTGGACAGGGCTCCTGCCCTGGCATCCTCCAGGGCACTCTGAGGGTTTCAGGGCTGTGCTGGTGGAATGATTGGCAGTTCCCTTTGGCAGGAAGGTGCCAATCCCATCATTTTTCCCATGGTTTTGTTCCCATCCATGAGTGCCCAGCTACCAGGATGGACTCAGCAATCCCTGACCCAGAGCCAAGGAAGCTCTTAGGGCTGCAGGGACAGGGCACACAGGGCTTGGGATTTTGGAACTTTACCCAAAAACCAAATGAATTTCCACAGGACAAGCTGAAATCCAACCCTGCTTTATCACATCCTCCAAATCCCCCCCTTCACTTCCTTCTCTGAAGGCTCCAAACTTCTACAACAGAGCTAACAGAGATTTTTTGAGCCCCTCACCCCTCCCTGCCTTTCCAAACTCCCTTTAGTGACCTCAGACACGAAAACCACAAGCACTGAACCTCCTCCAGCTGCTTCTCCATGAAGGAGAGATCAGAGATCCTTCTCATGTGAGACACAGAACGGGGTTGTGCCATTGCTGCTGAGGGATTTGAGGGGAAAAAAAAATCATATTTAACAGTTCTGGTAAGAACAGCTCACCCTGCTCAGGGCTCCTGGAATGAGCTGGACAGAGCCAGGGGGAAATTCTTTGCATTCTTGGGATTGGGAGGTGGAATTAAGGTGAAATGCTCCTGGGTGAGGGCCAGGCTATCTGCAGTATAAATATCACACTGGACTTGAATTCAGGAGTGCTTTTGGAGTGGAGCTGATGGCAGGAAGAGTGCTTGGTTGGGAGTCCAGAGAGGGGAAAAAAAAAGGAAAAAAAGTCTCATTTTGAGCTGTGAATGTGCCAGACCCCAGCTAGGAGAGGTCAGGGCAGCAGAGATGCTGCTCCCCAGGAGAGCCCGGGCAGCAAAACGTGTCCCTGCTGCTGGGGCTGGCACGGGCTGAGCTGCCCAGGCTGTGCCTGGCTCCTCTGCCTGGGGGGAAGGTCTGGTGGCTGCTGTGGCTCACGTCTGGAAATGAGATGGGGAAAAAGCAGCATTTGAGCTCCGAGAGAGCACCAGAGCTCAGGGATGCTCCTCCGTCCTCCTGCCAGCAGCAACCCCTGGCACAGCTGGAACTGAGAGCATGGCAACAGCCATGAGCTGTGGGAGTGATGGGGGAAACAGGGAAAATGGGGAAATGGGGAAAAAAACAGGGAAAACCAGGGGGAAATGGGAAAAAATGGGGGAAATGGGGAAAGAAAAAGGGGGAAAACGGGGAAATGGGAAAAAAACAGGGAGAAACAGGAAGATGGGAAAACAAGGGAAAAACAGGGGGAAACAGGGAAAATGGGAAAAACAGGGGGAAATGGGGAAAAACAGGGAAAAATGGGGGAAACAGGGAAAAACATGGAAACAAGGGGGAAAACCAGAAAACAAGTGGAAAAACAGAGGAAAACAAGGGAAAAACAGGGGGAAACAGGGAAAATGGGGAAACAAAGGAAAAAACAGGGGAAAATGGGAAAACAGGGGGAAACAAGGGAAAACAGAGGAAGACAAGGGAAAAACAGGAAAACAAGGGAAAAACAGGGGGAAACAGGGAAAATGGGGAAACAAAGGGAAAACAGGGAAAATGGGAAAACATGGGAAAAACAGGGGGAAACAGGGAAAAACAGGGGGAACCAGGGAAAATGGGGAAACAAGGGGAAAAACAAGGTGAAACAAGGGGAAAGCAGCCACTTCTGCTCCTGTCAGAGCCCTGCAAACCCCAGCCTGTGGCTCTCAGTCCCATCCTGCTCCCCCCGAGCTGCCCCTCTGCCCCGGGCTCATCCCAGGAATCACTCCCAACTCCAGGGACCAGTGCAGATGTCCCGGCTGAGCCGTTCCCCCTTCCCCTCTGCGGTGTTTATGTGCCCCCAGCCAGCACCGGGTGCGCGATTTGTGCAATGTTTGCTGGGTTATTTCATCTGGTGAGCGTTGATTAAGGCAGAGCCCAGCGAGGGGCACCCTCTGCATCCTGGATTTCCATCTGCTCCGTGCAGCAGCGCTCTTTCCCCTTTTCCCTCCTTTCCCCCAGCCCGGAGGCACCGTTTGATTGGAAAGCTTTAAAAGGGACAATCTGCGTGAGTCACACTGAAAGCCATAAAAGAAAAACCAATAAAGCCATCTGAAAAGTGCTGTTTAATGGATCGAGGCAAACTTACTGGAAACGGGAGACAGATTGTTTCATCTTGAAATCGTTGCTTCAAATCCCTCTGCATTTGGGAGCAAAGGACGTTTATTCCTCATCAATAGCTGTCAGGGAAAAGAGATTTGAAAGGGATTTTGCCACCTTTGAAAGGAGTTGTGGGTTTCTCTGGGCTCCCAGCAGCTCTCTGAGCATATTTAAAAGCTTTTCAAGTGCTGGGTACTCTGGAAATTCAGGACTTCCAGGGCAGAGCTTTTTAGAGAATGAAAATAATTGTCCCTGTCATGGACACAGGTATCTGTTTCCGTGGCAAACATTGATTTTCTTAGCAAATAAAAGGCACCTGAGCTGAGCCACATTCACCTCTGGAGAGAGATGCTTCTCCACTCTCACTCTGGCTTTTCCCAGACTGAATTTTGGGATGTTGAATCCCTTTGGCTGATTTTTTTTTCTCCTGCCACTTGGCAGGCAACACAAATCTGGGGAATGTCCTGCAGGATTGTCCCCTTTGCTGTGACCCTGCAGCAGCACTGACATCTCTGCAGGCTGTTTGTCTGCATCTGGGCTTCTGTTTCTGGAGAAGAAATGTGTTTTCAGTCGGATTTAGCTTTTGCCTATCGCTGTGCTAACCTTAGCAAGTCCAGCTCGGGTTTTTCTGCTGGTGAGGAGCTGATCCTGGCTTTGGGAACGAAGGGGTCAGGACGGCCTCAGGTGAGTTAATCTAGAGATGTGAATTTCCCTACAAAGCTGCACCTCCAGGGGCTGAGAGCACCCTCACTGCTCTCCTGGCTGTGGCTCAGAGCTGGGGTTTGTGCCAGCAGCCGGCTCCTGCTCCTGCTCCAGCCTGACGCTGTTCCAGATGTTTTCCCGGCTGCACACGTGGTGGGCACGTGGCTGGCGCTTGCCCGTGCTGCAGAGCAGGTGCGTGACCCCAGGGGACAGGGCTGTCAGCGCCGCTCCGGGTCCGGCGTGTCTCGGTTCACGGGACAGCTGCTCTTCAGCGCTCCCCGCATCCGCTGGGCTGCTCGGGGAGGTCGCGCCTCCAAAGCCGAGCGCGGGGGCAGAACCCGGCCGGAGTTTTGTCAGTGCTGGTAACTCAAGAATCATTTTCGGTGGGCAGAGGGGGCCTGTGGGCTGGGCCCGGCACATCTGGCCAGAGCCGCCGCTCGCGGGGTCCCCGCTCCAGCCGCGCGCGCGGCGCCGCCGCCCAGATGTGCGCGCCAGATGTGCGGATGGGCGGGGCCGGCGCAGCGGACACGCCCCCTCCCGCTGTCAATCACCGGCGGCCACCCAATGACGGCCCGCGACACATCGAGGCCCGCGACCAATCAGGGCGTGGTTGTGATTTCCATGGCAGCCGCAGCCGCGCGGCTGAGGGGAGGCGGCGGGGCCGCTCCCGTTCCTCGTCCCGCTCCTCATCCCGCTCCCTGCGCCCTGCCATGGTGCCCGAGCGGAGCCGCGGCGGCGGAGGGGCGGCCGTGCCGCTGCTGCGCGGCTCCAGCCGGGCGCGGGGGCGGCGGCAGCAGCAGCAGCAGCGCAGGTGAGGGGCCGCGCCCGCCGCGCACCTGAGGCGAGCCCGCCGCTGCCCGTGCCCGCCGCTGCCCGTGCCCGCCGCTGCCCGTGCCCGCCGCTGCCCCGCCCGCGGCCCCGCCGTGCTCGGGGCCGGGGGCCGCGGCCTGAGGCGGCGGCGGGAGCGGCTCGGTGCCCGGGCAGCCCCGCCGAGGGCCGGGCGCGCTGCTCCCCGCGGCCCGGCCCGGCCGGCTCGTTCCCAAAGTTTCCCTGCGGGCGGGACGAGTGGCGGCTGGGGCTCCCGGGGCGCTCCCGGTGCCTTTGTTCGGTGCCGCGGTGGGGCAGGAGGGGTTTGTGCCTGCGGGCAGGTACGGAGCGGCTTGGCCGGGCAGCGAGCCTGGCTCGGGCTCCAGGATCCCTTCCCTTCCCTTCCCTTCCCTTCCCTTCCCTTCCCTTCCCTTCCCTTCCCTTCCCTTCCCTTCCCTTCCCTTCCCTTCCCCCGCTCGTTTCCAGCCCCACCGGTGTGCCGCTTTCACAGTTGGATGGGTTTATGGCAGGGGACTGAATCTGTCGCTTTGCTGGCAGTGGGTTCGCTGCCGCCGTTGGGATTTCCGTTTGTTTTTGTGACTGCCGTGCGGGTTTTTGTGGATCCGGGTGGTTTTGCTGTTAGTCAGGAGTTTGGTTTTGCTGTTAGTCAGGAGTTTGGTTCTCCGCAGTACCTCGGAGCGCTGAAATCCCTCCGAGGAGCGCGCCGAGCAGGAGCTCATCTGCTCCCAGTGTGACATTTTTCCTCTTTCCCCCCTTTTTCCTTCTTTTATGTGTAACTTTAGAGAGCTCGAAGCCTCCGTGTGTCGCCAGTAAAATTCCTTTTGTTGAATTGTTCTCCAGCAGGAGCTGTAGAAATTAACAAATGCTGTTTGTTTTTCCATAACCAGGAGTATGTTGGTAACTCTTTTTTGACCATTTTCTATGCAAATCCTGATAATTTGCTGTATATATTAAGTATATATGTAAGTAGAGCAGAATGGATAAAGATATTTCCTTTCATTTGAAGCAGAACTACTTAATTATGTGATTTTAAAGTCATTTTAGAGGCCTTAAATGTTGAAAAACCTAAAAATGTTGAATTTTGAGTGCTTGGGTACCAAAACTGAAATGCATAAGTATGAGCATATGGGGTTTTTACTCTGTATAATGTGGTTGTAATAGAAATAGTGAAATTATTACATAGTTGTGTGTTGTATTCCCTGATATGGAAACTTTCATTTAGGGATGCTGAAAGAGCTTAGGGTAGATGTTCCTCTAAGAAATAACTTCAGTTTCTAAATGTGCATTGTTTTGAGGGTGATTCTTGAGAATTCCCAGTATCTGCTGCCTTTCCAATATTTATTTTAAGAGAGAAAAAGTGAAAGGTGCAGGAAGAGGCAGGGAAGAAACTGATAGAGTTAACATTTACTTTAAGTCCTAACAACGTTTTCATTTCTCCTTCTCCAATGGAGTGATGATGGACAACAGCACTTTGGGATATTTTTCCATTCAATTTAGCCACTGTAAAATGCATTTCCTTTATAGTTTTGTGTGTGGTAGTCAGGCTGTGCATCAGAATCTTCTCTTTCTGCAGGGTGTATTTTGGGGCCTGCTCCATAAAGCCTTGGGAGGGGAGGGGGTGTTGGCATAGCCCAGAGAAGCAGGGGCTGGGCAGCTCTCCTGGAGAGGAAAAGGAATCCCAGGAGCATGGTGGGAAGGCATGAGGGGAGAGACAACTTTCCAATGGTGTCAGCTCTTCCCCTGCTTCTCTCTTGCTCCTATTTTCTGGCACAAAAAGCTCCTTTTTATTGGCTTTTTGTTGTGAGGATGCCTGTGGAGCCTCATGCCCTGCTGGCACAGAGCTGAGTGTGACCTTTCCTCCCAGCAGAGTTCTCCAGAAGAGTTGAGCTCAAAAAGCCCTTCACATTCTTCAGAGCTTTACATTTCAACCAACCCATCAGAAAACCCGAAGTTCAAGGGAATAAAATGTGTGAGAACCTTCCTGCAGTGGGAACTGTAAGGGGAAGTTGCTCACTGCACTTGGAACAAATCAGGAACAAAATCAGGACCAAATCCCATTAAAAAAACAATCCCATAAAATCTAAGCTGTGCTTTTCCTAGAAGGAGATCTGATGGTCACAGTGTGAGCCAGGAGCTCAGGCCGTGGAAGCAGAGGACGAGTGAATCACTGAGAAATGCTATATATATATCTGGGGCTGTGTTTTATTTTGGGAGGGATGATGCCACTGGCACTGCCCTCTCAGTCTGGCCTGGAGAAGCTCTGCTGGAACAGGAGAAGGGAGGTGCTCCTGTCCAGCCTCCACAAAAGGCTGAGCTCTGCAGCTCCAGAGGATTCCTCCTGACAGCCTGGGCATGGAGCAGCTTCATTCCTCTGCAGGGAATGTTTGAAACACCAACAAACCCCAAACTAGCATGAAATACGAATGGACGACTTGCCTCTTGACTAAGCTAAAAATTTTCAACATTTTTTGGGTGAACTTGAGGGAAAAGGTCTTGACCTGCTGCGTGGAGGGGAGGGCAGGAGGGTGAATTGTGTGCAGGAGAAGGAAACAAAGCAGAGCAGTCAGTTCTGCTGTGCTCACATCATCTGAGGCTGACTCATAGGCCTGGCTTTTCTGGGCAGAAAATTCACTTACAGACAATTCTGCTTGGCTGCACCGTCTTGTGATGAAAATGTAGATCCTAATTCTTTTTTTCTGGGAATTCTTTTTTGTCCTGGCACTTGAAACTTGCTGCCAAAGGCCTTTCTGCCATTGCAGTCTTCTAAAACTTCCTCAGCTCCTGTTTTGTGTGAGGGGGCTGTGTTTGTTTGGGTGACTGTGGGGTTTGTGTTGGGATTTTTTTTTTAAATAAAATCTGTCTGTGCTTGTAAGGTGAGTGGCACTTTGCCCTTCTCAGATAAAAACCCCACAACATTTCAAAGCTCAGAGGGCTTGCTGATTGCCCTGCTGTGATTTTGAAACGCTGTCAATTTAATTCCTGTTAACAGCAGAGCAATAATAACTTTTACAACCCTTCAGGCTGACAGATGTGCTCCAGAGCACTTACTCATGGGGAGGAGGGAAGGTGGGGTTTGTTTGCAGAAGGGCAGCAACTTTCATATGTCATCCTCATCCCAAAGAGCTTTCCTTGCAGCTTCAGGCACAGAGGGGAGTTTGCTGGCTGGGAGAATAAATGAATTTTTGGAGAGGAGCTGTTCCTGGCTGCTCCTCTCTGCCTTTGCTGACACACAGAGCCCTGGTCTTTGTGGCAGTGCGTGCTCCAGGTGTCGCTTCCAGATAAAAAACCAGGACAGAAGGTTGTAGGACACTTAAATCCTCATTCTTTATGGTCTTGCAGCCTTTGGCAACTTTGAACTTCCCAGAGTTTGAACTGCATTGAATGAAAGTGTTTGTGGGTGATTGATGTGGGGGTTTTGCCAATGGCTGGGATTTTGGTGGTGTAGGTGAGTCAATACTCACAGAAATTTAGGAAACCTCCTCACAGTCTGCAGCACTAATGGAATTCACAGCTGGAATTGTGCCCAGAGGGAATCATCACTTGCTTAAAATTAAATTAAAGATTTCAGCCTTCAATCACCAGCTTTCCTCCAACACTGAGAGTTCTTCAGCTTTGTTGTTAAAGCTGGGTTTATTTTATTTTGGTTGAACTGATATTCTAATATAAATCTTAAATTTGACCTTGACATGCTTTTCTCCAGTGATCACCTACCTAACTTCTGCATTTGGGGATGTTGGTGTGTCTTCAAGGAGTGGGTTTTAGTTTGGAAGGTGAAGGTTTCTGTGGAGAATTTTTTTTTCCTTCCTGAGGAAATTAGTTGTGTGGCATTTACTCAAACTGAGTAATGGTGGGGATTGGAGGAAGTGTAAATATTTGTAGGGCTTGTGTGCTCTGTGCTGAAATGCTGTTTCTTCTGGGTTAACTCTTCTCTCCAGTGGGTGCTGTATTTAAAGAATTTAAAAAGATTCTGTATTATTTGTTAGTTTTAAGCACAACAATTTCCCTTTTCCTAATTTCAAGTTAGGTCTGCCTGCTCATCTTTCAGAAGAGAAACTTTGGTTTTTGGTGTGGAAATATGAACTGATTTTGAAATATGAACTGATTTTTGGTATGGAAATATGAACTGCATCATTTATTTTCCTTTCTTTTTGAGCACTGTTCAGATGACCTCCACTTAAATTTCTGGGAATTTGAGGGTGGTTTTTTTTTTAATGTTCAGATATTTAAGGTCCAGTTAAAGCAAAGAGAGAAACTTGTCACAGAGGATGAATTGTTCCTGTGAGTGGTGTTCTGGCCAGAGACTCTTGGCCACTTCACAGGAAAAGAAGGGAATTATCTTTGAGCTGTCTTTGAGTTTAATTTTGGTAACAGAGACTAAAAGCTGAACTTTTCAATGGAGTATTGTGACAGCTGTTGATTGGAATAAGCTTTGTTAATGGGAAGGGCAAAACCCTCTCTTGGATGCCCTGGCAGAGAAAAACCCAGCAGGAATTCCCTGCTTTTCCCCACTCTGAGTGGGAATTCTGTCCTCTGCCTGCACCTTCCCAAAAAACAGGCCCAGGGCTGGAGGGCCTCCCCAAATCAGCATTTCTGAGTGAACCACTGGGTTTTAGAGGGAAAAGGTGGAGTGGGTAATGCTTTGGAGAGGAGCAGGGAGCAGGCAGGAGGATCCTGTGTGCTCAGGGATGTGTCCTGCAGGGCTGACAGAGATGGAAAAGCCTGCAGGAAACCAATCATTTCAATTAAATTTCAAATGTTGGCACTACCTCCGTGCTTGGAGCTCCTCCCAATTAAAAGCATCTGTGATTCTGAGTGCTCAGTGAACGATTTCAGCCCTGAACAGCCAGATCTTCCTTAAAATTCCAGTAGAGTACTAATTCCATTGGAATTTTGGGAAGAAGAGTCAGTTTTCAGCCCACCTGATCTGAAAATCCAAAGCAGGTGAACTGCAGAACACAGGTAAATGATTGTCTCTACATTAACTGTTAGAAATGGGAAAAATAAAAATACAGGTGGAGTCATCCAGCAGCAGAATAAAGATTTGTCTAAGCTACTGTTTGATATTATCTCTGTTATTCTCTATAAAACGTGGCATGTTCTTAGTCCTTCTTGGAAATGGAATTCAACAGACAGATTTGAAACTCTTTTCTATCTAAAAGTTTTGTTCAGACTCTTATGTGTGTCTAGAAATCATTTAAATATTTTTCTTCTCATCTGTAGAAATGAAAATTACTTTTGAATAATGCAGTTTTATGAAGCTGAACTAAAAAAGAAATGAAAAGAAGAAACGAGAAACTTCTGAAATTCAGAAATTTCTTTCTGCAAAAGAAAATGAAAAATCTTGCTTGTATTTTGGGGTTTCAGTCTGAATCTTTTCTCATCTCTTGGAAAAGTAATTCCAAGGGAAATTTCTTGTCTCACCTCTAGGAAAAGTAATTCCTTGAGTAATTCCAAGAGTAATTTTTTGTCTCTCCTCTAGGAAAAGTAATTCCTTGAGTAATTCCAAGAGTAATTTTTTGTCTCACCTCTAGAAAAAGTAATTCCTTGAGTAATTCCAAGAGTAATTTTTTGTCTCTCCTCTAGGAAAAGTAATTCCTTGAGTAATTCCAAGAGTAATTTTTTGTCTCACCTCTAGGAAAAGTAATTCCTTGAGTAATTCCAAGAGTAATTTTATGTCTCACCTCTAGGAAAAGCATTGTAAAAAAATTTCTAATTTTGTAAAAAAATTTCTAATTGTAAAATAAAAGTATTGTAAAAAAACTTCTAATTTTGTAAATACATTTCTAATTGTCAAGTAAAAGTATTGTAAAAAGTATTGTGAAGTATTGTAAAAAAATTTCTAATTTTTTTTTTTTTTTCTCCATTTGCCAGACCTTAACTTCTTTGGGCTTGGGATCCCCATGGCACATGAACTAGAGGATCACTCGGAGTAGGAGGTGTTTTGGCCCTTCCCAAGATGGTGGGCAAGCTGAAGCAGAACCTGCTGCTGGCGTGCCTGGCCGTCAGCTCGGTGACCGTGTTCTACCTGGGCCAGCACGCCATGGAGTGCCACCACCGCATGGAGCAGCCCCCGCGGGGGGACAGCGCCCGGCCCACGCCGGGCACGGCGCCCGCCGGCCCGGGCAGTGCCAACGGGAGCCTGCCCTACAGCAAGGACATGCCGCTGATCTTCATCGGCGGCGTGCCCCGCAGCGGCACCACGCTGATGCGCGCCATGCTGGACGCGCACCCCGACATCCGCTGCGGGGAGGAGACCAGGGTGATCCCCAGGATCCTGGCCGTCAAGCAGATGTGGGCCAGGTCCAGCAAGGAGAAAATCCGCCTGGACGAGGCCGGGGTCACGGATGAGGTGCTGGATTCGGCCATGCAGGCCTTCCTGCTGGAGATCATCGTCAAGCACGGCGAGCCCGCTCCCTATTTGTGCAACAAGGATCCCTTCGCTCTGAAATCCTTAACTTACCTGGCCAGGATTTTCCCCAATGCCAAATTCCTGCTGATGGTGCGGGACGGCCGTGCCTCTGTGCACTCCATGATCTCCAGGAAGGTCACCATAGCTGGCTTTGACCTGAACAGCTACAGGGACTGCCTGACCAAGTGGAACCGGGCCATAGAGACCATGTACAACCAGTGCATGGAGGTGGGCTTCCAGAGGTGCATGCTGGTGCACTATGAGCAGCTGGTGCTGCACCCTGAGAGGTGGATGAGGACTCTCCTCAAGTTCCTGCACATCCCCTGGAACCAGGCAGTGCTGCACCATGAGGAGATGATTGGAAAAGCAGGGGGGGTTTCTCTTTCCAAGTGAGTATGAGCCTTCGTCCTTCACCTTGTGCTGTTCTAAAATAGTGAATTTTGTGTATAAAAATCACAGCTTGGTTTCAGTTTCTCCCTTGTGCAGCTCATTTATGGTGCATCTTGAAAAAAAGTCAGTGCTAATGAACAGTTTGCAATCTCAGATTGGTTATGTGTGTAATGTGAGCAAACTTTTAACAGTCAAGGCCAAATTGAATTTGAATATCTGATAGCAGCTTTGCTTTTCTCTGTGTCCCTAAATAAACCTGAGCTGTTTTATCTAGACTGGTGTCACCCATCCCAGCCACATCACCCATTTGATTTCAGCAACAATATTGTTGTCAGTGCAAGAATGGCCTTGGAGCTGAGTTTGCCAAGAACATCCTCTTCCAGGAAACTGGAGAAACTGCTCCAAGAGAGTAGAAAGCAGAGCTGGCAGCTTTTCTCCTGGCATGTGCTCCCAAAATGACAAGCATTTTGATGAAAAGTAACCTTGTTGTAAGCAGAACTTTCACTATTCTGTTGGGCCATCTGTGCACCTGATTCAGCTGCTTTCAGAGTCCAAAATTCAGCTCTGCTTGGGAAAACGAGATGGGTGTTGCTAAAAGATAATCTGATTTATTCTCTGGTTAAACTACTCTGGTTTCTTTGCCACTGTTCACAGCTGTGAAATACAGAACTGTTTCATCTTTACATTGAGAGAGAAAAATGTCAATTTTTGACGCTCCTCCTATTTTTGAATCCTCCAGATTAGTTTTTAAAATCCTGAATAAGGAGCCCTATTCCAGCAGAAAGCCTGCCCAGTTCAATTCCTCAGCTCCTGGATTTGGAATATTCAGCACTGGCCAAGAGCTTCTGAGTGAGAGGCACCTTGCACACACAGACTGATACAGAGTAATTCTATTTATTTAAACTCCAGTTTTGAGAAATAAAAATGGGGACATTTCCTTCATTTAATGCCTAGGAACACAGCTGTGGATTTTCTAATATATTCTAGGGGCATTTGATTTAAAACAAATACAAAATTATTATCAGGGACTACAAAGAGAACTTTAAACTCAGGTAACAATTAGATGTTTACACTGTGGAGGTTTCACATCACCATTCCCACTGAAGGAACAGCCTCCTCTGTTCCCAGGTTATCAGGAAGGGATCTCATCCCTTTTTTTTGGCAGTGAAAATGTGGAAATGTTAACCTGAAGCAGGGCACTGTGGTGCCTCCCTGGAACCTGATCCACATGGGAACTTCTCCCTAATTCCTGGGGTTTGTTGCTGCTTCAGCAGCACTGAGTGGAGGTAACTTATTTTTACTTTTTTTTTTATGATTACCAAGCTTTAAGTGTCTTGTAAAAAATAACTGTATAATCCCATTTCTAGTAAAATATTACTGCCTTACAGCTTCCAGATTGGTGTTTTTAAAATTGATGGACCTTTATACTGTAAAACTCAACCACCTCACTGAATTCTTGCTAATATTTCTTATTATCGGGTGGAATGGGGTGTGAGGAGTTGATAAAATTGTTTATAAAGGTTAAGAAAATGGCTTGTTCAAAGTCAAATGTAGTCAAACCTTCACATTTAAGACAAAAGAGTGTGGACATGTTCTTGTGACCCTCAATTCAGTCTGGTGCCAGGGTTCTTCATGCCTTTATTATCTCTCAGGAGATAATCTGGGGAAGCAATTTCTGATTTCAGGAGACTCTGGCAATGGTGGAGAAAGACTGAGAAATGGCTGTTGTGTCTGGGCTGGGTTTATCTCATCCAGTACCCTTGCAGTAGGTGGTGAAATTTGGTTTTCAGTTGCAGATTTGATAATGATTTCAGTGACTGAGGCTTTCAGGGGCTGCAGAAAGCCCAGTGAACATCAAAACCTGAAATGCCTGTGTTGTGTGTTTGGGATTCCAGTTGAAACTGTGCAGGGAGAGCTTGGGATTTCCCAGTTTGATGCCCTTGTTCCAGTGAAAACCTGCTGGGATATTGTGTAAAAACTTGTGGAAACAAGCAGAGCCCCCTGCTTTAATCATCTCTCACTCACCTGAAGGAGCTCCAGGTCTTAGACAAGGCTCAGCACCCACTTCAGATTCATGCTGCTGCCTCAGGGCCAGCCCAGGATGCCTGGAGATGTTTGGATTGTTGCAGGTATTTTTGGAAAAGGAATCTGACAAGTTTTTTGTTATCGTGGCAAAATATTTAAGATATTTAAAAGCATTTTTAGAACGAGATCACAGTGTCACTAAAAGATTTTTATATCCGTGCAATTACCTGCTAATAAATGTTCAGAATTTATTTCTCACCCCTTCTTTTGATTTTTATCCAGGAACACTGCAAGGGCTGTAGGGATGTGCAGGACTTGTAGGAGTGGGGATTTTCTGTGGTTTGAAGTCCCTGCCAAGGTGGCTGTTGAAGGAATTCATTATGGACTCCACGCTCTAACCAGGATTGTTAATTGAGCTCTGGCATTTGCCTAAGTGAAAGCAGCTGTGCTGACCACTGATGTAAAGAAATGTCAACCCCTCTAGAGCAATTTTTATTAGGTTTTTTATGGAAATAGCTGTCTAGGCAGAATTACTTCAGAATTTGCTATATTTAGTACATAGCTCTCGTTTGATTCTGGTACAGATGCAGAATGATTTGGGGTTAGTCCTGTGTGCTTCCCAAAGCTGAAACTTCTAGAGCTGGAATCACTGCCATATAATCAATTTTCCCAAGAATTGGTGTTCCCTTGCTTTTCTGTTTGGATTTTTACATTTTTCTTTCTTCCTGCCCCCAATCTGTCTGCTCTCATGTTCTTCATAAGTTCTTTATCTGAGGAATCTTTCCCACAAATTGTTTTATTTTCCTTCCCACCTAACTGAAAGCACATTTAACCAGACCAAATGTGGAGCAGTGCATTTTTTATCAGTCCTTGGGAGCAGCTAAATGTAGTCCCTGTTATCAATCACCAGGAAATGTTTCATGCTGAGGGCATTGTTAGCAAAGATTAAAATGACAGAGGGACAAAACACACATTTAAAGTTTGACATCGGTGGGGAATCCATCTGTGACAAATTTAGGCTCAAATCAATCTGTAACACCCATTTTGGGGGGGTCCAACAAGTTCTTAGCCAGCCTCATTTCCTGGTTCTCCCAGCATCACCCTGATTTTAAATACTCAAATCAATTTGCAGTTTTGGTGAGGAGGTTTTAGGCTTGGCTGGCTCTAAGGATCATAAATCTTACTTTTTTCAAACACCTTGTGATAGTTTTTTCCTGAGTGTCCCAATCCATCTCTGGGCTCCTGTTGTGGTGCTTTGAATTTCTGAATTTCAATTTTTAGCAGCTCTTTTCTTGCTAATTCAATGTGGAGTCAGATGCTCATCTTCTAATTAGAAAGATCACAAAAAACATTGCCTAAACTTTTTAATTTTCCATCCTTACTTAGGAGCTCAATCCAACAACCCTCAGAGTGTTGAAATTTAGTCACAACTCCTGGTCCCAAAATCCCCTTCTGAGATCCTGCCTTTGGTTTGAGGCTCTGCTAATGGCTGAAGAAGATAAAGCTGAAAATTCTGGGTGTTTTTTAGAGGTTTTTTTGTTTATCAGCTCCTTCTCAGCTTCCATAAAACACCAATCTGAAGGCCCTGCTTGCCAAGGCAGTTCCTTCTGAGCATTTCCCTGTCTGGTTTGTCCTTTGTTGATTGTATTTAAATTATTTCACCTTACTGACCTTCAGCACTGGATGAGTGATTTCCTTCCTCTGGCCTGGGAGGATTTTAGCTCTGCTGAGGAGTGAGAAAGAGGAGCAAGGTGAACTCTGGTGACTGGTGTGTGCTCAGCATCAGCTGTGAGGCTGGCAGAAATACTCATTTTATATATCCAACAACATCCAAAATCTTTCTGAGGTCAGGAAAAGAGTTTTAAATTATTTAGAGTAAAATCTCAGGGAGTTTTCAATTATTCAGCCTGAGCTCTGTTCCAGGAATAAGCACAGTAAGGAAGTTGTGTGTCTTACAGTCATAAAGACAGAACAAAGCAGTGCCAGATTTCTTCCCTGGAAAAATAAAACACCACAAAAGTAGAGCAAAAATGAAAATTACATTAAGACTGTTGCTTAAATGAACAAAAAATCAATTATTTTCTAAATATGGCATTAATTGTGCATTTGCCATTAAGATCTGTGTAAAGACCAAACAATCAAAGGAATGGTTATGGAAAATATTTCTGTAGTTTGTAGCTTTCTGTCATCTCAGGTCTCTCTTTTATTAAACAAGTTTAAAAAAGAATGAACCACAGAATGGTTGTGAGAAGAAATAACACATGGATTGGAATTTAGAATGCAACTTTTAATACATCCTAGACAATTAAACAGCAAATGTGGGAATGTGCCAGTGGGAAAAGAGATTTATATGTAGATGTGGGTTTGCTTTCCACTTAACTGTTCTTGGACTTTCTCTGCTGCTTTTATGGAATAAAGAAATTATTTCAGCACAGTGTGAGAGCCTAAACCTGACAGCATCTGCAAATATTGTGCAAATTATTCTCATTAAAACTTCATCTTTTCTACAGAGCTGATGGGAAGTGAAGTTTTGTGAGGGAGAGAAGAAAAATGGGAGAAACAAAAAAAAAAACCCAAACAAAACAAGCTAAAGGTCTTAATGCTATTGAAGAATAATTGGTTGGAAATAGAATAATGGAAAGAATATAATGAAAAATGAAAATTAATTAGTTAATAATGGAAAATATAATTTTTTTTCTCCTTCCCCAGGGTTGAAAGATCCACTGACCAAGTGATCAAGCCGGTGAACGTGGAAGCCCTGTCCAAGTGGGTTGGGAAGATCCCAGCTGATGTCCTGCAGGACATGCCCGTGATTGCCCCCATGCTGGCCAAGCTGGGCTACGACCCCTATGCCAACCCCCCCAACTATGGGAAGCCAGATCAGAAGGTGGTGGAGAACACCAGGAGGGTAAGGCTTGTGTGGGTTTCATTATTGATTAAACGGGTTCGAGCTCTAGAGCAGGAGCCTTGTGTTGGTCTGGGCATTTGGAGTCTGTTTCTCACACTTCTTGCTGCTTCACAGTGTGTTTTATTTGGGGGAAAATGAAGGGATTCTTTGGGCTCTTGAGCTCCTTGCTGTGTGGAGCTGAACCTCCTGAGAGCTGCCCAGAAATTTGGGGAACTGGTAATGTCAGTTCTGAACCAAAATTTGTGTTCAGCCTAATCTTGGGCCTGCCACTGCTTGGATTTGCCTTGGCCATTTGTGCTGTGTAAATGCTGTATTTTCATGTGAATATAATATAAAATACCCTCAAAACATTTGCTTTCCAGTGGCATTATTCTTCTTAATGTTGCTGATCTTGGCCATCTGCTGTTAGGTGTTTATTTGGATAAATGCTGTTTCTCCAAAAGTGAAGTTTTTAAAGCAGACACAAATCTAGATGTGTAATATAAAAATTAGACTGAGTCATAATTAACAGTGGGAAAAGCTTTCTTGTCTGGATTTCAAACTTGATGAATGAGCTCAGCTTTTTATAGATGAGGCTTGGCAGAAGCTCTGTCACAAAATTACACCCCAAATACTCAGTAGGGTTTGAAAAATGACCCATAGAAAACAGCCCACAATGATCAAAATGTCTGATTTTCCAATTCTTTGTAGAACAGCCCAAAGATGGAGCAAGGTCTGCTGCTGATTAACCTAAACTTAAGGATTTGAGTCTGAATTTAATGTTGTTGGAATTTGAGTAGTTGGGCTATTAGAGCTGTTTATCCCTGGAGGTATCCGTTGAAAAACTCATTACCATTGTTGGAAATAGAATTAATAACTCTGCTTCTGTTCTTTTTGGACTTAGTTTATTAAAAGAAGGTGACTTTTTCTGCTGCAGCAGAGTAATCAGGGAAAAAATTGAATTAAACAATTTGAAAGCACTGTCTTCCAGGAGCCTTCTGATCCTGAATAAACTGCTTGGAATACTGATGGGAAGGAAAAAGGAGTTGGGGTTTGTGAAGTCCCTAAACACTCTTGCATTATTTCTTTTTAGAAAAAAAATGCCATTAATCAATAATCAGTGTATTAAAGGCTGGCAGGTTTATTTTTTTAATTAATAGCTGATAGCTCAGCATGGAAAAAGTAACACACCCTTTTTGATTACAATTTAAAGGCTCCCTGTTTTAAAAGGCTCACAAACAAATTAAGTTGTCTGCAGTTAAAATAAGTATTCAGTACTAGAAATTGCAAATTTTATTGGTTGTGTCTCACTGATAAAATTGACAGAAGTTTTTGCAGCCTGCTGACCTTTGTGAGCCTCCACCTGTGTGGGGCAAACCCAGGCCAAGCTGTAAAAATTGTCTGGATTTCTGTCTCTTCTTGAAATGGATTTGATTTCAACATACAAGAGAGGGATTCAGGCAGGAGCAACTGTAAAGAATGAAAACCTAATTTCAAAGGCTGAGGGTTTCCTGAGGCTTTTTCCAAGTTTGCTTTGAAGGATAATTTGTTTGTTTACTGATGCTAAGAGCAGCTGGTAAAAACTGAAGCTGATCTAAATATTGCAGACATATGGAACACTTATTAATATTTTGGCTGCTATTTTAATTTAATAGCTTTCCTTACAGCCCCAGACAGCATTTTAATTTTGCTGTTTATTACAGTTCCCAGTATATATTTTTCTAGTCACTTGTTCTTTGCCAAAAATCCATTTGCGTGTGTGGTTTGTACAGATAAAATGAGGGAGGTGTTCTGAATGAATGCTGAAAGCAAGAGAGTTCAAGATGGTTCCTCTTCAAAACTTAGAATATTTCTTTAAAAACAGAGCAACATAAAGATTTCAGACTCTGGTGTGTGAGTTTGGCCCATCAGGGACAGCCCTTGTGGGGTTTCCTTTCTCCTCCAGGAGCCTGTGCAGAATTCCTTGCTGCTGCAACCTGGAGAAAAAAAAAAGCATTTATTTAAATGGATAAAATAAATAAATCTGGGTTTTTCCAGCCTTTTGGAGCTGGCACTTGGCGAGTTAAGTGTGTTCCTGTGTACTCTGAGCTGGTGAATTTGTAAATCACTGGAGCACTTCCTTTGCTCTTGCTTTCTTTAAATTTCCTCACCTGGGATAACCTTTCACAGAGTTTTGTACTGGGTATCTTGAATATGGATGAAGCTGGCCAAAGGAAATCTTTCCAGAATTGCTTTTCAGTGCATTGTAAGAATATCTGGATCTTGTTTGTAGCCATTTATTGGCTTATTTTGTGTTTGGAAGCAGCTCTCTTATATTTATATTTGTATTTGTGGTCTCCAAGACTTTAAAATGAACACAGAATTTCAATTGTATTCATTGAAAACAGATAAAGTTTAGACTTCTAAAGCTGAGCAAAATCTGTCTCTTCTTGGAAAAGACCACAAATTGCACTTAACAGTGAAAATAATGCTCAACAATTTAAAGCTGCTGCTCTCAGTCATGGAAGTGAGAACCAGCAGTGTCAAAATTCCTAAACCAAGGGCTGGTACTGGAGAAGAATGGAAAGAGATGGCTGGTGTGGTGCAAAATATTAGTTTTCCTAAGCTTGCTGAACACTCAAGTGCTGTTCTTTATTCCTCTTTTCTCCTTTTCTGTCCCCTGCTGGTGACTTCCATATGTACAGCTTAAATATAATCTTTTTCTTATTCAGTCTGGAGAGAAAATGATGATTTTCTGTAGCTAAAGGACAGTGCTTAAATTAGAAATGCTATCTCCTTGTAGGTAATGCAAGGGAAGCAGTGCTCTCTGCTAAATTTGGATTTTTCACTTGCCTCTTACCTGTGGAGGACACCAAAATGCTGAGTTTGGTTTCTGTGCTCCTGCAGCACAGCACAAAAATGAAAAGAAGCAACCTGGGATGGTGCTTTGACATCTCTGCTTTTGTTTGAGGAACTAGCAGAGCATGAAGGGGGCTCCATCTCTTCTTGTGTTGCTGTCCCAGAGCTGTGCTAGGAAATAAAACCTCTCTGGCAGGAGCTGCACTGGGCCAGGCACGAGTTCAGCAGATTTTCTGATGGGTTCACTATCAGAGCCATTAACTTTTTGTTGATCTGTTTTCTGTTAAGCCTGACAATATTATCTTTTCTGACAGTTTCTCTTGTCTCAGTTAAGGAATGCAGAGCAGAGAGAGCAAGCTCTGGCCAGGCTTGTGCTGTTCTCTGGGACCTCTCCAAGGAGGTGATTTTGCCTTCACTGAATGTGTTGTGGTTTTCTTGTATTTCTGTTGCTGAGCTGTTAATTTATCACTGCAAGGGTTCCTTCCTTATAGATACATCATTACTGATTGTTCTCCCCTAGAGTTTTATCAAGTTCTACATCCTGAACAGAAAGGAAATCAACATCCTGAAGAAAATTAAGTTTTCATCTGCAAATTATGCAGAAAATGCAAATAATTGAGCTGTGTGTGAGCTGGTAGCCCAGTGTCTATGGGTGAAATACAAAAGTGCTTCACTCCTCGTTAGAGCAGTGTGTGATGTGTCCTTATGAGCACTGTGAGATGCTGTAAAAGTGAATTTCAGTTTGCCAGAAGCTGCTTTGTTGTGTTATGGTTGGCACAGTGGTTTCCTCTCCCATCTGTCATGAGTTACATCAGATTTTCTTTGGCACGTCCTTCCCACTAAATAAATTTGTGTACTTGGAATACACACTCCAGTAAGTTCTTTTAACTTCTTCATGGAGTTGTGCTGCCTGTCCTGGAGAGATCCAGAGGTGGAAGTTAGAGAATTCCAGAGAAGGAGCCGTGGTTTTCACCAGCACCGTTCAAATACAGTTCTGATAGGTTGGATATTAGGAAAAAGCTTTTACAGAAAGGTGATAAAGTTCTGGAATGGCTGCCTGGGGAGGTGGTGGAGTGCCCATCCCTGGGTGTGTTTGACAAAGCCTGGATTGGCTCTGGGTGCCAGGGTTCAGCTGAGGGGTTGGGGCTGGGCTGGACTCGATGATCTTGAAGGTCTCTTCCAACCTGACTCTGTGAATTCTGTGATTCTGTGAAGTACAGTGGTTCTTCCACTGCCAGCCCAAAGCTGTTCTCCAGCTCTGCTTTATGTTCAGCTAAAGGTGTTTTATGTTCAGCTGATGGCAACACCTAGAGATAAAACCAGAGTTTGCTCACTCCAGTCTCATGCCTGGTTTACACTGTGAGGAACCATCTCCTGTTCAGAGTCCAAACATCCATGACAGCCAGGATTTCAGGAGTTTCTCTTTGAGCTTTTAAGGGCAGGAGCAATCTCTGATAAAGGTAAAAAGTGTATTTATCCTGAGGGATGGGGGTAATTGTGCTGTCAGAGGTGTTTGGATGCCCAGCTGCTCAGAGCCCTGCATCTTCATTTTCAGTGATTAACCCGATCATGAAGGCATTTGGCTTTGTGGGTGTTTTCTCTGATATTTAAAACAAAAATTTGGGGGCTAGTCAATCTTCCATGTGACTGCAACAGCACAGACTTTCTCAGTGTCCTCTAAATTTGTTTAATATTCCCTTTAGTGGGTGTTTCTTCCAACATGTGGATTGTTTCTCTCCAGAGGTGCTGCTATCTTATTTTTACAACAAAAACAACACCTTAAACCCCTTAACTCTGCATAAATGTGATTAATAATGTATAAAGAGAGTTATTACCAACCAAAATGCAAACTGAGGTGTGGTTGGAAGCTGCCTTTTGGCAGCCAGTGCTGGGCCTGTGGAAGATCCTGCTCTCTGTTGTCCCTCCTGGGTAAACATTTACATCTCACATGGCCCTTCCTTGGCAGGGCCAGCAGAGGTGAAGAATTGTGTAAACCTTTAAAGCTGCCTTAAAAGTTCAGGAAAATCTGAAAGATGAGCACTCCATGTGCTCTGGAGTGGGTCTAGAAAGGGGCTCAGCTCTGGTTTTGCCAGTGTTCTTTAATTTTTTTCCTTTTACAATTAAACATCTTGTACTCTACAGCTTGGATATTTTAAAGTTTACCAAGTCCAAGCACACTCGGTTGCAGGATGGCTTTTACACAAAAAACCCATTATTTTTGTGTACTGGAACTGACCAAATATAATGGGACTCTTTCCAAAGCAGACAGGAAAGTGGGTGAAAAAAAAAAGCTTTAATCTTCTATAAAAAAGAATTGTAGGTTATACTTCTGTTCTGAAATTCTCCCTGTGTGTTTAAAGGGGTTTTCTCAGGCAACTGGATGTGAAACTTATTTTCTGATCTCTTTTTGAGAATAATATCCATTCAGTTTGGCTATAAGAATGTGTTTTGGTTTTTTAATAGAATTTTTGAATACTGCCAACACTGAACAACAAACTGACACAGGCTTCAGATCCCCCTCTTCTGGAATTCCACTTGGACTTGCAAAATAATTCCCTTAGAAATGGTAAACCCCATTTCTCCTCAATTTTACTGAATTCTTGCTTAGACTGGAAATAATTCCAATATCCTGCTTCTGTCTCTCTAGTGTCACTGTGAGTGATGTGTTCTACACTTATAAATTGGTCAGAAAAGAATTTGGATTCTGAAGCCTCTTTAATTACTTTGGCTGCAGATGGAGTCATTGTTTTTAGAATTTCTGGATTGTTTTGATCCCTGGGTTTTGAATCAAAAGGGACCATTTATGTTTTTGGAACTACTTTAAACCAGTTTTTATGCAGTCTCCTCCTGACAAAACCAGCCCTTAGGTAATGTCAGTTCTGAACCAAAATTTGTGTTCAGCCTAATCTTGGGCCTGCCACTGCTTGGATTTGCCTTGGCCAGTTGTGCTGTGTAAATGCTGTATTTTCATGTGAATATAATATAAAATACCCTCAAAACATTTGCTTTCCAGTGACATTATTCTTCTTAATGTTGCTGATCTTGGCCATCTGCTGTTAGGTGTTTATTGGGGTAAATGCTGTTCCTGCAAAGGTGAAGTTTTTAGAGCAGACACAAATGGAGATGTGCAATATAAAAATTAGATTGAGTCAGAGTTGCAGGAGAAGAAAGGAGGAGGATTTTGGTTTGGTCCTTCTGGTTCTGAATCAGTCACAAAGTGCTGTCACCATCAGGATTAATTGGTTTTAAGAATTCCCAGAAAAGGTGAAGGTTCCTGCCTGTTCCTTCCAACATCAGCACCACCTAACACAAAGTCCTGTTTTTTCTTGTGACCCTTGCTGAGGTTATTCTGTAACATTTTTGCTGTGACATTGTTGTTTTGTAACTTCCATTCCTGTTCTCCAGGACACAACCTGCATTTTAATAGTTGGATAAAAGCAGAAAATGAGAAATCCTCTCCTTGATTTATAAATATTTATAATGGAGCAAGGCTCCAATAGCCACACACTGAATTTCAGGGTGACTTTCCTTAATGTTCCCATGGGAATGCCAGTGGCCCCTGGCTGAATACAGATGAGAGCTGTTCCTATTTTATCTAAACCTTGGAATATCAGAGTGCCACAATGTGGGTGTGCAGCAATTCCTGCTCTCAGTCACGCTGGTGGTTTGGATCCCAGGGATGGAATTGAGAATCCAGTCCTGAAACAGGCAGGAAATTCAGAGCTGGCTCAGCTGCAGTGCCAGGCCACTGCAGAATATTGACAAGCTGGGCACGGCTTTGGGTTTGGTCATGTGCACATAGGAGAGCAGAGAAAACTGAGATGAACATCCCCTGATTCCTGCAGCTCCTGCCTGTGACACAAACCAGGGAGGGCGGCTCGGAGCCAGGCTCTGCAGGAGCCCCATTCCCATTTCCTGCCTTCAGGAATTTTCCTGCATAGGTTTGGAGGAGCCCCATTCCCATTTCCTGCCTTCAGGAATTTTCCTGAGTAGGTTTGGAGGAGCCCCATTCCCATTTCCTGGCTTCAGGGAATTTTCCTGAGTAGGTTTGGAGGAGCCCCATTCCCATTTCCTGGCTTCAGGGAATTTTCCTGAGTAGGTTTGGAGGAGCCCCATTCCCATTTCCTGCCTTCAGGAATTTTCCTGAGTAGGTTTGGAGGAGCCCCATTCCCATTTCCTGGCTTCAGGGAATTTTCCTGAGTAGGTTTGGAGGAGCCCCATTCCCATTTCCTGGCTCCAGGAATTTTCCTGCATAGGTTTGCAGGAGCCCCATTCCCATTTCCTGGCTTCAGGGAATTTTCCTGAGTAGGTTTGGAGGAGCCCCATTCCCATTTCCTGCCTTCAGGGAATTTTCCTGAGTAGGTTTGGAGGAGCCCCATTCCCATTTCCTGCCTTCAGGAATTTTCCTGCATAGGTTTGGAGGAGCCCCATTCCCATTTCCTGCCTTCAGGAATTTTCCTGCATAGGTTTGGAGGAGCCCCATTCCCATTTCCTGGCTTCAGGGAATTTTCCTGCATAGGTTTGGAGGAGCCCCATTCCCATTTCCTGCCTTCAGGGAATTTTCCTGAGTAGGTTTGGAGGAGCCCCATTCCCATTTCCTGGCTTCAGGGAATTTTCCTGAGTAGGTTTGGAGGAGCCCCATTCCCATTTCCTGGCTTCAGGGAATTTTCCTGAGTAGGTTTGGAGGAGCCCCATTACCATTTCCTGCCTTCAGGGAATTTTCCTGCATAGGTTTGGAGGAGCCCCATTCCCATTTCCTGGCTCCAGAAATTTTCCTGAGTAGGTTTGGAGGAGCCCCATTCCCATTTCCTGGCTTCAGGGAACTTTCCTGCATAGGTTTGTGCCCTTTTTTAATTTTTATTTTGAAATGATTGCACAAGAGCACACTCATGACAGTGGGATGATCAGTCTTTATGCTACAGTAGACAGGATGGTAAAACTTTTCAAGTATGCTTCTGTTTTGGAAAAAAAAAACAAAACAGAATACTTTTTTTTGCCATTTGGAATGTTTATTCTCAGAAGAAAAGAGCTTTTAAAAATTATCCTCTAGAGAGAAGACAATATGTTGCCAGGATATTTAATGTTCTAGCATTAGTGGATGCTAACAACACAAAACTTATTTTCTTTTTTTTTTCTCTTTCCCTTAACAAGCCTTTCAGCATTTCAAACAATAGTGAATGAGTGCTTTGAGTAGTATAAATTTTTGTTTGTTTTTCCAGGTCTATAAAGGTGAATTTCAGCTTCCTGACTTCCTCAAAGAAGTGCCACAGGTACAGTATTGAATTAATTTCCTTTTTGTGGGTGTAGCAGCAAATGATATCAAACAGCCGTTGTAAACCACTTCTTAATGAGCTTGATTTTCTGATTGATGGTGAGATTTGCTGATTAACCATGGGGTGGAATCTTGAACTCAGCATCCCAAACCTCTCCTGAATCTGTGTAACTCCAGGGTGAAGAGTGGTGTTGGTCACCCTGAGCTGCCTGAATATTGCTGTGAAATGGAAAGAAAAACTGAGCCTCTTTTGTGGACCAAACTGCAAAGTTTGTTACTTGTAGAGGAGCTTTATCTTTTCTTATCTTGGTTTAAAGCAAGTCTAGTCCAGAGGGCAGAGTTATAAGTACTGAGAGATTTTAAAAATAAATAGAGATGTTACCAAAGTCAGATAGATAGGGGTGGTGTTGATTTAATAGTTAAGTGTGCTATGGAACTCCAGGTTTTACTGAAAATTCACAATTTGGTACCCCCCAAATGCTGTTCTTTGTCATCAGCTCCTTAAGGGACCTGCAAAAAAAAAAACAAAAAAAAAAAGCCCTTAAAAACTCTCAAACTGTAGGATCTTTTGGATATCACAGAACTGTAAAATCCCAGAATGGGTTGGGTTGAAGGACCTTAAAAATAATTTTTTTTCCACCCCCTGCCATGGGCAAGGACATCTTCCACTATCCCAGGTTGCCCCAAGCCCTGTCCAACCTGGCCTTGGACACTGCCAGGGATGGGACAGGTTAAAAAACCCAGGAATCTACCACAGACAAAGCATTTTGACTTCTCCATTTGTTCAGATAAAAATGATTTGATTAAAAAGGAAAACTGATTTCTTTTGTTCCAGCCAAAGAAGACAGTAGAAAGGAAGTCTCGTGGCAAGATAAAATGAACGTGGAGCAGTAAAGTGGCATAGCTGTAGTGTGTGTTTCATGTTTTCAGAAAATAACCCTGCTGTGGCCACCAAACCTTTCTGAGCAGCCTTTGTGTGATCTCTAACGTGGGCTTGGCTTTTCCCTGGCTCTTTGCCTGCTTGGATCACTCAGTGCTCCTGCTTTGCTCAGCTCTGGAGAACCATCCCAGCCCTGTTGCTGCCAGCGTTGTCCCTGTCACTGAGTGTCTGCTCCATGTGTGCTGCTGAACTCACAGGAGCCTGCTGGGGTCACTTCCACGGGGGATTGCTGGTGGGATTGCAGGATTAGCCACAATAAAGCTGCAGGGATGGGGTGTGCCTTACCAGGAGGGGAAATACTGCTGAGAGGGATCCAGGGAAAAGGCAGGGAGATCCTTCAGAATTGAGCACACCGTGTATACATGGTGTGCTAGCAAAAAAAAAATCCTTGATTTTGAATAAATCCTGGGTTAAATGCTTTAAATCCTTGTTTGCATACACTGTCAGGTAAATTATGCTGTTTGTGGTTTTCAGTTATCCTGGGGTACCCAGAAGAACCTGGGCCATTCTGATAAGTTCCTTCTTCACTCCATAGGATAGGGAGGTTGCTGCTAAATGCCAGGAGGTGAATTTATACAATTAGCTTGGTTTAAATACAGTATTTACCAAAATCTGAGCAGATTTATCCCTAGCAAAGACAGACCATCCAAAAGACAAAAATAAGCACTGTGGAAGAGTAAAAGAATATTTCTTAAACCATAAAAACCTGATCAAATTGATGCAGATAGTGTTCTCTTTAATATTAACATAAAGTAATTTAAAAGCTCAAAGGTTTGGAGAACAGACATTGGTACTGATATTTTTGTCCTCTAATGTAAAATAGCTAATTTAATTTTTCTTTTTTTGGCAGACTGAACCTATGGAATAGAAGATAAAATGGACATTTCTTGCACAGAAGGTAATAAAAGAGTGTTTCAGTTCTGCTCATTTGTTGTTCTTAAGTCAAGATGATTTTTGTTTAACTTCTGTAACTCCATGGGTAAGATAAATATGAAGATGTGTTTTTTAAAGGAGGCTGCTAAAGATGAGCTGGTTTGTGATATTTGATTTATCATCTCATAGCCAGTATTTTCAAAAAGCTGCATTTTAGTCACTGAATAAACAGTGACAAAATTACAGGGAGCTGAGTAAATTCCAGACTAGTTAAAGAATGAGTGATGCAATGTTTCCTGTGTTAATCCAGGGTTTTTCTGCTATCAAATGTTCTGGCCTGACAACAAAAGATGGCAAAATTTAAATCCAGTTTAAAAATAGCCCAAAGCAATATGCCCTACAAATATCCCCAGAATAGATCCTTGTGTGGCCATAAATACAAACACCCCAAATATAGCCAAAAGCACTGCTCTGTGTAGAAATAATGGCTCTAAAATCTTCCCAGAGATGAATTACAGACCTTCACTGTGAAATCAATAGAGAAACCATCATCTGTTCACACAGCCAATTTAAAATAACCAAAGCCTCAACCTCATTCTGCCACTTAGCTCTGAAAAAGGGATTCCAACCTGCAACACTTCTGTCTGAAGCTGCTGCCCAGTTTCTGAGAAACCAAACTGGGAATTTCCCAGCACAACTTCCCACTGGCTCACAAGGCTTTGGGATGGAAGTGGAAAATCAATATATTTTGTTTGCACCATGCTGCAAGCAGTCTCTAATGCCAAAGGAGGGACACAGCAGCCCCATCCCTACAGGAATGGGATTTGTCTTGGCAGTGGCTTTGCACCTGCTGAGACAACAGTGGCTACCTTAATTCTGCTTTATTTGTCATTCCAAAAGCCCGTCCTGGATAAAAAGCTGAATGTTACCAGCAAAACTCCAACATGACTTTATTTCTTTTTCCCTAGAAGATCAGCTGCTGCCTTTTCCACGGGAATGATCCCTCAGGCCTGTCCCCCTGGCTCAGAGGTGTGCTGCTCATGGCCTGCTCTCCTCAGAATGTTCTCTCCTCTTGCTTTCATCCTGGTTTTGTTCCAAATTTTGCTGTTGTGAGCGCATGTAAACCTGTTAAAAAACAACAAAAAAAAATCACTGATGTTAATGTAGAACTGCTTTACATTTGCACAACTATTTTTTTAATGTTTTAAAAAGTGCAAAAGCAATGCCTGTCTCTGAAATTGCTCTTCTGTTTTAATTACAGGGCTCCATCTTCAGATTTTTTTGTTTCTTGTAGCAGTTTGGTTTTAAATGTACAAAGCTTTCAAGAGTGGTCTGTGCTTGTCCTAAAAGATTCTTGGTGGAAAAGTTGTTTGTTTTATTCATATGTGAAAAATGTTAAATATCTTTTATTTAAAAAGAAAAAAAAGTTGATAAATTACATGTACAATTTACAATTCAATGATCTTTTGTATTTTATTTTTCAAAATAAATGCTTTAAATGTGATTTTTGTTTATTTATTTCTTAATTGTCTTGTTTCCAACTTAATATTTAAATAATTCAAGATATTGATGTGTTAGTTATAATTCAAGACATGATGTGAGGGAAGATATGATCTCATGTCCTGGCTTTGGTTTTTATTTTAAGGTTTGCAATTTAATGCTTTTTGTGTGCTTTTAATAGCTGGGTGATGAAGAAATACTAAATTGGAGTGTCCCACTGAGGTGTAACGTGAGGTTTGTTTGGTGCAGGTAGAAGTAGGCAATTTTAGACTCCTGAATTTGTTCCTTAACAGCAATTTTGTTCAGAGCTGCTCTGCTGGGAGGAAACTGCTGCTGTGAGTTGTACCCTAAAGCTTGGATCTTTAGGGTACAACGTGGATCGTGATTATTTCCATAAGTTATTTTTGGGATGTTGTTGTGGCTCAGATCCTGCTCCCCTCGCTGGTTCGAGGCGATGAGGGCGGTTTCAACCTTCCCCACTGCTTTTGAGACATTTGTATTTGCCCGGACTGTGGATCTGACGGAGTTCTGCTTTCCCTCCGTTTCTCGTTGTTAATGTGTGTGGTGATAAACGCGCCGTGCCGTGAGGAGGGCGATCTCCGCGCTCCCGGGCCTCCCCTGCCGCCGGCTGAGGGCAGCGCGGCCCCGCCGCTCCCGAGGCCGCTCCCTGCCCCGCCGACACCGCCGGGCGTTTCCCGGGAGCCGCCGGGCGTTTCCCGGGAGCCGCCGGGCGCTGCGGGATCGCCCCGGAGCCGCCGCCGGTGCCGCCGGGGCGGCTCCTCCCGCCGGGACCCGGATGGGCCCGTGCGTGACGCGGGGGCGCGGCCGCTCCCCCGGGCCGGGCCGGGCCGGAGCGCAGCCGCAGCGCGGGCGGGCAGCAGGTGAGCAAGGGCGGGGACAGCCGGGCCGTCCCCTCAGCCCTCCCTCATCCCCTCCATCCCCGGCGGGAGTTTCCCCGCGGCCGGGCTCCGCTACCGACCCGCGGCAGGTGAGGGAGCGGCGGGGAGGCCGCGGGGCTGGAGGGGCGAGGGGAGCGGAGGGAGCGCGGCCGGGGCAGCCCCTCGCGAGCGGGGGTGCCGGTCAGGCTGTCACCCTGGCGAGGTGAGAGTTAATTAATTATTAATGAATGATTGGTTGTTTGCCTGGCTGTTGGCGTGCCCGCCGCCTGGGTTTGTGCTGCTCCATCCAGGCGCTGTGGCGATGCCTGTGCTCCTCAGAGCTGTCAGACGGCTCCGAGCTCTGAGAGCTCTGGGATTCCATGAGGGACAGTGCCAGCCCCAGTGAGTGCAGCCCGGTGTCCTCAGAGCTGTGGGATTCCATGAGGGACAGTGCCAGCCCCAGTGAGTGCAGCCCGGTGTCCTCAGAGCTGTGGGATTGTGAGAGGGGCAGTGCCAGCCCCAGTGAGTGCACCCTGGTGTCCTCAGAGCTGTGGGATTCTGTGAGGGACAGTGCCAGCCCCGGTGTCCTGAAAACTGTGGGATTCCATGAAGGACAGTGCCAGCCCCAGTGAATGCAGCCCGGTGTCCTCAGAGCTCTGGGATTCCATGAGGAACAGTGCCAGCCCCAGTGAGTGCAGCCCGGTGTCCTCAGAGCTGTGGGATTCCATGAGGGACAGTGCCAGCCCCAGTGAGTGCAGCCCGGTGTCCTCAGAGCTGTGGGATTCCATGAGGGACAGTGCCAGCCCCAGTGAGTGCAGCCCGGTGTCCTCAGAGCTGTGGGATTGTGAGAGGGGCAGTGCCAGCGCCAGTGAGTGCACCCCGGTGTCCTGGAAGCTGTGGGATTCCATGAGGGACAGTGCCAGCCCCAGTGAGTGCAGCCCGGTGTCCTCAGAGCTGTGGGATTCCATGAGGGACAGTGCCAGCCCCAGTGAGTGCACCCTGGTGTCCTGGAAGCTGTGGGATTCCATGAGGGGCAGTGCCAGCCCCAGTGAGTGCACCCTGGTGTCCTGGAAGCTGTGGGATTCCATGAGGGGCAGTGCCAGCCCCAGTGAGTGCACCCCGGTGTCCTGGAAGCTGTGGGATTCCATGAGGGGCAGTGCCAGCCCCAGTGAGTGCACCCCGGTGTCCTGGAAGCTGTGGGATTCCATGAGGGGCAGTGCCAGCCCCGGTGTCCTTCACCCCGGTCACTCCACCCCCTGCCAGGTGTCCCTGCTGTCCTGCAGGGTCACTGGGATGGAGAGTCCATTCTGCCCATCCACACACCCTGTCCTTGCTCTCGGCTGCAAAGCTGGGTTGCACTGCCCTTTCATCGTTGTTGTTTATGACTAGAGATGCTGGGATTTTACAGTCCAGGATTCTCCAGGCCAATGTGTAACACAGTTTATTGCCCCTCTTCCTGTTTCTTTGCTGCTCTGACACAGATTCATTGGAATTTACTGGATGTTGTGTCATTTCCCTCTGTGTTCACACAAACCTTACAATCATCTGTGTCTCTGGAAGTTGGGGATGCAGACAATGCTAAATCAGGTCTCATTCTACCCCAGTTTCTCTTTAAAAAGGGGGAGCCTTCTAACATTCCAGTTGGTATCTCCCAAAAAAAACACATCCCAAAGAGTTACCTTTGAACAGGAGTTTGTGTGGGACTCCTGCGATGGGTTCATACATCTGAACCTCGATAGAAAACCTTTGACTGTATAACCATCATCTCATTTTTCATTGGTATGTAACTTTTTTGGGGTTTGTAACTTTGCCAACACTGGTGCAACCTCAGAAGGTACTTAAGAAGAAGTTGTTTAAACCAATATGGAGAAGTTGAGACAACAACAGAGCCTTGAAAAGCTTTTCTAAATCTCAGCATCAAGCCCAATTCAAGGGTTGCTGTCATTCTCTGGGGAATGAAGCCACACTGGCAGGGCCAGCTCATTTACTCAGCTTTCTGTGTGTGGAACAATATCTGAGCTGTCCCCAGCAAAGCTCCAGGAAGCAATCCCTGCTTTTAAATGACAGGTGGAAGGACTGGAAGGACACATTTCTAGTAGAATTGGATGCTGCTGATGTGATATTTGATTTAATGACAATTTTATTTATTGGTGGTGTTTTCTGTTGATCTAGACCTAGATGTATTTGAAGGTGAAATGGCAGTACTTTCTTAGTTTAAATAAATAAATTCTGTAAATTTAATGAGAGACTTAAGAAGGGAATATTTCTACACATAGTTAAAAATAATTATTGCAGGTGCTTTGAGTGAAAAGAAAAAGATCAGTCCAGGTTTGGATGGGGCTTGGAGCAGCCTGGTCTGTGGACATGGCAGGGGGGTGGAACTGGATGATCCTTAAGGTCCAGCTCAACCCAAACTGTTCTGGGATTCAGCTGGATGTGTTTTCTCCATGAAATGCAGAGATTAACTTCTGGTTTTCTTTCAGGAGGACTCTGCTCCTGTCAGCACAGCTCTGTTTCACTGCTCCCTGGGTGAACAGGTGAACCAGCCTAGAGAGGGACTGCACTCACCTTTTCATGAACGTCAAAAAACAGGTTCCACTTGTCAGTCATTGATCTTTTTATTGCCACTGAGCTTGTTCTCAAAATCCTGGTCTGGTGATGGCCTGAACCTCATTTTTGAGGGGTTGTTCTGTGTGGATGTTCCAATGGCAGAGGAGGTTGGTATCCTGAGCACAACATAATTCATGCTCTCATGGCTTTTTTTCTTAAACCTTGGTGTCATATTGAAGGAGATTATGAAAGTGGGAGAAAAATCTCTTTTTCTCAGGCTTCTAGCTCTGTTAGGAAAGAAGCCCTTTTTGATGCAGTGCCAAATGGATGAACTTACCCCAAAAACCCATTCTGTGGTCAATAATGCTGATACAGTTAATGGAGTGAATGTTGTTTATTCACACTAAACTCCATTTAGTGAAATCTATGGGACATCCTTGAAAAATGCAGACAAAGAACACATTTTTGCTCATTCTTGTGTTCTTTTTGAGTACTTTAAAGAGAACTAGAAATAGCAGCCAAAGCACTGGTGTCAGGTGACATCTTTATAAATAATACTTTCACAGTAAATACAGGCTCACCCCCAATTTTTGACTGTGCATCTTATAAATGCTGACCTGCAAACATTTCTGGCTGATAATTTGTTTATGTCTTTAAAGGAATCCCTAGCTAAATAATCTTTCATTTATATTTTGTCTATTATATATCTATATATATATAAACTGTACCTGTGAGGCACAGTTGAGTTGTTTGGATATCTAATGATGTCAGAATAAACGTTGTTTTAGGACAAATATTGAAATTGTTAATAGGGTGTGGCCCTTCAGAAGCACTTCCATCCTTATTTATCTGCCTGTGCACTGGACTGAGGTGGAAAAATGATTATGAACTGTAGAGAAGAGAAATTAAATCCCTCTCTGAGCTGAGCCAACCCTCTTAATCATGTTTGGAACTTCACAGTAGCTACTCATCTATATTTATTAGGGGGTTAAACAGGATCTAGAATTCATCTCCAGATTTTAGGGCAAGAAGGCTGTGGACAGTCCCACAGAATGTGGAGATTTTGGTCTGACCAGGTCTCCATACAGAACCTGTTTTGCTCAGGAGCATCCCAGCTCTGTCTGGGTTCACTCTGATCTCAATATTTCCTTTAAGAGCTGAGATCTAGCCGTGTGCACAGTCACTGTTGGCAGCATTATTAAGGCAGATTTTCAAATTTTGTCTTTTTTTCTTGCTGATTTTGAGGGGAAGCATCCCTTAGTTAATAAATAAACATGCCAGATGTGCTTGTGCAAATAATCCTCCCCTTTCTATATTTTATAGTGGTTTGAGGGAAGGTTTGGAGGTGGATAAAGCCTCTGGAGGTGGAATGCCTTTGTTAGGGAGTTGCGGTGCTGCCGGAGACACCCTGGGAACGGGGATTTTACATAACGCAGTGTAAGGGGAGCAGCGGGCTTCTCTCAGTTATTATTTTTATCGTGCAGTTTGTCAGCGCATCCCATTCTCCCCTTGAGGATGGACTGAGACGCCTTGGAGGTGTTAAACGCAGCTGATAATTAGCAGCGTGCTGAGGGGAGTTAATTATTCGTGTCTCACTTGCGCGTCCGTGTGTGCCGTGATGCGATGCAGCGGGCAGGGAGCCGCCTGCTTTCCCGGCTGCTGCGAAATCCCGGTTTTCCCATTTCCCAGGGAATTCCAGAGCCCGGCCGAGCCCTGCCCGTGCCCGTCCCCGCTGCCGGCGAGCGGCTGAAGGTGACAGACGGAGCCGGGCGTCGCCAATGTGGCAGGGACGCGTCCCTGTATCCCGCCCCTGGCAGGGCCGTGTTCCTGCATCCCGCCCCTGGCGAGGGACAGGCTGGGACAGCGGCCACCCAAATTCTCCCAGCAAATGACATTTTCCTGCAAAGCCGCGCCGGAGCCAATCGCTCCCTGCACCGCGCAGCCAATGGATGCCGGGCTCTTCCAGCCCCTGCCAGCGGCTCCGCGGCTGGAGGGCCTTGGAGCAGCTGTGCCAGCGGCATTCCTGCCCGCAGCCCTGCCCGGGGGTGCCTGGCATCCCTGCTCCTCCTCCTCCTCCTCCCGGGAATAACGCTGCTGCTGCTGGCAGCGCTGCGGGGAGCGCGCCGGCCATTGGGGTAATTGGGGTGATTAATTTGGGTCTCCCTTCAGCACTGCCACGGCCTCCTACCCAGCAGAGCTGCTCCCCAGAGCCAGAGGGATGGTGGTAGTCACGGGGCAGAGCAAAGTGAGTGCCACCCCGGATGATGCCATGTCGAGCTCGGATGCAGAGGATGATTTCCAAGAGCCGGCCACTCCCACCGCCACCCAGGCAGGACAAGCGCTACCTCTGCTGCCCCAGCAGGTAAGGGCTCACCTGAGACCGGCATGATCGCGGCAGCACAGACTGCTCACTGCTGGAGAATTCGGCATTTCCTTGTGGATACTCAGCTCGCTTAACACGTTTGAATAAAACTCAGTCTCTGGAATGTATTTGAGTAGCTCGGCAGCTTTACTTACAAGCTCCATCCAGGTTTGGACTTGAGACATGCAATCAAGTGTTTATTCTGGTACTTAAGGCAGCCTGAGGTGTGATAGTAAGATTTGAGGCCTGATGTAAACAAATGCAATTTTTTTTTCAGTGTATAGTATAGTCTGGTTGTGTAAAGGAACCAGCAGAGTGCAAGTCCTAAGGTTGACCTGAGATTTCTTCCCTTTTTTTTTCTCTCTGTATAAGGCTGGAGAAGGAGTTTTGTTTTGTTATTTCCTTTCCCCAAAAGAGCCAAGAGGAGGCATTAATATCTCAAATATCTGCCATTCCAGCTGAGTGATTTCTGCTGTTTCAGATTCCCAGCCACAATTAAACCACTCCCTGGTTCCTCCCAGCATCCAAAGCATCCAAATTTTCACCCCTCAGAGCTCCCTGATCTGTGGCAGCGGGGCAGGAACCACACATTGTCCCGGTGGCAAACTGCAAGTGCCTTTTGAAAGCTGTGCTGTCACCTGCAGAGGACTGGCAGCTCCTTTCTGATGTCCTGGTTGCTTTTGCAGTTCCCAGAAGTTGTCCCACTGAACGTGGGGGGGATGTTCTTCACCACCAGGCTGTCCACGCTGCGCAGGTACGAGGACACCATGCTGGCAGCCATGTTCAGCGGCAGGCACTACATCCCCACGGACGCTGAGGGCAGGTACTTCATCGACAGGGATGGCACCTACTTCGGGTAAGCACACACCCTCAGGGCAAGCTTGGCACCTTCTTACTGAAAACGGATTTTTAAACTTGTTTTTAACAGTTCTTTGCCTTAAAGTGCAGCATTGAACGCTGCACGCCTTCAAAGCATCGCAGGAGTAACTGCAGTTGAAAAGTCTTTGTTGGTTGTGCAGTGGGAAAGGAAATACAAGAAATGCTTTGGGTTTGTGCATTGTCTCCCCTAGAGATCTCCTTGAATTTGTTCATTGTCTCCCCTAGAGTATCTCCTTTCAAGGTATCAAGTTGTTTTGATGGTTTAAAGAAGTGTTTGGAAATAGGAAACTCCTTGCACAGTGCTGGGTTTAAATTGATATTCAGTATCTGTGAGGAAGAGGGAATGGAAGGAATGAGTGTAGTATTCTTACACAGTTGGAAATACGATGTTTTTAATCTTTAAGCAGAATATAACTGCTACAACAAAGCACAAGCCTTTAAAGAATTTCTTTTCCTAATTTATTCTTGTTGGTAGTGCCATATTCCTTCACCTCCAGGATCCCTCCTAAGTGCTCAGCTTTTATTTTATTTTTAATTAAACTAACCATTATTACTAATGCTCTGTTTGGACTGGGGTGAGATTACTAAAAAAGGTGATCAGTGTTCATGGGTTCAGGTCTTTACCCAAAGCACATATTGCAATTTGTCCCAAATTTTGTGTTGCTCCTTTGTAGACATTTCCTTATTGCCTTCAACAGAGGAGCATTAAATTATTTTCAAAGCACTTTTGGGTTGTGCCATAATCTGGGACAGAGATAGATTAAACCACTGTATTTATTCTAAAATAATTGTGTTTTTACATGAGGCAGTTGTTGGAAAATCAATTAATTTGTGATGTTATCAACCTCAGTTGAAAATACAGCTGGAACAGAGAGCCAGGTTAGCAGGTGCTGTATTTGTTATCATTCTAGGATTGCAGTAATGCTTCTTTAATTTGGTAAGGTTTTCTTAGTTAACACTTACAAAGTGATTTCTTTGTTTTTTTTGATAAGGTTTTGTTGGTTAATTAATACTTATAAAGTGATTTCTCTCTCTGTCAAAAGATCCTGTTGCTGAACAGTGTTTTAGAACTACAAGGAAGTGTTCTCTCTCTTTTTAAAAGTTCTGATTATTATTCTGTAAATGGCCCTGATCTGTGATGAGAAACCTCCTTTGCAGATGTCCCATGCATTCAGCTGGATCTGTGGAGTAAAATGTCCATGAAAATGATTCTCTGGGAAAATGCAAAAGTTTATTTTGTCCCAGACCTAAATTTGAAATGCGGTGACCACAATTTCTTTCCCATGAAACACTCTGGCCTCTTCAGTGTTATAAATGGTTTCCTCCACAATAAATGTTTGGTTTAAAATACACTGATATTTTTTCAAATGAGTTTTGACATAAGCTGAGGCAAAATGTGAAATAATGGCTTGGAAACCTGAACGTGGCAAAGTTTTACAAACAAATGTTTGGAATGAGGCTCATTTATTCCAGTTACTGTCTCAGTAGAGCAAACAATGAATATCCAGCATTTCCTGTCCTTTCCCACCTGCAGCAGTTTTGGCAGAAATGTGTTTGTTAATGATATTTTTGCCTTTTTTTTTCCAGAGACATACTAAACTTCCTACGATCTGGTGACCTGCCCCCCCGAGAGCGAGTGAGGTCAGTGTACAAGGAAGCTCAGTATTATTCCATAGGACCCTTGCTAGACAATCTAGAGGATATCCAGCCTCTTAAAGGAGAAAAAGTTAGACAAGCTTTCCTGGGCCTAATGCCATATTACAAAGGTAAATAAACAAAGTAGCACTGACTGTTTCTTCTAGTGGGACTGCAGTGTTAAACCTCGTGCTTTCAGTCTGCTCTCAGCTCCCAGACTGATCCCATTGCAGCTGGGAAGTTTATTCTGTATTTTTTGTGCTGTTTGGATCTTTGAGGTCTCCACATCCTGCTGCATCCCAGGGTGTGGGTTTGGGTGCTTAAAAGGGAGCAAAGTTAGGCCATAATGTTATTAAACGAGAGGGTCTGTCTGCATTTGTTCTGTCAGGACTTGCAAGTGGATGAACTTGGCCTTGTAGTGAGGCCAGATAACTTGGGCATGTAATAAGGCCACCAGGCTCATCAGATAATGAAGATTGATTTGATTATTCTATATATTATATATTATATATATCATATATATCAATTATAAATATATTAATTTATATATTTTTAACATAAGGCCACCAAGCTCACCAGATAACTGAGATTGATTTGATTATTAGATATCTTATTTTATTTATATTATATAATATATATAATATTATATAGAATTTTTATTATATATAGTTATTCTATATGTAATTATGTAATATATAAAATATAATGCATTAATTATGTACTTATATATTAATTCATGTATATATTTTATATTATAAGGCCACCAAGCTCACCAGATAACAGAGATTGATTTGACCATTCTATATTTTATTATATATATCATATAACATATAATTTATTATATATAATTTTTATATTTTATTATATAATATAAAATACAATACATATAAATTATGTAATATATTAATTAATATGTCTATTTAATATGATAAGGCCACCAAGCTCACCAGATAATTGAGACTGATTTGACTATTCTATATTTTATTATATATATCATATAACATATAATATAATTTATTATATAATTATTATATTTTATTATATAATATAAAAATACAATATATAAAATTTATGTAATATATTAATTAATATGTATATTTAATGTGATAAGGCCACCAAGCTCACCAGATAATTGAGACTGATTTGACTATTCTATATTTTATTATATATATCATATAACATATAATTTATTATATAATTATTCTATTTTATTATATAATATAAAAATACAATATATAAAATTTATGTAATATATTAATTAATATGTATATTTAATGTGATAAGGCCACCAAGCTCACCAGATAATTGAGACTGATTTGCTGCCTGCTGCTATTACCATGCTGAGAAAGCTGCAGTGCAACGTTTCACATGCAGTAATTGCTTCTGATGCCTTTCCTTGGCCGTGGTCGGGACCCTCAATCTGCCTCTTTTGCAGACCACTTGGAGCGGATCATCGAGATAGCCCAGCTGCGAGCCATGCAGAGGAAGGCGCGGTTTGCCAAGCTGAAGGTGTGCGTGTTCAAGGAGGAGATGCCCATCACTCCCTACGAGTGCCCCCACTTCAACTCCCTGCGCTTCGAGCGCAGCGAGAGCGAGACCAAGCTCTTTGAGCACCACTGCGAGGTGGACGTGTCCTTCGGGCCCTGGGAGGCCGTGGCCGACGTCTACGACCTGCTGCACTGCATCGTCACCGACCTGTCCGCGCGCGGCATCACCGTGGACCACCAGTGCATCGGCGTGTGCGACAAGCACCTCATCAACCACTACTACTGCAAGCGCCCCATCTACGAGTTCAAGATCACCTGGTGGTGAGCCAAGCAAAGGGCCAAAGGGCTCCCAGAGGACAAGTGGGCTTTCAAGGTCGCCTGCTGGTGGGTGTGGTGGCACATCGAGGGGTGAAAGGACTTCTACAGAACAAATTCTTTCAAGATCGCCTTGTGGTGGCACATTGAGGGGTGAAAGGACTCCCAGAGGACAAATGTTCTTTCAAGGTTGCCTTGTGGTGAGTGTGGTGGCACATCGAGGGGTGAAAGGACTTCTAGAGAACAAATTCTTTCAAGATCGCCTGGTGGTGAGTGTGGTGGCACATCGAGGGGTGAAAGGACTGCTAAAGGATAAATCTTCTTTCAAGATTGCCTGGTAGTGAGTTGTGGTGGCACATCGAGGGGTGAAAGGACTTCTAGAGAACAAATTCTTTCAAGATCACCTTGTGGTGAGTGTGGTGGCACATCGAGGGGTGAAAGGACTGCTAAAGGACAAATGTTCTTTCAGGATCATCTGGTGGTGAGTTGTGGTGGCACATCGAGGGGTGAAAGCACTCCTGGAGGACAAATCTTCTTTCAAGGTCACCTTGTGGTGAGCGTGGTGGCACAGCAAGAGGTGAAAGACTTCTTGAGGACAAATTCTTTCAAGGTCACTTTGTGGTGGCTGTGGTGGCACATCGAGGGGTGAGAGGACTCCTGAAGGACAAATGTTCTTGGCAGTTGCCTTGCTGCTCACATTCCCTGGGATCAGCCTGCTGGCAGGGGTTGGGAACACCTCTGGAAACTTGAAAAACCAGCCTGAAATCAGACTGTTGGCTCAGGTACCTTAACGAGGCACAAAACAAAATCACCTCATGCAAAGGGTGGAGGGGAGTGGCTGAACATCTGCTGAAAGGTGCCACCAACCACGTGGCTTCAGGATGGAATTGCAGATTTTTCCTGCATTTTTGGGAATCTGGGGTGCTACTAAAGCTGACATTTCAGTTTTACCCTCTTAGAAATGTTTTAGTTCCTCCTTCAGCTTTATAAAGTTTGAGTCACACCCAGCACAAAGATCTGGAAATGTCATTTTGATGTACTAGATAACTAAAAAAAAAAAAAGGAATATTCCTTATATATTATTAATTGTTGTCAGGATTAAGCTGTATTTCTTTTTTAATTAAGAATCTATGTTGTGAATTATAATGTTGTACTTCAATTATTTCTGTTGTTATCAAAAGGAATAGCAGATCTGGAATATATTCCTTAATGCTTTTAGGAATAATAACTGTTCATGGAAGACTTGTGCCTGTTTTTAGCCTTAGAAATTTTAAATGTTTACAATATCTACAAAAAAAAGCTCTTTAGAATCAGGTCATTTGCAAAGGCTTTTGGTAAATGAGAAAACCCTGTCTGTATGTTCCTATCAGCAGTAGTAAGAGGAATATTTAATGTATATTATTTTATTACTGACTCTTTTTACATTCTGTGATATTAAACTTTATTTTAGACTTAAAGTCAGATGATATTAGACAAGTGCTTCCTTCACCTCACCTTTTTCAGACAATTAAATCTTAATTTTATCCTTCTTCTTGACCCTTCTTGGTGTCGTAGAAGGAAAAACCAAATTCAAGCTTGATATGCAGATACTTCTCCACTCCAAAGCAGTAGGAATTCCTTTCCATGCTGGAAGAGGCAGCCACTGCAGAATCAGATTTTCTTCAGAAGGTCATTTTTGTACTTCTGACATGAGCAACCACATCCCAGATTTCAGCTACTGAATTCAGCCCAAAACTGAGAGGGAGAGAAGTCTGCAAATCTTATTGTTTTGTGAGGTACAGAAAACCCCAACCTCCTTGAAGGGGCTTCAAAATAATCTTAAAGAGAAAGAAAAGTAAATATTTGTGTATTGCATTCCTTTGGATTAATTAATCCAAGAATATTGCTTCATTAAACTTCTGACCAAAACTCTTCAGAAACATTAATGACAGTGATCAAAATTCTCTGTTTTCTGAGACAATTTTAAAATAACTCCAAGAACTTAAGGATCAAATTGTCTTGCAAAGAAAGAGACTTTTTTTTTTTGCCTTGTCACCCTTTTAGATATTTAATTTAGGAATGGAATTGTCTCTCTGAGGTGGGTGTCTCCTGCTGAGCTCTGCAAGCCCTGCACAGATCACTGTCAAGTGCCGAGTTTCAAGGGCAGAGAGAAATTTGCATAGAGGGAGTTCTGCACATTTGGATCTAAATTTAAGTTTCAGTTGTTTCCTGAAATAATGGCCTTGGTGTTACAGGTTCTTGGAGTTGTGTTTGGCAACCCAAAATCAAAAGTTAAACTGAAACTAAAGTTTCCCTGCAAGGAGAGGAAGTTCTGCTTGGTTTCTTTGCTGCTTTGCTGCCTTCATTTTTTCTTTCTTCCCAAGGAATCTAAACTGCAAACCACAATTTCTTAGAAAATTAAAGAACACCTTAAAGCTGAGCCTTACAAAGTTTTGGCTGCTTGTGCACTTCAGATATTTAAATTTGGGATTTTCAGATGTTCAGAATTACAGATATTCAGAATTATAGATATTTCAGATGTTCAGAATTACAGATATTTACAATTTCGGATTACAATGAGAACTGCAGTTTTACTGGAATTCTCAGTGGGTTTTTTTACCACTTCCCATAATTGTATTTACAGAACTGTGGTTGGAATTCCAGCACTCTTTGCAGGAATGGATCACAATTTGATTTTCACTGTGTGTTTTCTGCTTTGGCTTTAGGAATTTCCCTGCTGTTATTCAGGAGAAGCTGTGATGACAAAATTCCTGTTTCAGTCATTTTGTTACTCCTTAATATTTTGGATTTTGTAACTTTTTCCTGTTCATTGCTTAAACAATTAAGAAAGGCAACCAGCCAAAAAGAGAAAATGAAAAGCTTGGTCTGTATCAGCTGTCTTAATCAAAGTTCTCATCCTCCTGAAGACATTAAGTGCAATACTGGGAAGGAAAACATGAATTTAAGCCCACAGGTTTTAATTAGCGCTGGGATTTGTGATTTGTTCAGGTTAACAATATTTTAGTTGTTCCAAGCAGTCTTTGTTTACAGGGATTTAGCTGCTCTTGCCCAGCCTGTGCTCATTTTTTGCCAGAAGCAGAAGAATTGTGCAGGTGGATGGCAGGGGAGTGTGATCTAAAACTGGGCTGTGGAACGTCATTGATTCTCTTTTCTGGGCCTGGAGCTTTTGAAATTCTACATTTGCAACAAAAATGGGAGTGGCTGATCTGCTACATCCATGTTTGAGAGGACTGAGGATTTTTGTATAGAATTGTATCATTAAACTATGGAATACTGATTTTTTTTCCTTTTTTTTTCTCTTTTTTTTTTCTTTCCTTTAGGACTCTTCTTTACATCTGGGCACGTCAGAGTTTTGCTAATCCACATTTTTCTGTGCTCCCTTAGCTTTTTTACCACTTTATCCTCTACCCAGCCTCCACTTTTCCACCCTCACACTCCCAAATCCCTGTGTTTGTGAGCAGTAAATGGTCTCCTGTCCATTGGAATATTGGATGAATGCTGGGGCAGTTGAAGGATATTTATTTAAAATTAGAATTGTCAACTATTTTTTACATTGCTGTGTGTGAACAAAAACATGACAAGGCCAATTTTTTTTAACATTCCCTTTATATCCATTGTGGAGAGGTTTTTATCAGGGAACAAAGGGAGCTCTCATATGAAGTGAGTTTGGCACATGAAATGTTTCTGCATCTGGTTTATGCTTGTGAAATAGCAAGGGGAAAAAAAGAAAATTAAAATAGGAAAATAAAAAATAGGAAAATTTAAAAAAAGGGAAACGAGCCTTATGAAGCACTCAAAAATGACATGAAAAGGTGTTTATGTGCAGCAGCCACTTAATGGCTGCTGAGCTCAAGAGTTTTAAAAAAAATCTAAAAATAATTTTGGACTTGGTATAGACTTTGAACTTGAATGCCCAGTGTTCTGCACAGGAATCTGAAATATTCCTTGCTGACCTCCCATCCTCCTCAGAGGAAAGTGAAGGTGCTGCCAGCTTTGGCCTGGGAAGCCTTTGTGCCATAAACAGATCCTCTGTGCTCCTTGTGGGGCATGTGCTGGATTTTTATTTTTATTTTAACCTACAATGAGGGATCAGTTTGGTTTTTTCCCCCTAAAAAGCTAATTACTGATATAATTAAAGGTTTTGTAGCTTCATCCTCACTGCTCATTGTTTGGAGATGACAGGGGACGTGATGAGGGGGTGATGGAAGTGGCAGCAGGGAAGAATTCCTGTCAGAGCTGCTTGTTCCCACTGCAGAGCTGCTCTTTGTGTTTGCATTCTGCTCTTGGTTTTTGGGGCACAGGACATCCCCCCCATCTGTGTGTAAATCCATGGAGTTGTGGTTCTGGGAGACAAAAGGGTGAGAACACCCAGGGCTGTGGATTGCAGCCGTGACAAGTGAGTCTACAGGGTCACACTGCTGGGATCTGGTTTGCAGCACCTTGGTGTCACAGCTTCTCTGTGACATTTTCTTGTTTTCTGTGACATTTTCTATTTTCTGCATGGCAAAGCAGAGTGCTCACTTGGGGAAAAACTGCCTGGCAGGTCAGGGGAGACTTCAGAGCAGACACCACAAAAAAATGATCCCTTAACTCATTCTAAACTCTGGGATAGATTTATTGAACATCTTTTAATGACTGCTTTACCCTGGACAATTTGTAGACCCCACTGGCTTTAAGTTGTGGTTGCTATTACTGCGCCCTGAAGAGGACCCAAGATAGTTCTAAATTTTGGCCTATGACAAAAAAAAAACAAAACAAAACAACAAAGCTCCAGTCTTTCATTATGTTTCTGCAAATAAGCTGATTTCAGAGGATAATTCTGTCTCCTGTATATAATTCTCTAACTGGAAATCACCTTCCAGAACAGCAGTTCATGGTCATTTTACTTACACGAGCTTAGTATAAGTTTACCTCCACTTTCACTGTGACTTTTATAAATGGATTTTGTTTTGCTGAATTATAAATTGTATGTGTCTATGCATTGTAACCCGTAATGCCTTTGAAAATCCAGCCTGGATGCTAACGATCAGGGTTTGGAATTATCTCCAAATGTGTTTTGTTAATAATTATGTTGATGTGTGATGTTCAATACTGTGAGTACTGCAGTGTATTATTTTGTAATACTTTCGACTTTTCAGTTCAGGTAATATATAATCTGTATGTTTTTTATTTAAAACACATAGAAAATGTGGATATAAGGGTTGTGTTGTGCAATAAAAGATTACGATACTGAAAACTTGGAATTCTGGCTCATCTGATCCGCAGCCACTGCAGTGCTTTTCCTCACCTTCCCTGGGATGTGAGTGTGCTTTGCCTGACTGCAAATGCAAAGGAAGCCAGGAAAGCGTGTCCCGGGCTGTTCTAATGGCACTGAGGTGTTCATCATCCCTTCCTGAGCAGGGGACACCGGCTGGGATGGATCATTGCAATGAGCGATCCCATTCCTGTCACCGACACAGCAGCTGCCCCTGCTTCTGCAGTGCTCACAAAGAACCTTTCTGCCTCTGTCCAGAAGAATTTCTCTTGTTCTGAAGTAATTTCTTTGTCCATCTGTCCGGCTGAAGCACTCCCTGTCTCACAGTGGGATGTCCGTGCTGAGAAAAAAAGGGGGAAAAAAAAGAGATGGAAATCAGCACTCAATACTGTATAACTGAGCAGGGAAAAAGGAGTTTGAAGTAGCAGCGGGCATTTTTATATTCCCCCAAGGCAGCCCTGGGTGCTCGTGTGGGAGCAGGGCCGGGCCCCGGAGCCCTGAGGAGCGGCTGCGGGCTCTGGAGAAAGGAGGCTGCAGGGTGGGAATTCACCACGATGGGAGGGCTCGACAATAAAAATAAAACTACCAAAACCAGCTTTTTTGATAAGAAAAAGCAGGGGAGAGGGGCTGTGGGTGCATTCACAGCACAGCCCAGCCGTGCGCCAGCCCCGCTCACCCTCAGCCCGCGGTCCCCTCAGCCCCCGGGCCCTCAGCCCGCGGCCGCCGCTCCACCCAGCCCGGCCCGGCCGGGCCCCGCTTCCTTCCGGGCTCGGTCCCGCCCCGGAGGTGCCGCCCGCCCTTCCGCCGGAGCCGAGGGAGGGCCGGGGGAGGGCCCGAGCAGCGCCGGGGCCGTGAGGGGCTGCGGCGGCAGCAGCGCAGCGGAGCGGCCGGGCCGGCCCCGCCGCCCGGGGCAGCGGGTGAGAGCCGCGGGGTGAGGGCCCGGCGGGGTCGGGGGCAGCGGGGCGGCCGTGTCCCCCCGGTTATAGCTCGAAGTGAGGGTCGGGGCTCGCTGTCCGCCCCGCCGAGGGGCTCCACGCCGGCCCCGCTGCCGCCCTGGGCCTGGGCGAGGGGACCCTGGGCCCCGCAGGGCGGCAGCGATCGGGATAAACCCCGGGATAAACAAACCCCGGGATGTGCGGAAACTTGGCGAGCCGCCTTCCTTCTCCGTGTGCAGCGCCTAAACCCCGTTTGTGTTAGATGTACATGTTTATTTTCATTGGATGGGTCTGTGCCGGCGTTAGCGCGGTGCAGGGGGCACTGACAGCTCTGCCACCATGTCCCCCCAGCCCGTTTTCCTCATGAGCTCCTTGTGGGTCAAGGAGGTTTTGGCTTTTTTTTTGTAAGTATCGCCGCTGCCCGGCTGAGGATTAAAGTCCTCTAAGCTCCAGCCGGGGGAAGTTTAGAGAATTTTTAAGATGCTGAGCGGTGCGGTCTGAGTGCTGTTGTGGGTGTTTGCCCTCCTCCATGTGCAGCCCCTAAAGCTAATTTTTGTTATCTCTGTGTTTAATTAATTCCGTGGGTCTGTGCCTGTAGTTAACAGGGTGCAGGTGTCACTGATAGCTTTACCAATAGTCTCCCACCCCAGCCTGTTTGCCTGATGAGTTCCTTGCGGATCAATGAGTTTTTGGCTTTTTTCCTGTAAGTATTGTCCCTGCCTGGCTTCTCACTGCACAGCTGAGGATCAAAGTCCTTTAAAGTCAAGCCAGGTGAAGTTTGGAGAACGCTTAAGAAGCTGAGCAGTGCCTTTTGGATGCTTTTGTGGGTGTTCGTCGCTGCTGGTAGCACTGCAGGGTTCAGGTTGTTCCCTTGAAGCAGGGAGTGGCTCAGAGAGGGTGTGAGATCCTGAGGGATGAGTGATGTGCTGGAATTACCCAAGAAATTCTCCCAGTGGTGGCTCATTGCTGTCTGAAATCCTGCTGCTCTGTGGCAGGGCCTGGGATGGGCTGCTGGATTGACTGGGGAGGTTTTACAGGCAAAATTAAATTGTTTTTCGTTTGGCTGAGTGGGGCCCAGTGCTGGGAGTTAGCAGCACTGAACAATTTGGGGGAAAAGGGTGGCCTTGTGGAGGTTGTGATTTAAATCCATGATTGACTTACCATACTTTTGTTATTTGGGCTCATTTGAAACTACTTTTGATTCCTGACACCAGGACTTTGGGAGCCGCACTGAGCTGCTTTTGGTTTTCCAGTTACCCAACACTTTTTTGAGGCCAGTGAGCAAACCAGAGCAGAGGAGAAGGGTGAGGTGTTTTCCAGGAACTGGGCTTCACTCAGGAATTGGATGTTCTGGCCTTCTGGACATGGTTACACAAGTGTTTTTTGCAGCAGGGAGGATTAGGAAGAGAATTGTAGCTCAGTGGAATGTTTTGCTGACCAAGAAAAAGCCCAGAACAACACACAGTAGAAAGGGAGAATAGGGTATAAAGCCAATTATACCAATTCCTGAGACTGCTTTGCACAACAAACAGACTATAAGCTTGAAGATAGTCCATGATTCAGGTATTTAATTTTGTTTTGTGGTGTTATTTAAGATAGAGCAGCCTTTCTCAGCTCCTTCTTTCCTTGCTGTGTAATCCCCAATTATACTTGGGGCTTTTTTTTTTTTTTCTACTAATTAACTACTTGTGATCTAAAACTAGGCCTAGAAGTCTTGCTCCTGAAGTGCTGTTAAAATGCCACTTGTAACAAGTCAGGTATGAAGTTGATGGAATGTTTACAAGTTTTTCTCTGAGGTTTTAGGCAACTTAATTTCCATCTGTGTCCAGGTGAGTGTGCTTGGCAGGAGATACTGTGTAGGAGCCTGTTGCTGAGGAGATTTTAGCAGTTTGAGCTAATCTTCTCTTTCCTGTGGCCTGAACTCCCAGTGGAGCAGCACAAAGAGTTTTTAGATGTTTCCTGTGATTTGGTTTAAAGCACAGTTGTGGTCACATGGGGGTGGTGAGGCACAGCCTGGTCACTGCTGTCACAGGGACAAACCAAACCCGTACCCCCAGGCCTGGGCTGACATTTGAAGGGAAAACACAACTGCAAGCTGAGGAAATTGAGAGCTGCAGCCTTGTGGCCGTCAGGATTGTGGAGTTCTGAAGCAGTGGCTGCAATTTCCCCTCCAGAAGCCAGACCAGCTCTGTGGTTTGTTTGAAGTGGCTGCTCATCAGAGTGTTTCTTTGCTTTTTTAGCAGCCTGCACTGTTTATCCTACACTGCTGGAGCTGAAATCCTGTAATTGCAAGGAAGATGCACTTTAAAAGTGGGAGCACTGCAGAGATAACACCCGGGTTTCTTGCCTAATCCCAACTTGTCTAATGGCTTTTGTATTTTCTGTTCTCAAGCCTGAGCTCATCCAGCCCCACCCTTTCCTTGGGAGGAAATTAGCTCATGGTTAATTACCCTGCTGCTAATTACATGGCTGAGTGTTTGGAGTTACACCTGAATCACGACTCTTTCAACACGTAGGTTGCTGCTCTTCAGAATTTTGGGGTGTTTGCATCAGTGATTCTTTGAGATAAATACATTTTAAGGGCACTTTTCCGTTGGCAAAATACACCTTGACTCCATCCTTCCACGCCTCAGTTTTGATGCACTTTCTAACCTACCTTCTAAACCTATTTTTAGTAATTAAAGTTGTCTTGTTCTGAATTATGATGGAGTATTCAGGCACCAGCAAAATGTGAACCAACAGCAGTTCCTGTAAGAATTGTGTGTTTGGAGCCCTCCCTGGTTTTCTTCTTATTTTTTTCTGCTTTAAAATTCCATTTCTGGGAATGGCCATTAATGCCCAGAGGGTTGCAGTGAGTTCATTGTGAACACTCTTTGGGGCACTTTGATGGTTTTGAGTTATTAAAATTCAGGTTGTTCATCAAGTGCTGGAGTGACTTTTGAAGAGCTGAATCACGTTTGCTCCAGCCCAGTGAAAAGGCTGCTGTAGGTTGTTGTGCCAAGATTTTTTTTTTTTTTTTTTTTTGAGAAAATTTTAGGGAGGGAAGAAAAAACCAAACCAACAAAAAAAAAAAAAAAAAAAAAAAAAACCAAAACCTACCCACAACCCAAAGCAAACCTGCCTGTTCCCAGTCAGTGTTTTGCTGGTTTTGGATACATTTAATTAAGTTGTTACCAATGCTGAAACTCATTTATAGAACTTCAATTATAGAATTAAAGCTACTCCTTTAATTTGCAGCGTTAGTTTGTGGAGTTGCTTAAAAACTGTTCTTCGTAGCTTGTAATAATTATAAATTGATTGCAATTAGCTTTTACTGAAGGTGTTTATTGATTGATTAAGCAAGACCCTTTCTGTTCACCTTTGAAAGTGAGCTTTTCCAGCCAGCTCCCCAAGGGTGACCTCAGCAATCCAGCACTAATAAATAGTTTATGACCAGCTGAGATCTCCTGACAATCTGCACTGCTAATAAAGGTGCAGATCGTTTTGCCTGCTCCATCCCTGGCAAGGCAGGGAGGTGGAAAAGAACCAGCAGAGCAGGCTGGGGGTGTTGGAGCCCGTGGTAAATCCGTGCTGCTTCTTTCACCCAGTGCTTTTCCCCGAGCAAAGCTGTGGCTGCAGTGCTTGTGCTGTGAGAATTCCTGGTGTTTCTTGCTGAAAAGAAGGTGTTCCATGAGTTTAGTCTTTCATGTGTGCATTAAATTGGGTTGGAGGAGCTCTTTTTTCCCCACCACATAAAAGCTGAGGGTGCATCTGCTTTTTGCTGTGACTGACACCTGATTTAATACATTGATATTAATTTTTCTGGTCATTTTGTAACTTTCTTTGTGAAAATTAGACTTTATTATTTTGCTGTTATTCAGCTACAAAAGGTCCTGGAGGAATGATTGCTGCTCCTTCAGTCCCCTTCATGGAACACTGGCAAAAAGGGCCTTGGGATTTATGGGCTTGGAACAAACTTGGTGTTTCCTTTGTCTTCACTCTCTCTGTGTTGTCTCAAAGGTGCTTCAAAGGGAAAGTGAATGTTCTCAGGCAGAATATTGAGCAGGAAAGTTGGTTTTGCTGGTTTGGGTTCCTGGTGGTGGTAACTGAAACCCTGCAGTGTTGGCACACGTGTTCTCAGTTTCAGCTTTACAGAGGGCAGGCAGCTGCTTTGGCCTTCCTGAAAAATACTCTGAGTTCCCATTTTCTGAAAGGACAGCTGTGATTTATTGGGGGCTCTTCTTGGATGAAAAACTTGAGGGCTGTGAGCAAGGATGAGAAGTGTGTGAGTTGGTATTGCCCTTTTTAAAAGGTGTCCACTCTAAACAGGTGAATAAAAAGGAAAAAAATTCTGTAAGTGTGGGTACACCCAGAAAAATATGTTTATAGGAAGATGTCTTTGAAAGCTTCAGAATAAATTGCATTCAGGCCAGTAGAAAGCTAATTTTGAATTAAACCACAGTGTTTTGGTGGTTTTTTTCATCATAACAAAACTGCTGTGAGATGCTCTGAAAAAGCTGGAGCAGCTCTGATCTGTCACTGGAGACCTTTGATGTGCAGCCCTGCAGCCAGATCTGATTCATGGGAATCAGAGGCCTCGTTTCCTTTGGATTTCAGTAGAATTTGGAAAAATAAAGAATTTGGAAAAATAATCTGGACAGGCAGAACATGGAGGTCCCAGCTGGGAATTCTTGTGGCAGCAGGACAGGGAGCATTGTGGTGTCCCCAGCCAGCAGTGGGACACCTTTCCAGGCTGGGATTATCCCAAATCCATGCCCCAGGATTCACCCACAGTGTGTGAGGTGCACTTTAAAAATCACAGACAAGAGCTGGGTGATTTCCATTTTTCCATTTCACTGGAGAAGGGGAAACCAGAAGCTCTTAATTGCAAATAAGTAACATTAAGTAAAGGCATTTTATGAATTAATAACTGAGTCTGAGGGCCCATTGTTTTTCTGAGCTCTTCAGAGGGGTGTTGCTAATTAACACAGACATTGAGGTGTGATGAGGTCTGGTCCTGGCACAGAAGTGCTCAAAAGAGGATTCTGTCCCGTGGTGTTTGAGGTGTCATTCTTGCCTTCCCTGGTGTCACTAAGCACAGCAGTGGATGAAGAGATTTTAAATTATCTTTAATTTTTGTTCCTGGGAGGGAGATGTGCTGCTTCTTGAAGTGCTTTAACTGGAGTACAAAGAAGGAGATGCAAGAAGGATGTTTGGTGCAAAGCCTCTCCAAATTGTACTAGTTAATGTTATTTATGATCTTCTGGTATTTTATTGTACTGCTGGATTTGATTTTTTCCTTTTTTTTCATGTGGAAGTTTGTTACCTTCCCTATGTTTTCTGACTTCTCAGTGGGCAGGTGGTGTAAAGGTGTTTGGAGCTTTTGTTCCCAACTCCAGAAAAACAACAAATTTGGTATTTTCCTTTCAGTTGTGTTAGAAGTGAGCTTTGAACACTTGCATTCAGGGCAGGAGTGAAACTCAGAGATCTGACCATGCAGAAGGGGTGGTGTGACTGCAAACACTGAGGAGCTGATTGTTGTGTGAGCAATGATCACCTTTAGCTGGAGTGGGAGGCAGGGAAAGGAACAGAGAAAGGGGGGAAAAGCATTTTGGACACTCTGCAGTTCCAACAAAACATTTTTATTATGTAAGATTATAATTATATGTAAAAATAGATTATATTATTATATACTATATATGGTATATAAAAATTATATTATTTTGTATTGTATTCTATTATAATGATACTATATATTATATAAATATAATAACACAATATATTATGAATATAAATAATTATGTAAGATTATAATTGTTTTATTATGTAATATTTGGCAGTGATTTACTCGCCAAAAAATAATTTGAGAGGGTTTTTTCCCATTCATTTTCTCAAAACCCGAGTTGTTTTCCTCATTAAAATACTAATGCTGACCTGCAGAAATCAGCTGGGAAACTTTTTTTTTTTTTTTTTTGTTTGCTTGCAAGGACTTTTCTGTGTGAGGTGTCAGCTCTGTGTGCAGCATGTGACTCCTCCTGTGGCTCAGGGTGACTCTTTGTCCCCAGGCTGGGTGGTGGCACTGCCAGCACCCCGGGCAGGGCAGGGCTGTGCCCCTGCAGCTCCTGGCAGCCCTGCCCTGCTCGCTGGCCACCGAGCAGGATTTGTTCTGAGTTTTGTGTACGCAGGGGGTGCCAGAGGGGAGGGTGGCTCTGGGCTGGAGCTCTTTGGGTGGGATTTTGGTGCCTCTCTGGTGGCAGAGCCGTGCTGTGGTTTCAGGTTTTTGCTTCTGCTGCTTTGATTTTCAAACCAGAGTCTGGAATGTGGGGCTTTTCAATAAGAGCAGACACCTGGATTCTTGGAATTATGGCAGTTCTGGGGTTGTAGCTGTAAGCTGTAATTATAATTATTGCAGTTCTGGGGTTGTGCTTTTGAGTAAGAGCAGACACCTGAACTCTTGGAATTATTGCAGTTCTGGTGGGTGACAGGATTTTATAGGGTTTTATTTCCTGACAGAGATCCCTGTAACATTTCTGAGAGGTTTGTGATATGAGGATGTTTTTGTTTATTGTGTCTTTGTGGTTTCCAGTGACAACACTGACTGATCAGCTTCACATTAATGACAATTAAACGTTTGATTAATATTTATAGCATTTTTTATTAGGGCAGGCACCTGCAATAGAGGTCTCTGACCAAAATGCTGCTGCAGCTTCTGCTTTTAGGAAATGGTCTTGACACTGAATCAGTGCAGAGTTTCAGGCTTTTGCTTCCCCTTTCTTTGCAGAATTGTTGCTCAAGGACATGAGTGGTGCTCTGGGAATGGCCTGAGTGTGCAAATGCTGCCAAAATGCAATTCGTGCCCAGGCTGTGCAGCTGAAACACTCTGAGTTTCATTTCTGAGCTCTGAGGTGTTGGCAGCCAGGAGCTCCCACACAGCCCTTCCCTGAGAAATCAGCAAATGAAACCAAAAACTTTTTGTAAAAGCAACATATTTATGTTTCTCAGTTATTTCTGCATATAGGAACGAAGTTAAGCTCTCAAATATTTAAAATATCTTTTTTTTTTTTCCATTTTGCTCTACAGCAGCACAATATTGTCTGTCAGACTTTTCAGTGGGAAAGAAAAGAAAGTATTCAGCTGCTCTCCCATCTATAAAAATGAGAACACGTAGCTATAAATTATGTCATTAAGAAATTTATTCCCTTAATATGCATGTCTCTACAATGAAACTATTTTTAGGTTATTTTTAGAAACTCATTATTTCTTTCAAAAATAGAAAAGTGGAAGAAATCTTAATACTTACGTAGATAAGATGGAATATTTAATTTGTTCCCCCCTCAGAGAAAATTGTGTGTTTCCTGTTACTTTGCTTAAAATAACTTGATTACATTAATGGGAAATGTTAAATATGATCAGTCTTTTAAAATGGGTAACCGAGCTTGGAAGAAAAGAGCTGGAATTTCCTGTAGTAGAAAACTCTCAGTGACATTTGTGCATATTCCAGCTTCTGCTGGATGATCCAGGGAAGAGTTTGGGGGTGGAATTTCAGGGGAAAAGAAGATAACTCTGACTCAGTTGCTGATGTTCTTAGGTTTGAGAAAATCCCTTTTCCTCTTGCTTTCCATGCGTGGCACCTCTGGAATGGCAGGAAGGAAAAGGGGCTGCATTTACTGGACAAAACCTTGCTGTGCTATTTCTGCTGCCCCTGTTTGTCAATATTGAAAAAAAAAATCAATATTTTAACATGCACACCTTAACCTTGGTGCTGCAGGTGATGCTGTGCTGCTTTTCTCCTGGGATGACTCCAGCATCTCCCACGGGAAGCAGGAGCTGGGATGTGGGCTGGTTCCTGTCAGGGAAGGAGGGGAGGCTGGATGCTCCCTGGGTGCTCCAAGACAGCCCTGGCACGGTGCTGCTGTGGGCAGGAGAATCCTTTTTGTTGCAGTCACTGGATATAAACCCCCAGAGCTGTGCTGTGGGCAGGCAGCTTAACCCTGGCAGGGCTTGGAGGAGCTGGGGATGTGCCCAGCTGTGCTTCCCCTGGGCCCTTCTGGGGGCCAGAGATCCCTAAAGCCTCACCAGGGTGGTTCTGTGCAGGCTCAGTCTCAGCACACAATATATTCTATGTGCTCCCTTTGCTGGGTTTGGAACTTTATTTCTTTTTTTCCCCCATTGCTTTGTGCCTCTGAGAACAAGGTGCTGGTGAGAACAGAGCCTTGGGCCTTTGTCCCCTGGCTGTGGCACTGTCACTGCAAAGATGAGCCTTGGGCCTTTGTCCCCTGGCTGTGGCACTGTCACTGCAAAGATGAGCCTTGGGCCTTTGTCCCCTGGCTGTGGCACTGTCACTGCAAAGATGAGCCTTGGGCCTTTGTCCCCTGAGTGTGGGACTGTCAGTGGTTCCCTGGGGCACTCTCTGGAGCTGTGTGAGGGTCACAGCCCTACAAAGACGTGCCTTGGCAATTTGTCCCCTGGCTGTGGCACTGTCACTGCAAAGGTGTGCCTTGGGCCTTTGTCCCCTGGCTGTAGGACTGTCACTGGTTCCCTGGGCCACTCTCTGGGGCAGTGTGAGGGTCACAGCCCTACAAAGATGTGCCTTGGCATTTTGTCCCCTGGCTGTGGCACTGTCACTTCTGCCCTGAGCCATTTTCTGGACCTGTGTGAGGGTCACAGCCCTACAAAGACGTGCCTTGGCAGTTTGTCCCCTGGCTGTGGCACTGTCACTTCTGCCCTGAGCCATTTTCTGGACCTGTGTGAGGGTCACAGCCCTACAAAGACGTGCCTTTGTCCCCTGGCCTTGGGGCTCCTGGTTATGTAACTGTGCCCTTCCTCCCGTGGCACTCATTCAGTTGCTATGGAGCTGTTAAATAATTCAAGCAGGTGACTCCTTTCCAAAGGCAAACCCTCCGAAGCAATGATTTCCAGCAGGCTGCTGCCAGGTTTGTGTTTTGAACCCTTCTCCTGTTCCTCCAGGAGGAAGATGAACCTGAAGTCGGAGCGCAGGGGGATCCACGTGGATCAGTCGGAGCTGCTGTGCAAGAAGGGCTGTGGTTACTATGGCAATCCTGCCTGGCAGGGCTTTTGCTCCAAGTGCTGGAGGGAGGAGTACCACAAGGCCAGGCAGAAGCAGATCCAAGAGGACTGGGAGCTGGCAGAGCGGTAAAGAACCTTCTTCTCTTCCTTCAGGGTGACTCCACCACATCCTGCTCCCACCTCCTCTTCCCCAGTCCTGTTAGCTCAGGTTCATCACAAATTCCCCAATTTGACCTCTCCTTCCTTTTGATGTAAAGATGGATATTTAGGACATTCTGGTATAAGAGGTTTGAAAAGAAAATTGAGGAGGGAACAAATGTAAACAGAGCCCAACCTCCCAATACTTTGACCTAATTTGCATATGCAGATTTGTACTTCTGACTAGCAGTTAGAAGGGTTAAAGGGACAATTTTGATTAAACATCCTCTGGAGATGGCAATTATTTCTTGGGTCTAGGCAGCACCATGGTTTTACATCCCAGCTGCTGATTAAAAACTGATTTTAGTCTTGTCTGTGGTCATTCTTTTAAACTGCAGGCTTAAGCCCAAAAACATCAAAGGTTTTTCTAAAATTGTCTAATCACTTATTTTCTGCAAACCAATCTAGTTTTCCTCTTGTGATAAATGCTTGACCCTGAAAATGGATGTTGTGTTTTCAGAGGTAGCAGCACAGAGGTCATGTCATTGTTTTCCTCTGCCATAAATGTATTACACAGTTAATAAAAACTTTATTATTAGGGCAAATATTTATGGTGCCAGTCTTGAGTCATCTCTAAAACAAAGTGGGGTATTTAAGGAATTCTTTAATGAGTAGCTGGGAGATGCTAGAGGCACAGATAAGCTGTGATTGTTTGTTGCAGTGAACAGACAGGCTTGTGAGCCCTGATAAGATGCAATTCCTGCCTCAGGAGATTGCAGATCCCAGAGGATGGATGGTCCATCCTGAGCTGGAGGGATGTTTAAAGACAATTGCTCAGCATCCTGAAGGGTGATAGAATGTGACCTGTTTGAATCCTCCTGCACAGGAGGAAAAAAGGGTGCAGGGTTGGTGAGTTTGCCCTCCCCTACTTTAGGTTAGAAACTTGTCTTTGAGACTTTGCCTCATCCATTCAAGCAGACATTTATCACCAAAGCAGATTATGCCAACAATGATCTATTTCCCAAAATATTCCTGAGATTGGGACTGGGTGTTTTGCTTTTGTAAGATGGGAAAGGACTGCCTGAGGTAACAGGTTGGGGAGCTCAGTGTGAGGCAGGGAGGAAAGCAGTGAGTGTGCTGCTGGAAATCCTCCCCTGTGCCTCTGGATAACTCAGAGTGTGATGTGAGGGGAAGGTGACCATGCTTAAACCTCAGCCTTCTCCCTTTGGACCTCACTGTTCAACCCTGAGCTTTCCCTCACTCCTACACTGCAGGAAAGGGGGTGTCCTGTAGTGAAGGGAGATAGGCAGAGGGAAGAATTAACATGCCAGATGAGGAATTAATGACTGCACAGGAAATCAGCTCCTCTGCCTTGTTTCTAAGCCCTTAAATCAGACCTGTCTTTTTCCCACTCCAGGCTCCAGCGTGAGGAGGAAGAAGCCTATGCCAGCAGCCAGAGCACCCAGGGGGCTCAGTCCCTGACCTTCTCAAAGTTTGAGGAGAAGAAAACCAACGAGAAAACAAGAAAGGTCACTACTGTGAAGAAGTTCTTCACTGCTTCCTCCAGAGCAGGAGCTAAGAAGGGTAACTCTCCTTTGCTTTTCATGCTTCTGTATGTTTTAAAATGAAAAGTTTTTGTTCTAAAAGGCAGATTAATGCTCTGTGCTTTGACTTTTAAAAGTTGGAATAGTGATGCTTCTGGAGAGTGATTGCTACTGAAAACACAGAAAAATGTGAGTGGTGCCAAACAATCTGTGAAATGGAGCAGTGCACTGCTAAACCTGTGTTTATGTGTGATTATACACAGAACAGCAGAAATTCTGATGTTCCTGGTGCTGGCACTGCACTGCTGAGGGGAAGTTCCTTGTTCCTCTGGCACACATTCCAGAGAAATTCCTGAGTCAGCCGTGGTGTCACACCAGGATTTAGGGCTGGAAGGGGATTTCCTCCTGGAGAGAGCAGCAGAGAAGGTGCTGGCTGTCAGTCACCTCAACAAACTGCTGTGTGTGAGTGTGATAAAATAGCAGCTGGTGCTGCCAGAGTGCCTCACTCTGACAGGAAAAAATGGGATGTGTGAGCAGGGTGCCTTGAGCTGCACATAAATGTGAGGCTGGCAGTGTTTGTGTGGGCTGGGAATATCAAGTTTGTGGCTGGGTGTTTGTTCTACAGAATGTGTTACAAGCAGGAATGATGAATGGCACTGCTGGCTTGGCATAGCAATAGCTCACACAGGCAGGAGCTGGGAAATGCTGGGCTCTGGAGGAGGAATCCCAGAAGGAAAAGCAACATTAATCTGTCTTAACCTTAGAGACAATGCATGTCCTTTATTTAAAATTCAGCATTTTTCTGGTTAGAGTTGTCCTGGTGCATGACAGCAGCTGGCTACACAAGGCATTGATTCACCTGCATTCAACCTTTTTTTTTTTTTTTTTAAATGTTCATTCTTCTCACTTTCCATCTTTTCTTTTTTTATCCCTTCACCACCTGCCCTGCCATGCTCCTGCTCTTGGTGCCCTGCTTGCTTTGGCCTTTTTATTTCAGCAGCTGAAGAGAAAACCCCTAAGCAAGGACAGCTTGGGAGGGAGAGAAATGCTGATAACATTCTCAGGGATTTGAAGGAGATTTTTACTCCCTCCTGGGAACTGGCTTCCCCTTCTGAAGGTAATGCAGCACAGCCTGGGCAAGCTGTCTGCCTGGTTTTAGTAAGCTTGGCTCTTAGTTGGGCTTTGCTAAACACAAACTAGGGTTGTGCCAGTTGTACCTCGTGCTCTTCAACATGAAGATGGTAAAAAAGGCAAGTCCAGCATCCTGAGGGGATGTTGAATCTCTAAACAAATCCTTTGCTTTTTAGCAGGGAGTCACAAGAGTAAAGCTGAAGCTTCTTTGAGCTCCACTTTAGCATTAAGATCAAAAAAACAAGAATTTTTTTAAGAATTAGCTGGATCTTGTGCTGCTTTGTGTTTTTATTTTAAAAAATTCCAGGTTGCTGTTACAAATCTGATTATTATGAGTTGAAACCACTTCAAGAACCTTGGCATTCTCAAAACATCTCCAGATATTTGTTATATAAACCAAGAAGAAGATTTCCCATCAAGAGGAGACACTGGTTTCACTTAGACCAAAAGGACACCAAACCCCTTGATGCAAACAGCTTTAAGAGCTCATTCTCCATTGATTATTTGCAATCCTGACTTGTTCTGCTGGCTAAAGAAATGTGCAGTGTTTATTAATTATTACAGGAGGTGATGAAGGCTGTGTGGGACAGAGCTGGGGACAAACCCTGTTCCCCATTCCATGCTTGGACTGGCTCCGTGGCCATGGCACAACCATAGTGAATCCCTGGAGTGCTCCTTTCTGCTGTGACAAGTGGCTGTCCTTAGAAAGATTGAAATAATAATTGTGTTTATTCTTTGTGGAGCTGATCCTTCCTTCGCTCTTCCCATGCTCGCTCCTGGTGTTTTGGCATTTTCCTCTCTTTAACTTGTTGGAATTTCTTGGCTGTGATCAGCTTCTTTTTAGTTAGACTGAATTCTCTGAGAACACAGGACAAACCTGAGGATATTTTATTGCTGGAAGTTCATTTGCTCCTGCAGCCCTTGGTAATCAGTACAGATTAATTTTCCTTAAATCAGGATTTCAGCTCAGAGATTAGTGAAGCTGTAACTACAAGTAATTCTTGGAGTAACTCATTAAAGGTGGTTCATTCTAACTAATATTCACTTTTTAATACTTAATATTAATCTGCCTCAGTTGACTACATCTCTCTAGTAACTAAACAGCAATCTAGTTTGAATTTGTGACTGAAAAAATAATATTCACATTCCTTAAGGTCAAATAGTAAAATGAGGCTCGTTATTTTTATAAAAGAGTGAACTCATTGTTGAAGTAAGCAAATAAACCTTCAGCTCTGCTGTGAAATGAGATCAGCGACTAATCATGGCAGAAATATCTGATAATTCTGCCCTTTTCTTGGTTTATTATTTCCAAACAAGCTTTCTGCTTCTCTAATGACAAATTGAATTAATGGCCACCCTTCAGCTGGAATCCTGTGGAGGATTTGGGGTTCATGCAGTGAATCCTGGGTATAAAGGCAATGGAAGGAATTCCCCTCTGGAAAATGTCCCTGAGTAGCTGGAAAGGAGTTGGATTTGCACTCTGTATCTCAATTGCTGCAGTTGGAATTTAAATATTTGCATAACCTTTTCTGTTTTGGGCACTAAAATACCAGAGGTGCTTTGATGGTGCCTGGCCAAGTTCCCTGAAGTGTGGGGCTCTGGTCAGAGGAGCAGAGCTTGGGTGACACAGCTTTGGATTTTCTGCAGTGCTTGATCTCCTCAAAAACACATAACCAAAAAAGCCCCACTAAGCTCCCTCAAATCCAAATTAAACCAACTTAAACATATTAATCCCATTTCTTTCTTCTCCCTGTGGAGTTGTGCATGCTTGTTGAAAGCAGGATTTCTGTGCATGTGAAGTGTTTTCGGGGTGAAAGCCGTGTTTGTCTCGTGCTGACCATGAATATTTTCATGTTTTCTGTCTCTCTGCTGCTTGCCTCTCACCACGTTCATTTCCACCACCTCTGTTCAATCCCTCCATTTCCAACAGCGTTGGCTGGCAAGCTGAAAGGTGGGTGAAGGGACTGGAGCAGCACAGTGAGCTTGGAACTTGGAAAATCAGATGGTTTTGTGGGAAAAACCCCCTGGATGCAGCCCTGGCATCTTGCAGTGTGTGTTCCCTGAGCAGATCTGCCCTGAGCTGCTGGGCAGCCACTTGTGTTGGTGCAAGGAGTGTGGAGGTCAGGGACAGTGGGAAAACCACCCCATTATCTTTAGGAATCTGCAGAATCCCAGCTGGAAACACTAAATGGAGATGTCTGACCTGGGACTGGCTGTAAAACCCAAAAGCAGCCCTGTGTTGCAGTCACTTCTAATATAAAAAGGCCTTTAGGGTGAATGGGGATGTGGCTGTAAATGTTCCACTTCAGTGGGATGCTCAGTTTTCCTGGAGTTGTGTTTCATCATTATTGCTGTGTTCAATAATATCCAACATCTCCCTGGCAAAACTTGTGAAATACAATTTACACCATTGCTCATTTATAATTTACATTTACACAATTACAAATGACCAATTTGCACAGCTACAAAAATTTAAAAAGTGACTCGAAATGATAAAACCTTTCTGCAATTATCCATCAGTGTAAAAAACCTGATCTGCTGTGCCCTGAATTTTGCCAGCAGAGATCCAGGAGGCCAAGGCTCCCAGCCCTGCCATCCACAGGCAGGCCAGCCTCGAGACAGACCGAGTGTCCAAGGAGTTCATAGAATTCATCAGGACGTACCAGAAGCCTGGCCAGGATATCTACAAGCAATGCAAACTCTTTCTGGACACCATGAGTCATAAAAGGGTGAGCTCTGAATGCCTCTTGCCTCAGTAAAATGGGGAAGCTGGGGGGAGAGGGAGGAGGTGCTGCACTTCTTCCAGCAGTTTGGGTTTTCTGGAGTGGGGCAGGAGCCTTCAGATGATTGGATTCATCAAATAAAGATCTGGGTGCCTTTTTTTTGGTACTTTGGGACCAAAGGATCCTGCTAACCCCAGAGCAGCCCAGATAAATTATAATGTCTGACTAAATCCCACATGAATGAGTCTGTTCAGCAATATTCTACATTAATCTGACTTGTGGAAATGATGTAAGATATCACCTGGTGAGTTTTTAGGTCTCACCAGGTGAGATCTAAATTTAGGTTTAGAGTGGTTTGGGTTGGAAGGGAATTAAAGATCATCTGGTTCCATGGGCAGGGACCTTCCACAGAGCCAGGTGGCCCCAAACCCCATCCAGCCTGGCCTTGGACACTTCAGGGATGACACAAGCCTAAAAACTCCTAAAGATAATTCAGCATCAACCCACCCCTCTCCTTTTATAGGGGAAGGGGAACTTGACTGTGCTGCTTTTTTAAATATGAAATAAGTGTTATCTTCATTTTCCATTATAAAAAAAAATATTCTTGTAACATTAGTCTGTGGTGCCACCTATGGTTGGAATGAGTCAGAATTCAGCACAGCTTTTTTTTTCTTTCCCTCTTCTTCTCCCTTTCCTATTTAGTTCCTCAAATTATCTCCTCACAAGTTCTCATGGAATCTTACATTCCCTCTATTTTGAATTCTTCTTGAACTTTCATTTCCTTTCTTTTGGCTCTGTTCATTCTGAGCACAGTTTGTGAGAACAGAGTGGGTTTATTTTTGGCTTCAAGCACTGAAGGTGTTCTCATTTCCTACTTCATCCTCTCAAAACATGGGATTTTTTTACCACACATACACCAGGCCTGAAATCCAGTTTCAGCAAGAGCTGAGACCTGTGTTCAGGAAAATATCCAGTTTTTGGCCTTGGAGAATTCAGAAATCAAATTCTCTCCACACTTTTTTAATGTATGGTTTCATTTAATGATGAGAATTGCCTTAATTAAGTTAATTTTATGTTCTTCAGGAGCTCAGTTAGCAAAGGCCAGTGTTGTTTCACAAATACCACTGTGAATATATTTCACAGTAACTTTGTCATCAGAAATGTCTGCTGTAGAGATACTCCTTCAAATAATTGATGGTTTTGGGGGTTTTATAGATTATAAAATGTCTTTTAAAAATCAGAGGTTAAATAGGGATAAACATTTTGCTTAGTCCGAGTTATTTTGCCAGTGCTCCTCAGGGGAAAAAGCCATTACACCTGTGCTAATATCTATTTATTCAGCAAATAAACACAAATCTCTCACACATTAAAGAACCAGTGTTGGCCTCTCCTATTTTTAACTAAAATTGAGCCACTATAAACACCTCTGATGACACCTCTGCATTCTCAGACTGTTACAGCAGCTGGACACTTGCCTTAAACCAAAACAAAACTCGAGGTGTTGCTGCCAGCCCTTCACACTTCTTGTTCTCTTGCAGGATTTAAGCATTGAGGAACAATCTGAGTGTGCCCAGGACTTCTACCAAAATGTAGCAGACAGGCTGCAGACACGTTGGAAAGGTACCAAGTTCTTCTCTTTCACTTTCCTTCTTCCAAAGGCAGTGATGTAAAACTAAATTGGATTTTCAGTTCAAGCAAAGCGTTCAGAAATGCTGGGAGCAGGTTCTGGTTCCAGAGTTAGAATTGTTCCTTCTAGGAAGTTTTGCTGTCCAGATGTTTTTACAAACATTTTTATTTTCTTTTAAATTCTCAGTGGAGTTCTGTTGGATTAAGCCCTTTATGACCCAGAGATGGGGTAACTGACAGGCATTTAAAAACTTTTATTCTATTTATAGAATAAATATATTATCTATTTCTTATATAGATTTTATAATGGATGTATTCTGTCCATTTATGAACTCAGGTTGGCTTGAATGATTAATCTTAATTTGCTGATATTGGGATTGAACCTTCCAAAGAGCCCTGGAATATTTCATTTGTGGGATTTGTCCCTTTCAGTGCCCCCTGAAAAAGTGGAGAAGGCAATGGATGAGGTTGAGAAATACATCATGACTCGCCAGTATAAATATGTTTTTTGCCCTGAGACAACTGATGATGAGAAGAAAGACCTTGCTGTCCAAAAGAGGATCAGGTAAGGCTTGAAAGGAAAAATAATTGAGTAATTCTCTAAATGAGCTCTGCATCAGCCATGTTAAAACCCTTGTGCTGTGCACAGGAAAATGGCTTGTTAAGGGTTCAAACCATTTTATTTAAAATACAGAAAGAATTAATGGCTGGGATAATGACAACCACTACACTGGGAAAATTTGCTTTTGTTAAATCACAGCCAAAAAAATTTAAAAAAAAAATAAATGCTTTCTCTGAAAATAAATGACATCAGTGGAATAAAGTGGTTTATGGCTGGAATAATGCCTCAGTGACACAAAGCATTCCTTTGCCCTGAGTTCAGGAAGCAAAGGCTTCAAACACCTGCGTGAGGCTGGCACTGAAGGTTTAACCCCTTTTCTCCTTCCCAGGGCTCTGCACTGGGTCACTCCCCAGATGCTCTGTGTTCCTGTCAGTGAGGAAATCCCAGAAGTCTCTGACATGGTTGTGAAGGCAATTACAGGTTTGTGACTGATGATTTATATTTATTCTATATAAATAATAATCCTATATATTATTTATACAATATTCTATTATTATATAAATAATATGAATTATTTACAGCTTTGAATCTCATCTCTCTTGCTTATTGAGATGATTTTTGCTGTCAGCACAAGGTGGGTCCAGGCTGTTAAATGTGCAGGAATTTGGAATTTCATCTATGGAACAGGGATAATTTCCATACTGAAGTGCTCAGATTTAACTGATCTACTTGAAACACTTCCCCACAGACAAATGATGCAATAAATGATGCAGTAAAAGAATTCTTAAATAAAATAATAGAATTTTAAATTAATTCATATAATTTTAAATAAAATAATAGAATTTTGAATTAATTAATATAATTTTAAATTAATTTAAGTAGTTTTAAAGAAATTGATATAGTTTAAAATACAATCACATAGAGTTTAAAATACAATCACATAGAGTTTAAAATACAATCACATAGAGTTTAAAATACAATCACATAGAGTTTAAAATACAATCACATAGAGTTTAAAATACAATCACAGAGAGTTTAAAATACAATCACAGAGAGTTTAAAATACAATCACAGAGAGTTTAAAATACAATCACAGAGAGTTTAAAATACAATCACAGAGAGTTTAAAATACAATCACAGAGAGTTTAAAATACAATCACAGAGAGTTTAAAATACAATCACAGAGAGTTTAAAATACAATCACAGAGAGTTTAAAATACAATCACAGAGAGTTTAAAATACAATCACAGAGAGTTTAAAATACAATCACAGAGAGTTTAAAATACAATCACAGAGAGTTTAAAATACAATCACAGACAGTTTAAAATACAATCACATCGTTTAAAATTAATTGATAAAATTTTAAATTCATTCATATAATTCGAGGTTGCTTTTTTAAAAGCAGCAGGAGTAGAAAATGCACTTTATTTCCATGAATACTGCCCAGCGAATGCTGCCTGTTCAGTGCCTGATGATTACAATTTGGCTGATTCCAGGCCTTTTCTCCCCTCGCAGACATCATCGAGATGGACTCCAAGCGCGTCCCCCGGGACAAGCTGGCCTGCATCACCAAGTGCAGCAAGCACATCTTCAATGCCATCAAAACCACCAAGAACGAGCCGGCCTCGGCTGATGACTTCCTGCCCACCCTGATCTACATCGTGCTGAAGGGGAACCCCCCTCGGCTGCAGTCCAACATCCAGTACATCACTCGCTTCTGCAACCCCAGCAGGCTCATGACTGGCGAGGATGGATATTACTTCACCAACCTGGTGAGTGCAGCAGGCCCCTCCCTTTTGGCTGGAGGCAGGAATTGCCAGCAGAGGGCATAAATTCAAATTCATAAACTAAATTCAAGTTCGTAAACCCAAATTCAAATTCATAAACTAAATTCAAGTTTGCAAACCCAAATTCAAGTTTGCAAACCCAAATTCAAGTTTGCAAACCCAAATTCAAGTTTGCAAACCCAAATTCAGATTCATCTTCAAACAGTGGTTGAGGTTACTTAAAGCACAGCCAATTTTGTCTCCTCTCTCTTCCATCTCTGCTGTCCAAATCAGAGCTTTGTTCTCTTATTTTATAACTTTAAACCCTTTATTTGAAAATAATGCTAAGACTTGAGTGTATTTTTATCCTGCAAGATCAGGACTCTCTGTTCCTCAAACCCTGAGTTTGGGCTCTGCAGATGTTCCAGATGCAAAGTCCCCTCTGAGAGTTCTTTGAAGGCCATTCAAGTGTGGAGCCAAACAGGGATTTTACAGCTTCTCCAAGAGGCATTTCTTGGTGTGCTCTGCATTTTATCATAAAATATCCTGGAGGGAAGTTACAGAGTTGAATGAAACACTTGGATTGTTAAAAGTTCATTTCAGTAGGAGCAGAGCATCCACCAAGTGAGCTGAGCTTTGACATTCCTTCAGGAAATTAATTAATTAAATTAATCTGCGTAGCAGATCTCTGCTGATCAGATAATCAAATATTAATACACTGCTCCTGTCTCCTTGGCATGTTCCTGCTGTTCCCTCACCTCACCCTGAGGTCTGGAATGCACCTTGGCAGCTCAGTTTTTGATTTCTTCAAACTTTTGGGGAGAGGAAAGAGTTGTATGAAGTGTCTGATAAAATTAACTCCTGGAAAAGCTCATTTAGGGCATAAAAAATATTAAAAAACTGGTGTAAGAAGAGGGAAAGGAATAGAAAATGTTGCAGCATTTTCTGTAAAGGCAAAGAGAACACTTTTCTGGCTGTGAGCCCTTGCAGTGTGCTGATGGCAGTCCTGCAGTGATGCTCTCTGTGCTCTGTTTGCAGTGCTGTGCCGTGGCCTTCATTGAAAAGCTGGATGCTCAGTCCTTAAACCTGAGCCAGGAGGATTTTGATCGCTTCATGACGGGCCAGACCTCCCCAAAAAAGCAGGAATCTGACACTTTCTCCCCTGATGTGTGCCTGGGGGTGAAGCAGATGTGCAAAAGCTTAGACCTCCTCTCTCAGTTGAATGAGAGACAGGAAAGAATTGTCAGTGAAGCCAAGAAGCTGGAGAAGGACCTCATCGATTGGACTGAGGGCATCACCAAGGAGGTGGAGGATATTGTGGAGAAATATCCCTTAGAAATCAAACCAAAAAGCCAAGCCTTAGCAGCCATTGACTCTGAAAACGTGGAGAATGACAAGCTGCCCCCACCACTGCAGCCTCAGGTTTATGCAGGATAATTTTTCCCAGCTAGCTGGGAAGGGAAGGAAATTTAAGGCTTAAAAAAAAAAAAAAGAGCTTAAATCAGTACATTTTAAAGGTACTTTTGGTTTTTTGGGTTTTTTTCGTTTTTTGGTTAAGTGGAATGAATTGTATTTATTTTAGTCCAGTAGGTTTCTATTAGGCTTTGGTGGGTTTTTTGAACTGAATTTCGATTTTCTACACAAACTGGTGTCATTTTTAAGCAACACTAGTCCATTGACATCTCTCCTGAAAGTTCCCTTCTAAGCATGCACTTAATTGTTTTTAATAATTAGTTTAACTTGAAGCCAAGTTCCAGCAGAAAAAAAAAATACCAATGTTAGTCTGAACTTATTCTGTAGCTGTAAAGATGAATTATATATTGTAAAATATGTAAAATTGTAAATAGATTTCAAATCTAATGTCCCAACTGTGCATGAGCTCGTGTGTGAGTGAAAATGATCTCAAAATATTCATTCTAGCACCTTTCAGTTCCATCATGTTGCAGTAAAAAGGCAAAAATGCTGTTGGAGTTTGGATAACCTGGAAGGGAGAAGTTGGAGTGCTTTGCAGACTTGAAAAATCATCTTAATCTGCTTTGTTAAAAAAAAAAAATTATTTAAGAGATGCCATTTCTTCATTTAAATGCTCTGTCAGAACACCTGGCAGCCTTGAGTGGTGCCCAAAAGTGCTGATTTTACTGCTTTGGGAGGGAATGTGGGGCCAGAAATGGAAAATATTTCAGGACTAAGAGGAAATATTTATATTAAAAACTGCATATTGTGGAACAGAAAAAGGGGAGGGGAAAGAGACCATGAAAGAGTTGCTCCAAAAGTCTCTCTCTCTCCTGGTCACTTCCATCAGTGGGATAAATTTTGGTTGCTTTTTTTGACAATCCTGGGAAATCAATAAATAAGTAAATTCATATAATTTGAGGTTGCTTTTTTGAAGGAGCAGAAAAATGCACTTTATTTCCATGAAACATCAACGCTGTGCTCTTCAGTGACCCCTTCAGCACCTTGAACAGCCAGCTAAAAATGGCTTTTTGTGTCCCTGAAAGTCACCAAAATCCAGGTTGGGGTGGGAAAGAGGAGCTCACCCCACAAAAACAACCTTTTACAACAGAACTTTGAAACTTTTTCTGTCCTTTTGAAATCCCTTCCAGCTCCATGCAGGCCTGCCCTGAGATCCAAACACAAAGCTCAGCTGGAGCTGCTTTAAGCCAAGTTTAACTCCTGCCATGAGGAGGAGAGCACAAAGCTGGTGCTTCATTCCCGCTCCACCCAGGCACTGCTGCTCAGTTTGCACTGCAATAACTTCAGACCACGACTGTGATTTCCCCTTTCTCTGGCAGTTTTTGGCTTTTTTTGGGAACTATGCACCACCCCTGGTGTTCAGAGAAGAAGCTGCAGCACTGGGGTGCTCACAACAACACAAAAAAAAATCAAATTATTCCGTGTGTCACCACCCAAAATGCTTAGTGAATAATCCTGGGATTTATTTTGTTTATTTGGGTGCTGATTCTGAGCTCCAGTTTGTCCCGAGGGAGGGCTGGGGGAAGCAAACTTGCAGCTGTTGTGTAAATGAGAGTGTTTAAATAATAAAGTTCTGCCCGTTCCTGAGTCCCTGAACCCCTCCTTAATTTTGTTAATTAATCATTCATGGCTGCTCCTGCATCCTCTGAGCGGGGAGAATCTTGGTATTTCCATCCATTTCTGATCAATTCAAATATCTGTTTCTGTTTCCATCCATTCTCAAGTGCCCTGCAAGTCCCAGCCTGGGTACCAATGTTTATTTTTATTTTCTTTGCAGAGAAGTCGTTGGGGTGATGAAGCACTTGGGAAGGATTTTGTAACTAAAATACCTCTTTTTTTTCATGTGGCATCTTGTAATTAAGGCACCAGAATGGGGATGTTTGGAGTAAATTAGTCAGGAAACATGGATTTGAGTCAATTTGAAAAATTTGAGTAAATTTGGTTTGAGTGAATCTGAAAAATTTATTCAAAATTTGAGTAAATGAGTCAGGAAGGGTGGATTTGAGTAAATTTGAAAAATTCATTTAAAATTTGAGTAAATGAGTCAGGCAAGGTGGATTTCCACACCTGGAGTAATCCCTGAGCAGGGCTGGAGCACAGAGGCACTCAGAAAGTTTGGGTGAGACCCCCAAAAGAATAACAAAGCAGAGACTTTAACAGAAATATCATCCCTTTAAAAAGTGATTTAAATGGAAATATCGTCCCTTAAAGTGATTTAAAATGCAGCTGTTGTGCTGTGCCCACAGTCAGTGTCAGAAATTTGCTTTATTTTTCCTGCTCTTAGCTCATTATCACTGAAAACAGAGACTCTGCAGCTCCTCAGGTTGGATCTTTAATTGTAAAATATTTCTTTGCATGGGAACTCCTGCATTTATTTCCCTTGGTAAGGAAGATATTTTACAGGAAATGCTGGAGTCATTAATTGTGGCTGGTGCTCATTAATTCAGTGCTGTCATTTCGGAGTTTCTGACCTTTCAGATCCTCATGGGACTGCTGCAGTTTTACCTTCCCAAAGCATTTTTAGGGAATATTTTTCACCCAAATATTTTAATGCATAATTATTCGTTTATTCTTAATTATTAATTTATTTCAATGCAATATTTAGGGAAGGTTTTCTCCCAGCTTGCCCAGCTGTCAGGGACACTGAACAGCTCCACCAGAGCTCACATTATCCTCGTGGAAACATTTCCATCATATTGCCATTGATAATATGGCAATATGGTAATTATAATAATATAATTACACATATATAATAATAACATACATTATATAATATTATATATTAATATACATTATATAATATTATATATTATAGTGTATATAGTAGATATTCTATATATTATATACAGTATATGTTTCTATATTATATATAATGTATATAATATATATAATATTAAAATTATAGTAATATGGTAATGTGGTAATTTGTTAATAGTAGTAATACATAATAATGCACTATAACACAATTATAATATTTATCACGATAAATGTAAACAAAAGTCTGTTTGCTTTCAGGATTTAACCCTGAACACCTTTAGGTATTGGAATAGGTATTGGCATGGGTATTTCCGTTAGGAAACACAACAAAAAAGATGTTTGGGGATAATTTTTAGAGGAAAAGGGGAGCGGGAAGGCGGGAACCTCCTGAGGGAGGCTGGAGCGGGGAGCGCGGGGCCGGGGCGACAACGCCGTGAGGGCCCGGAGCCGCTCCCGATGCTGCTCCCGGGCCCGTTCCGCTGCTGTTCCCGGTTCCATTCCCGGCTCCCGGTTCCATTCCCGGTTCCCGTTTCCAGTTTCTATTCCCGGTGCCGTTCCCGGCCCCTCCCGCGCTGCCGGCGCCGCCTCAATCTTGTCCCCCCCGCGCCACCGTCGGCGGTGCGGGGTCAGGGCTGCGGCCCGGAAGCGGCGGCGGAGGCGGGGCCCGGTGCCGGGGCCTGTCCGTGTGTCCGGCCCGGGGCTGCCCGGGAGCGGCCTCTCCCCCGCGCTGCCCGTGCCCGCAGCCCCGGCAGGGCAGGACGATGGTGCAGAGCCCGCCCGCACGGCAGCGCCGCCGCCTCTGAGCCCCGCCCGGCCCCGGGGCCCGAGCCCCGCCGCGGACGCCGGTAAGGAGCGGACGGGGGCGGCCCCGCGGCCCGGCCTGCCCGGGGACGGGGGAGCCGTGAGGGGCCGGGAGCAGCGGGAGAGCCCCGGGGAGCCCCGGGCCCGGCTGCGCTCGGCCCGCGGCGGGGCCGCAGCCTCGGTTTATTTTTATTATTTACACGTAAAAATGGTGTCGGGAGAGGTCGTCGGCTTGGAGTTTGTGTGCGTGGCGTCGTAGCAAGGGGGAAAAAAAAAATAACGGCGGTGAAAAATGATAATTTGTGTAGCACTAAAAATAGTTGTGTTTCGAAACAGCCTCTGAGCGGTGATTGCTGCGTGGGACTCACTTTTTGGGGAGCATTTTGTCGTGTGGTTGTTCTGGGATGTTTTCCCCAATTTTCTCCACACTCCTATTTCATTCTCTTTTACTTTTTTGTTGGGGTTAACTTGACTGATGATTTCACGATGGTTTTAATAACAAAATTCCCGGTGCATCATGCCTGGAACATGGC